>NW_008340643.1:2277216-2331379 GCF_000622305.1 Nannospalax galili
TCTATCTATCTATCTATCTATCTATCTATCTATCTATCTATCTATCTGATCTGTCTGTTTATCTATCATCTGTCCTCTCCCCGTTCTCTACTCTTCTCTCCCATTATTTTCCTGAATCATAATGAGAGTAAGTACTTATACCAGAAGTCTTTACCCTTAAATACTATAGCATGGATTTCCTAAAAATAAGGATTAAAAAAAAACTGATCACACCAGAATTATCAACCTGCATCATCTTTTATTGATAATGCCAAGGCAACACATCTACTTATTTTTTTGTTCTCATCTCAGTTTCTCAATTGGTCTGATAAGTCTTTTATGGCAACTTTCACCCAACATAGGACCAAGTATTGGGTCAGTTATCACATTTGATTTTCATGTCTTTTCAGCCTCCTTAAATCTCCAACATTTCAACAGCCCTTCTTTGTTTTTTATTAGTATTCCTTTTCATATTAATCCTAACCTCTCCCTTTTAAAAGAGACTATTAGAATTCATAAAAAATATCAGGTTTGGCAGGCTGTTTTATGTATGCTGTGCATGCACATATGGATGGATATGGAGTTTCTGAGTAGTACCATAATCATTCCCAGTGCAAAACTTTAAACTTTAACCTCTTTTTGTTCATTCCGAACTTGTACACATTAAAACAAGATTTTAATGCTACCATACAGGAACCATTGTTCCGTTTTATTCACAATACCTTTCTCCTTAGTTAAGTGGAGCTGAAGTGGAAGAGGAAATCACAAATCTCTTTCTCCTCCAGCTTCTGCTGGGTTGTAGGCTGCAAGGGAAGAAAAGTCAATAGAGGAAGTGAGAGAGTAAACTGAGAAGTTGAAATCAAAGTGGTGGGCTGCTGAGTCTGGGCTGTGGTGTGTCTCTGAAGTCAAAGCATTTTTACAGAGAGCATTCAACCATAGTTAAATAAAATCCCTGTGCTATAGGAAGGGAAGGCATTAGTAATTTCCGTTGTCTATGAGTGGAAACAGTGACACTGACAGGCTCAGTGACTTTAATGTTTTGAATCTGAGGTGCAATATGGAATCATAGACAGAGAACAGATCAAGAACTATATCTACTCAGACCATTTGAATCTATTTATTATTATTATTGTCACCAAGTCATTGTATAGCTCAGCAGGTCACAGCATCCCCAAGCCTTGGTATCTATGTCTATAAAATTAGGGTTTGGAGTGGACTCATTTTGCTTTGTTTTGTTCAGTGGTTCTACAGTTCATTAGAAATGAATTTCAGAGTTTGTTCACTGCACATTTTTTCATAAATGGGCTAACTGCTGCAGATGTAACGATGAGTAAGGCCTAGTCTTTGTTCTTAAGGGTCTCCAGGCATGTTGGTGGGGTACAAGCATGTGAGCAAAGAATTTCAATTCAAGGTGATAAGAATCAAGTTCAAGTTCAAAGATAAAAGAGACAGTAAACAACTGTGTGTGGTGGGTATGTGCTATTGCACATTCATAGAGGAAGTGATAGTGGTTGCTGAACTCAGTCTTAAAGTGGGTACAGGGCAGTCAGGCAAGTGCTTCATGGATGTTTGCATACTGAATGTACTTTGAGATAAAGTCAGGGTAATGAGTTAGGCCAGGGCCAACTGTAGGAGGGCCATTTTGCCAGGTAGAGAGGAATTTGAGACTTGGAATAAAGGATGGGGTTAGACTTATTGGAAGATCAATGGGGGCTCTAGATAAAAGACAGAGAGTGTGGGGAGAAGAAGGAGCAGAGAAACGGGAGAAATATTTAGGAGAAAGACTTAAGAAAACTTACCAGTTGTCTGTGGTAGTAGGCGGGGAAATGCCACAAGAATTCTATGTTTCTGATTTTCCCAGTGGACTGGATTGTGGTTCTAATTATTTTAACTGGAAGTCCCTAAGGAGGGGCTGGATAGGAGGATGTATAATGAATTCATTCTAGGCTATGTTGGCCTTAAGGTGTATATGGAACATCCAAGTAGAGATTTCCAGTATGCAACTGTACAAATTGATTTGAGAGTCAAAAAAGAAATACAGGATACAGTGGTACCCAAGGACAATGCAACTTTTGAAAAGTTTGTGACCAAGAGGGAAGAACATCTATTTTCTTGTATTATTAGGTCTTGATTCTTATTTTTCTTGATAATGGCTATTTTTGTTGAATTTTTGAAATTTTTATAACAGTTTGATGGTATTTAGGTTCCCTAGATCTTGATTCTTATTTGTTGAGATCTTACTAACTGTATGGAATCAGGCAACTGGCTTGGACCTTCTTAAATTTTTTTTTAATGATGACTCTAATTTGTGGACTTGTGAGAATTCCAGCCTAAAAATTCTAATAGAGGGGCTGGAGAGATGGCTGAGTGGTTAAGAGCACTGACTTGCAGAGCACCTGGGTTTGTTTCCCAGGATTCACATGGCTGCTAAACACGGTCTATAACTCTAATTCCAAGGGATCCGATGTCCTCTTATGTGTATTGCCTGCATGTATGTAAATGCACCCATGTCATGCAATGCCCAAAGATTTCAGAAGAGGGCATCAGATCCCATGGAACCCGAGTAATGGACAGTTGTTAGCCATCATGTGGATGCTAGCAATCGAATCTGGGTTCTCTGCAAGAGCAGCCTGTCCTCTTAACCGCTGAGCCATCTGTCCAGTCCCATAAAAATATTTTAAAAAATCTAATTGAGTGTTGCTAAATAGGCTGAACAGGCTCTAGTGAATGAACTCACACCAAGGGATATCTGAGGACACAAACTTGACTTGATAGGCCTAAACATGTATGACAGAATGCATGAAATCTAGTGGGTGGTCTGTGGGGGAGATGCAGATAGGGGAGGGATTCTAAGTAAGGTTAAGATGTATTGTAGGAAATGCACACTCAATGAAATATATTGAAAAGGATCCAATCAATGAAAGTTATAAGACTATCAGGAAAAGTACCTTGGGAAACACTGTGAAGACAGTTTTACTTATCTGCTTCCAGAAGGTGCCAAGAAGAATCATTTGCTAAGTTCCCTTACCTTTTATTGCCTTTCTTGCTATATTAGTTAGTTACAAGTTGCTTAATTTCCCCCAAGCCTTGGCTTCTTCCTCTGTAGAACAGAGATAATAACAACTCTTCTGGTTGTGTCAGAAGCTTCTTTTGCAAACTAGTGAAATAAGGTTTGTGGGTAAATGGTAATATAAATGCTATTATTGATATGAAAGGAATAACAGGCTTGCCCAATTCATTGCATTTTGTATGCTGTTACCATTCTGAACTGTCTGTCGGTATGAACACTGAAGATTGTTTTAGTTAGTTGGGGACAGAACCGAAATGAAACTGAGGACCTCTGACTCTCAGCCATAGTTTTGTACTAAATCACCAAGGCTGCTCCTGACCTGATATTTGCCTTCCAGCAGACTGGGGATTGTGGGCCAGTGGTAAAGGTAGGTGGGAAGGAAGAGACAGAACTGTGTGTTGGAGAATTTGTGCAACTACCAGGGATTTGGGGTCCCTTTTGATCACTACTTATGTTCTCCACTGTTTCTGTAATGGGGAATAATAAAGACAACTCCATTGTTGATGCTGTGATGTCAACTCTCCCTAGAATTTCACATTTGTGTCTCCCAAGCATGCCAGTCTTGAGAAGGATCTCAATAGTCATTCCTTCTCTGGCCAGGACAGATATTTCCAGTGGAAGGAGACAGCAGAATTTACTGGATGAGGCAGCTGCCTGCCTAAGCTAGTTCATTATTAGGGCGAGACCAGGGAAGATTCTAGTCTGAAGACACGGCTGAGCCCGATGACAGCTCAGCTTTTACACCTGTTTTCTCTTGAAGTAGCTAATAAGGGATGCAAATGACATAAATAAGAATACAGGGATATAGACAGATGCAGCACTCCATCTCTTCTCTCACTTTTCTTAGTGATATTGGCAATTTGAAAGCAATAGGATGTTTCCCAAGCTAAAGGAGCCCAGACAAGTGGTCCCAAAGCTTTTTAAATTCCAGAACCAACCTAGTAAGTCAGCAGTTTCGCACACAGCACACCTATTCACCCAGGGCTAAAACACAGGCTTGGTCCCTGAAATTCTTTTTGTTAGGGGCACTATGGAACAATGGCCTCTTATCGGTGCCTGCACTATGGGTCCCAAGAATTTCCTATTTATGGGGCTAATAAGATGGCTCAATGGTTAAAAGTATTTATGGAGCAAGACTGGAGACCCACGTTGAATTACCAGAAACCACCGTGAAAGGAGAGAACTGAGTTCCAGACTCTTATTCTCTACACTTTGGCCATTTGTGTCCTTTTGTGTTCATGGCCTTCTGTTGCATAAGGGAGCTTCATTGATGAGAGTTGAGAGATGCATTAGTGTTCTCTCTACTCCTTGTTCCACTATGCTCTATGAGCCTCAGGGGTAGAGGTTCCAGTGTAGGTGTGTCACTTAGGGTTGGGAAATTCACAGATAATCTCTGCGTGTGACCAGTTGTGGAACTCTGTAATAGTTTGTCTGTTGCAAAAGAAACTTCTTTGATGAGTGGTGACTGGCATACTTGTCTGTAAATATAAGGATACATATTTTGCACATAGTAAGAAATTACATTTGTCTAAGGATGTGACAGCCTTGGGGTTTTCTCTAAGATCTATGACCTCTCCAGCTATGTGTATTGGCTATATTTATAGTACCACACATGAGTTTCCTCCCATTGAGTTCCAAAGGTTGTCCCCTACCTCCACATGAATGCCCTCTCGCCCCATATCATACACATGTACATGCAATAATAAATGAAATAAAAATAAAAATAATTAGTAAAATAATTTCCCATTTATGTTTATGTACCGCAGGCCTGGACATGACCGACAGCACAGTTAACCCTACATGTCTTTTGTTTCTTCTGTTGTTTTCCTTCTGCCCTTTAAACCTTTCTTCTTCCCCTTCCTCCTTCCCTTCCTTTCTTCCTTGCATTTGTAAATACACTTATTTTTAGAACAGTTTTATATTTATAGAAAAATTAAGCCAAAAGTACACATAGCTCTCATATACCTCCTTCCCTGCTCCCTTCCCAGCCTATAACTTCCTCTATTAATACTCTTTTATATTAGCATGACATATTTGTTATAGTTAATGAGCCAATTTTGAAACATTATTATTCACTAAAGTCCATGGTTTAGGTTGTTTTGGTTTTCCTAATGTTATTTTCTGTTTCAGGATCCCATCCAGGATACCATATTACATTTGATTGTCATGTCTCCTTAGACTATGCTTAACTGTGACAGTTTATTAGCCTTTTCTTGGTTTTGATGTCTTTGATAGGTCAGAAAGGATGTGCCTGTCAGGTATTTTGGAGGTTGCCTTTCTACTGGAATTTATCTGATGTTTTTCTCATGGTTGGATTGTGGTTATAAGTTTTTTTAGAGAAAGACCACAGGAAAAAAATGCTCTTCCATCACATTATAGCAAGACTACATGCTATCAAATTGATTTTTTAAAATTTTTCTGAGACAGGGCATCCCTGTAGCCCCAGCTGGCCTGAAACTCACTATGTAGACCAGACTGGCCCCAATCTCACTAAAATCAGCCTGCCTCTGCCTCCTGTATGCTGGGATTAAAGGTATGTGTCATCGTGCCTGACTGATTTATGACTTTTTATCCTAACCTTGATAACTTAGCTAAAAGTTATTTGTCAGTTTTCTCCACTGTAAAGCTATTCTTTTTTTCATTTCTTTCCATTCTTTGGAATACAGAATTTATGCAGCCCACATTTTTTGAAACTTGAGGACAATTTTACTAGAGTTTAAAAGAAAAAAACCCCAAGACTGGCAAGCTGTAAATCTCAACAGCTGTCCAGAGGAGGAGAACAGGAGACAGAGGGAAAAAAAAAAACATAAAGTCATGCTGATCAAGCCAGCGTGGAGGTCACACACGGTGGACTAGCAGTCACATGGCAGGGAGGGGGAGGTTTAGAGAAAGAATAAGGATGCTCAAAGTATCAGAAACAGCATACTTAGGTTCTGGCCAGCAAAAGAAAGGGAAAAAAGAAAAATGTAAAAGTTGTACTTTCCTCACTCAAGATTCAGAAAGCTGCACAGACCCAGCTGAATCGCATGGCTGTTTGGCTTGTTGGAATTGTGCTATGGGGTGGGGATTCTGGGAAAAAAAGTACCTCATTTTATTAAAGTAAAAATTATTCCACCTATCTGGTTAACATGGCTTAAGGTGAACCTGTCTTCTTAGGGGTGGTCCATTGGCCAGATGATTGACCTATTCCATCTGGAATGTTAGGTCTCTACCCAGGTAAGAGATTTTATTCTTTTGACCACAAGAAGTTTTCTGCAATGGACCTTTATTGTTACTCCAACTGTACTCCCTATGAAAAGTGAACCCTAAAATAACTTAGGAATTAGATAAGAGATCAGAACCCCCAAGCACTTCTGGCGTCTCTGGTGTTTGACAAGGATGAAGCTGCCAAGAAGCCCAAGGATATTTTTAAAGCCCACATTTAAGGAGTGGAGAGCTATGCTTTATTTCCTATAGGGTAGAATATCTCCAAAATTTATTTGGAATTATTCTGCATGGGTGATTTGTTTCTTCTTCCCTATTAATAATTTATTCATATTGGTATTGACTCATGTATTTATTTTGTATTTTGGGCTGTAATCCAATCCTTCTGAATTTTGCTGCTCAGAATGTTCCAGGTCTGGCCATCCTTAGTTGACTCCTATGTCACTTTGACATGAACATATTAGTGTGTGTGTGTGTGTGTGTGTGTGTGTGTGTGTGGATCACATTCCTATGTTACAAATTAAAATTATTAAAATTCAGACAAAATTCAGTGTGCATTTACTATATACCAGGTCCTACCTATCAAAGAACTTTCATTACGGGTGGTGGAATGGAGGAGAAACAGGCAAGAAAAGCAGTCAGGACAAGAAAGCACGGTAAGAACTTTGGCAGAAGGTGAAAGTTCACTATGTCTGACACAGTTCCAGATACTTGCTCCTTCCCTGCATCCTTCAAGAATTTCTGACTAGTTCTCTTTAGTGGACTAGCTTCTCATGCCCTCCTTCGGTCTCTGTTCACTAAGCCAGACAGTGTTCTGGAAAGAGCAGAGTGTCTATCACAGACAGGCATTAGTTAGACTCTATTTTGAAATTTAATGGATGTAAGATGCTTCTAACTATAGAAAAGGATGACGGCACCCTTTATTGACCCTTTCACAACTTCTATTAGCACAATGTAAGGGATGGATATGGAAAATAGGAAGAACAAGTGAGTGAGAAGTGCAATAGCAGGAGTTTGATAAAGCTCAGGGTCCCAGGAGCCTGTACTCTCAGCCCCTAGCTTCACGTTTCCAAAGCCCAGCTCATGGTCAGCTTTTGGTTAATCGACATCTGAACAGTAATTATTTTTAGATTGCTCACTATACGTTCTGCTACTCAGTGTTATGTGATCATGTAATGAAACCCATGCCCTAGTGCATTAACTAACCATTAAACCCCCCCCCCCTTTCAATAGCATCTCCCTGGCTTCTCCTTTCACAAAGAGCTGACAAAAAGCTCCTGGACTTGAGTGCTAAATGTTGAACCATTAAGAACGCTGGTGAAAGCTATGAAGTCATCAAGTATTGACCTGGGAGAACATTTAGCACCATCTGATTTCTCCATCCTGACATAAACATGAAACGGACCTTACATGCCAATGAATCACTTTCCCTATTTAAGTTCACAGGGTTTGTCCAAAATAGCTCCCCTGGTACAAAATAGAAATTCAGCCCAGGGATTAAAATGGTGTGTGGTAGGTTCAAACATTCAGCATATGAAAAACAGAGTTTATTAAAATTAGAATCGTTTTGGTAGGGAGTGAGAGGATACGATAGAGGTCCTTTCTTAGTCACAGAAGCCCTTAGGAAATTAGAAATCCAACTAACTTATATTTTCTTCCTACTCTGTATTGTCCAGCTTATTCAAAATAGAGATTCCAGCCCTCTTCAGATGTATTGATTTAGTTGGTGGAATAGATGATGTCAGGGCCCCACCGGTATTTCTTCAGCCCTTACCATTTCAATGCAACCCAGCCTATCTCCAGTGCCCAGCATCTGCGTATTTTTGCCACAGGGCTTTGATTTTTCCTGCCCTAATAGTCGAGGAATTCATGCCATCCAAGTGTGGCTTCAAACAGCAACTGAGGAGAACTGGTGTTCAAACACCAGTCCATCTCTTCCTACTCAGTGGTATAGTTCTGACATGAGTGTACGCTATCATTTCCAAAGTTCCAAGTGGGATTAACTTCCAGTTGTCTACAGTAGTAACTGACTTGAAAGTGCACCTTTTGTGAACTGTAGTCTCTTTCCTGTTTTGGTTTATCACTCTCTTACCAGTGTTTTCTGGAAGCATCTCTCAAATTTTCTATAATCAAATCCTTATCTACTTAGACAATTGGTTTGGTTGAACTTAGCAATTTGCACTTTTTTTTTTTGGTCTTTCTGAGACAGGGTTTTCCTGTAGCCCCAGCTTTCCTGGAACTTGCTTTGTAGACCAGGCTGTCTTCGAACTCACAGAGATCCACCTGCCTCTGCCTCCTGAGTGCTGGCATAAAAGGCATGTGCCACCACGCCCAGCGTAATTTGCACTTTTAACAGACACCCTGGGATAATTCAATGCACATGAGAAAACATATGACATTTTTCAAGAGCCTCTGCTCTGATACTTATGATTATTATATGTAAGGCTGTTAGTATTTTTATTCATTGGTTCAACATTTTCTAGAGCCTTTGCATCTCCCTTAAGTCTTATGGCTATTTCTCCCAGGGTTCAAGGTGGGCTGGGCCACAAAACCAGATTGGATTTTCAAGTTAGGTCTCTCTGGGAAATCAGTCTATGAAGGGGACTAGGAGACAAATTGAAGGGAAATATCACCGAAAGAGCTGTTCCAAATGGGTTCCTTGGGTGAAAAGAGAAACACCTAGGAATGAAATAGAACTGCCATGTGTTGAATCAGTAGAGTGACTGGGTCACAAATTAGAAGTGCTAAATCATACAGCCGGGCGTGGTAATCCATGCCTGTAGTCCCAGCACTTGGGAGGCAGAGACAGGCGGAGCTCTGTGAGTTCAAGGCCAACCTGGTCTACATAGTGAATTCCAGGACAGCTGGGGCTACGGGGAGACCCTGCTGAAGGAGCAGAAGAATGAACTGAGGGTATAATGAGATTGAAGGCCTGTTCAGAATTAATCACTTAAATGGTGGAGGTTCACTCTGTAAGTACTGGTTATTCTTTTCTGGGCTGGGTGTAGACAGTATAGAGTACCTTTAAGACAGACTAAATGAAATAAGGGTGCATACACATTATAGTAGATGTGCTCCAAACTGAAGGAGTTGGGTATTAAGAGAACATTTTGAGAAAGCCATGGGATAAAAGAATAATATTGAATATTTTATTTATGTATGTGAGTGCACCCATGCCGTGCAATGCCTCGGAGGTCAGAAGAGGGCTTTGGATTCCCCTGGAATTGGAGTTAAGGACGATTCGTAGCCGCAATGTGGGTGCTGGGAATTGAACCCAGGTCCTCTGCTAGAGCAGTCAGTGCTCTTAACCACTGAGCCATCTCTCCAGCCCATCTTATTTTTGTTTTAATGTTATTTTTTAGTCCATGTTACTTGTCTTTTCAGAGTTCAGAGCCTTTAATGATCTTGAAGTGACCCCGCAACGCACCCTCAAAATGCCCAGGAGGCAGCAGCAATTTACCAACAAACTGTCCTTTGTCTTGAATCAGATCTAGAGTGTCTATTCCAGTCTGCAAATGTATTTTTATGTTTACTTAATTTTTCAAACGTAATAGTGTATGATGTGTGCATATGCATATATGCACAAGCAGGTGCATGTACACATGTGTGAGCTTATGTGTAGCGGTCCAAAGTTGATGTCATGTGTCTTCCTAGATCACTCTGCTCTTTCTGGGTATCTCCCTGAATCCGGAGCTTGCAAATTCTAACTAGGCTAGCTAGCCAGCTTGGCTTGGAACCCTTTGTCTCCACTTCTGCCTCCCGAGTACTGGGATTACAGGTGGGTGCTATGCCTGCCTGGCTTTTACAGTTTTCCTGTGGATTTTGAGGATCTGAACTGTGGTCTTAATATTTGTGTAGCAAGACTTTATCCACTGAGCCAGCTCCCCAGCCCAAGATGCTGTCATTCTTATTTCTCTTGCCCTGAGTCTTCTGTTCTGGGACTCCTGCCTAATAGATTATCAGATAACCTTGACTGTTGGAGCCAGCTGGGCAGCCCCTGGGACTGTGTGATATAGATTGATAGTTGTGTTTCTTAGGATTAACCTGTGGGCCACTCACAGTATTTAGCTAAGCTCCACTGAACTTAGCTATGTTGCCTCAAGATTCTGGCATACTTTGCAGCTGAACTTGAATGATTAATTGAGAGAAAAAAAAGCTTTACAAAGTAACATTCACAAATGTAAGCTCTACCAACAGATCTCTATTTTTCCATTGGGTTTCCCAAAGCCCTTTGATGACTGCCTGGCACAGTAGGCATTCAATCAAACTTTGTTGAATAGAAAATTATATGATGTTGACAAGGAAGGAAAGAAATATGGCATGTCACATCGAGAGCTTTTCAATGAGCTCAGATATGTATGTAGTATAAATGGAAAGAGGACTAGACATAACTGTTTAATGAAGAGACTCAACTCAGTGGGGATAGAAACATGAAAGTCATTGATTTAGCTTTAATCTGTGCTCCCAACTGTGCTCTGTTTTATTGCCCTTCCTGTTTTCTTAATAACATTTTGAGCAGATCCCATCACTTTTTGGTCACTTTTGATTATTAGGAGTGAAGTTCAGTTTAAAATTTTCAATCTCAACTTCTATCTCAATCTCATTTCATCGTTTTGCCCAAACCCAAGGTTGAGCTGGATCGAGGTGGCCAGATCTAGCTCTACAGTATGTCCAATGTCTCTTTCAGGGCCTAGCTCATCAGGCGCATCAATAGATCTGTCCATCTTCCATTGATATTTCCCAAGCCCTTTGAAGATTGCCTGGCACAGCAGGCATTTAATCAAACTTTGTTGTAGGGTGGGAAGGGAAGGGACAAAGGTATTTAATGAGCTGCTGCCACTTTTCCTCTTAGTTGTGGTGCCTTATTTGGGGTACACTACCAGGCCTCTCTGCCTTCTGGTGGCAATGCCTCCAAATGCTAGCTTTCTTGTGAAGCACTTGGTGGGTTTCTTAGGATAGTGTCTCTCAGATTCTTTATTCTGTAAGGTCAAAATTGTGTTCAGGTTAATACTGTGATGCCATTTACCTTTTCCAGGGTGCTGGCATTTTTAGTGATGGTGCAAAATCGGTGATGGATCAAGCTACTAGTGCCTTAGCATTGGCATCAAACTGTACGAATAAGCCTGGTATTCATTGCTGTGTGCTCCTGGAAACAAACCAAAGTGAAACAGACTCCAATTCCAATGAAGAATGTCAGTGAAACAACAAAAATTACTAAATGTACTAAATATTGATCTTCGAATATATGTCCTTGAACGATATTATGTGGAAAATGAGAACACATGAAGCACTTTCTTTGCATATTGGAGTGTCATGGTTGTCTAGAGGAAGATATGTTTGATTGTTGGAATTGCAAGCTGAACTGACCACTGACTTTCATGAGACATCATTTTTGCATGAAGAAAAAATTCCTATTTAGACTTGGGCATTTGGCAGCCATTTTCTTGCAAATGAATGAAGTAAAGCCTGCTACTTCAAGGAAAACGACAGGATTTGTTAATGATTTGTTTCCACTACTGTTGACCCTCAAAGCTTCTTAGTACTGAAAATCTTTCCTACAGAGCTGACTGGTGAGATCAATGATCGTATTAACAAAGGTCTTATTCTGTAATTGTATAATGAAATCTGTCAACACAGGGAACATCTGCATAACTAAGGGAATGCATATTATTAAATTACTAATGTTACAAAATCATGTGAATGTTCCATTCATGGTGCAGGATTGACTAATTGATTTTAATGTCATAGAGTATGAAAAGTGTACCATTATGGTTTCAGATTCCAAATAGCAACAGACCTTTGACAAATGGTGTTTTTGGTGTATGAATTAGAAATTCATACTGAAGAGATTATTAGTATACTACTTTTGTGTGTCTTTGGGAGGTAGTATGTATGTGCACACACCCATGAATGTGTTTGTGGAGGGCCAGGGTTGCCGTCGGGACATCTTCCTCTATTACTATCATTCTGGCCTCTTTGCTGAACCTGAAGCTCATCATTTCAGTTAGACTGGCTGGTCCATGAGCCCCTGAGATCTGCCCGTCTCTGCCCCCCGTTGTGGGATTGCAGACACACACAACGACTGACTTTCCATGAGTGCTGGGGATCCAGCACAGCAAACACTTTACCCACTAAGCCACCTACCAAGCCCCTCCTCTTCCTTTTTGTAATTACATACCTGCATGACGGGAGATAGTCTTCATTAAAGTCAATATATTGCAAAGGATTGAACACAGAAGCAGATGTGAGACTCTAGCCATCTTCTAAGGGGGAAATTTGCAAAAATGTAGGATGAGGCCACTCACCAAAATTTCATTTTGGAAAACAATTATTTTTCATAAAAACATGTTGCTTATGCTAACATGTAAGACTTTATTGTCATTTTTGATGAATTGGTCAATATATAAAATTATCAGTTTTAATTTCAAACATAGTAAATAACTAGCTATAACTCACATAAACAAAAACCAAAAATACTTTGGGATCTTCCATATTTTTTTAAGAATGCAAAATGATCCTGAGACAACAGTCCTTTATAAAGACCTATTTAGAACTCTGCTGTTGCATGCTGGTTTTGACCAGCACAATCTGAGTCACTTGGGCTCTTGTTAGAAAGGTAGAACCCTTCTCTAGTACTACAAAATCAGATCCGTGCTTTAATAAGATCCTCAGGTGATTCATAGGGAGAATAAATGCTCAGAAATACTATACCCTCTCCTGTTGGGGAGATCTGGCTTGGTCTTTTTTCTTCCTTCTTCCTCAGTTACCCCCATTTCAAGACTGTTGATGCAGGGGGTTCCTAGTGGGCACAATTGGTCAAGCCTGGGGATTTTCCTCCTCATTGTGTTTTTGGCCTGAGGAAACATTTGCTCTTGCCTTGCCAAGCTGGCATCCTGCCCACTGCTATCTCCCTTTATTGCTATGTTAGAGTGGGCAGTTTTAGCATCCACCTTGCCTTGCTCTGTTCTGTACCTCGGAGGCAAAAACAGATATCAGCTTCTATGATCACAAAAGGCTCCAAACTGCTCAGAACTCCCTCATGTTTTGATATTTGCATGAAGGTGGGCCTGAGAATTCTGTTCCTCAGGGAGCAGCTAGATGGAAAAGGGGGTCCTGTTTCTTCTTTTCCTTGTTTTCTTTCTCTCCCCGTTCTTGCCCCATTTCTTTTTCTTATTTTGCAACTTTATTGAGATATAATTATCCTACCATGGAGTTTACCCATTGAAAGTGTGCAGTTCACTGGCTTTGAATACATTCGTGAATTTTTGCAACTATCTCCACAGTCATTTCTAGTACATGCTCATCAGTCTCAAAAGAAACCCTGATAGAATGTAAAGTTCAGAGGCTGATGTAGGATTGTGAATTTGAGGTCAGCTTGGACTATATATCGAGGCACTGTCTTAAAACCACTCAAAACAGACCACAAAACATAAGAGAACTACAGCAACCATAAGGAAACTCTGCACTGTGTAGCTACTATCCCTATCTTCCCTTGCACCCAGTCCTTTTCATATAGACAGAATCACATCATTTGTGTTTGACTTGTCACATTTAACATAATGCTTTCAAAGTTCATCCATGCTGTAGCATTTATGTATACTTGTTGGCTTGGTTGTATTTCACTGTGTGGTAGAGCACATTTTACTTACTCATTTGTCTGTTGATGAACATTTCAGTCATTTTTACTTTTTTGTGGTACTGGGGATAGAATCCGGGGCCTTATCCATGCAAGGCAAGTGCTCTGCTATTTCCCAAGCCCTTGGCTTCCACATTTTCGCTATTATGAATATATGGTTGCTGTGAGCATCCACGCGCATGTTTTTGTGTGAATATATGTTTTAAATTCTCTTGGATATATACCTAGGAGTGGAATTGCAGAATCACATCGTATTTTTTATTTAACCTTTGAGGAACTATCAGACTATTTTCTGAAGCAGCTGTTCTGTTTGAAGTTCTGCCTGCAGTATTTGAGGGCTCCAGTCTCTTCATGTCTTCACCATTTGTTATTGCCTGTCTTTCTCATTGTAGCTAAACTTTATGGAGTGCTTCACAGTGGTTTGGCTGTCTACATATACGGCAGACACTAGTTCACTTTGCTAAAGGCTGTAGTAGGGGCGGTGCCCTCATTTTTTTTTCATGAAGTGGAGATGGACTTTCCTGCATATCTCATTGTGCTGTGTATGAGGATCGATCACTGTGTGACTCCTACAACTCCTTTCCCAAAATTCAGTTTATAGATTGGTAAGAATGATGCCTCCTCAGCCCTTCAGGTGTTTTGAATGACAGGAATGGGGCCTGTTTTGTGGGGTGTCTTGTCTCAATTAATAGCCCCCTCTTTGTGTGTATATGTGTATGTATATGCTCATGTATGTACATGCTTATGATCACCTTCAAGTCCTCTTAGTCAAATGCATTCAGACCTTTCTGTACTTCCTCCACTGTCACTGACAGGCCACTATTAGAACTATGCACATGTGTGCACAAGCATGTATATGTAGAGGCCAGAGGTTGGTATTAGGTACCTCCCTAATAGCTCTCCATCACATTTTTTGAGACAAGGTCTCTCACTGAACTTGTAGCACACCAGTTTGGCTAAACTGTCTGGTCAGCAGGCCCTTAAGTATCTTCTGCCTCTGCCGTCTCAGCGCTGGGATTACAGGCATGTGTTATGGCGTCCAGCTTTTACACGAGCACTAGAAACTCAAACTCAAGTCCTTATTTACCCAATAAGCCATCTTTCTAACCCCTTTGTGGCTCCCTTTAGAATGCATATCTGCTCATGACATCTCTGTCTTCAACTTTAGGCCCAAAGTCCCACTCAATGCTCTCTAATGTATTAGGGATCAAATACAAACCTGTAAAACTGTCTTAGAAGTATTTTAAACTCCAATGAATAAAAATTTTATCAAAAGATAAATCTTTTGGAGGTATGTTTTTTCAATTTATTATTTGCTCCCTCTGGATAAGGGTTAGCCTGATTGCTGAGTTCTACTGTTGGCCTGTCAGTGACAGTGTAGAAAGTGACAGAAAGGTCAGGGTGCATTTGACTAGGAGGACTTGAAGATGATTATAAGAGAGCCATGCCACAAACTGCTATAAATGGATTTACGTCTTCTGACACAGAAAAATGACAATGGAAGAGAATTTAGACAAATGTGGATAAAATTGCTGAGCTACTGTTAGTCATTCTGAGGAACTGTGGGGAAGAGGAGAGCTCAAAGACTGGAAAAAGAAAATGCCCTAATTTCCCCAAAGCTCTAACCTCAAACTGGAAATTGAATTCACTCAAAATTCTAGAATGAATTATTAAATGGAGTAGCTTATGGCTCCTCAGAAAAGGAAGGGGGCTTGACTTCTCAGTGTGGAGTCGCTAAGTCACCCTGGGTTAGCTGGAGTTTCTATCTGAACAGAGGTGCAACCCCGGTGCACTAGAAGCCTGTTGCAACATCAAGATTCTACAACTCGATTTTAGTCAGGTGTATCACATCTCACTTCCCATGGGATGGAAAATGGGATTTTAAAAACTTTTTTTTAAACAAAGAAAAAGAAAAAAAGTCAGCCTCTTGATGAGATGGAGAGTTATAGACTGGATGAAAAACAACAGGGTGTACATATGGAACTGCTTGAACAATCCTATGCAGCAAGTGCTAATTTAATGTTAAACTAGAAGATCTCTAGTAGTGGTAATAATAATGATAATAGTGACGATAATGATGATGATCATAATAGCAGCTGGTGCTTTTTGAGTTCTTCCTCCACACCAGATATTGCTGGAAATGTGTTACATATATGCATGTAGACATGCATAAACTCCCTGGTCTATTTAACCCTCACAGTTCCTCCACAAGGCAGAATATATAGAAAGTAAGCAATAAAGTTATTAGTCTAAAGCCATACAGTACATGATGGAGTTGGGACTTGAACTCAGTATTTGTTCTCTTAACAAGCTCGTTTAGTCCTTCCATGCTGGAGAAAAGCTTCACGATTTGGCTGTAAAAATAGTGGCTCCAGGAAATGGCACTTTATTTTCTCAGTAGGTCACCATTTGGGTTTGTACTTCACTGAGGACTGAATGTGAGTGGGCAGATGAATGATGTGGCCATTCCAGGCTCAGCATTGCAGTTTGTTCCTGTTTGCCCTGCCCAGGCTACTCTTGCCTTCTATGGGAAGCTAAGTTGAGGTGCTGGGAAAACTCGAGTTGTGGGATAGGCACATATGAATTTAGGTTCTCAAAGGCCCTTTTTTCTTAAAATTTATCTGAGATTGTGGCGTGAAACATTGTGACTCTTATTTATGAAATGTGAGGTATTTGCCTGTAACTGGGCATATTTTGGGGTCTTTCTTTGAATTTCTGAATTCTATCGGGAAAGGCCCCATTGCACTGGTGCCTGTGGAGGCTATGTAGGGACCTTTTCTTTTTTCTCAGCTACCTCCTCCTGCAATTTTCTTTTTGGTCTATGTATGTATGTGTGGTGTACATGTGTACATGTGTGTATTCATGTTCGCCTGTGTTTGGGTACACGTGTGTGCCACTATATTTGGGTATATGCACAGGTGGTCCACCATACCCACTTGGCTTTTACCTGGGTTCTGGGGATCTAAATTGCGGCCCAAATGCTTGCACGGCAAGTGCTTTACTTGTGGAACCATCTCCCCACCCTTGTTCCTTCTTTTAAAGTTAGAGCATTTCAGATTTTAATATGCATTGAACTTCCTGGACTCTTGTTAAAATGAAGAATTTGATCCGATGGGTCTGAGAAAGGGCCAGAGAGTTTGCATTAAAAACATTTTTATTGAATTTTTTGCAAATTTCATACAATGTATTTTGATCAAATTTAGATCTCTTTCCCCATCTGTACCTCTCACTACCCTCTGCCCAATTTCATGTAGTCTATTATATATACAGGCCTATAAAGTCAAACTTCTGTCTTCATTTCTAATAAGCTCTCAAGAGATACTGATGCCTGTGGTCCATGGACCCACATTTCAAGTAGTGAAATTTCAAGTAGTGAAATTCTGTATCATCCTTCAGAGGTGCTGAACCTATCATTAATTCAGAAATGCTTAATAGCCCCTAATTTGATACTGACATGCCTCTTTTTCAAAGAACAGACGTAGTTTATAGACTATATAAAGCATTAGGAAGTGCAAGGCATGCCTAGGTGGGTTTGGGAGATAGGATATTTTATTTGTGACTCAAAGCAAGAGCTGATTGACCTTCTGGCTTTAGTTGTCTGAGGGTTCAAAGACGGCAGGGAACATCTGAAGACTCAAAATGTCACTACTTCATAGATGGTCAATACAGGGCTTAATTTTCATGACAAAGATGGAAAGATAAGCATGGCAGAAATTCACTACTTATATGATGACTTGGTGTTGAGGAAAACCTACCCCAGTTGATGTCACCTACTATTCTTGGTCTATATTTACTACAACTTCTTTATCACCAATGCCATTGTCATCAGGTGCAAAACAGTCCTTTTTTTGTGCTCTTCTGGAGAAAGAATCTTCCATTCTTTCTTTTTATCTAAAAGTACTGATAATATGAGATCCAAGTTTGTTTTTTACAGATTTTTTTTCTTCAGAAAAGTTGTAAATGTTTTCCCGACATTTTTCAGAACCATCTGATCTCATCTAAAACGAAACAGTGTACATCATTCCTTCCCAAGAACAAGAAAAATTGAACATGACTTGTAAGCATTTTAAAGCCAGTAAAAACACACTGGAAATGAAGTCCAGTGAAGACTTATGGCAGAGGAAAGTACACAGCATTAACACAAACCACCCAAAGCACAAGTCTATTCAGTCTCCATTTCTAGACTGCTTAAAGAAAACCAACCCATTTTATTATTGCCAATATTATTTATATGCAACAGTAGAGATCAAACCTGTAGCCTCACATATACTAAACAATTGCTCTACCACTGAACTACACCTCTAGCCCTAAGCAAATCCATTTTAGGGTGAGGGGAATTCAGAGTATATAGACAAAGGATATGTTTGAAGCTCTACTTGAATTTTATTTTTATTTTTTTAAGTTCATGAGTAGTGTGCCAAGATTATTGACATATGTATAAGTCTTCATTGATCTAACTGACTTGTGTTTCCTATCAGTGGCCTTAATGAGTTCACATTTGGACATCAATTACAGCTATAGGAATTTAGCAACATACAAAAGCAGCAAAATTCGAGACCTGGATGCAACAGTACATTCCTGACAAGCTCTGTTATTTAACATCCCTCTTGCCTTATGAGACCAATAGAGATTTCTGTAAAAGGTCAGTTCTGATACTGGAAGGGAACATTTAATAAAAAATAGTATGTAAAAAGATAATGTAGAGATTATATCAAATAATAGCCTTTATTCTCTGACATAAACCAGCCATTACCCAGAATATTGAAATGCAAAGCTATTGTATGTTGAGTCATATTTGGAGAATTAATGTTAGCTGTAAAGTAGCTATTATGTTGAATATTATGATGTAAAAGCAATGTGTTATATTTAGAGAATTAGTATCATCCATAGAAAAACATTTTATATTATTTAAGTTATCAAAAGCTCTTGTTTCATTCAAGGCAATGCGTCTTTTAGCTATTTCATAGTGTTGGCTAAACTGCCACTGAAATTTTAAATATATCTCAATTATATTCAGCTGTATTGTATTTTATTTTAGAAGAAAGAGGTAAATGGAACAATACAAACTTTGTTTTTAATGCTAAAAGCCTCAAGTATTGTTAAGGTTAATATGCAATAATTATTTGTATATGTATACTTTTCAATAAATTTCTAGGACACTTGATTAATAATCTAGAACAGATGAAAATTCAAGGAACAATGATGACTGTAGTAAGACCTAATAGGCACCTGTGTTATGTATTATCTTAACAATTTTGGTGTTTTGTAGGATGACAGGTGATAAGTCATACTTGAGGGTGTTGTCATCGTTGGGAAAAGTAGTCTATGACAATGCATGATCTCAGGCTTCTTCCTTAGAGCTGACTGTTCCAAGCTTTTTCCTGCTTCAGTTTTTCCAATCAGTCATTCTTCTTTTGTACATTCTTGCCTTGCCTTTCCCCATCCAGATCCAGAACACTGCCAGAATCTCACATTAGTTGTAGTGGTTACCGGAATACACTTTGGCGGTGGATAATATTAGGTTCAACCTCTGCTCTGCTGCTTCCTAGGTGCGTTCTTTTATCAGGGTGCGTATGAGAATCAAATAAGGCAGGATGTGTTAAGTGCCTGTGGGTGTGCAACCAACTTACATTTGACCCTACCATTTCTGTCTCTTCTCTATTTCTTCCTACTTGGCAGAGTCAAGTACATTCTCCCCATTGGTAAAGGCCCCATCTTCTACTTCCTCTTGGTCTTACACCAGAGTTTCCATCAGTGGGTGAAGTGTAATCAGAGCCTTGAAATGGCTACAATGAAAGTCCTGTATTTATGCTTGTGGTAGGACACTGTGGGTGGTTCCACGGGCTGAAGATTCCAGAAACTGGATAGGGAGTTCTGCCAAGGAAGGTACCTTGTACAGTTCATTCACAGCATAACCCCAGTACCTGGAACATAACAGGTACTTGAGTAAATGTTGATGGAATAAACTTACTACTACCTCCTGCCATCAAGGGTCCTGGATTGGGCTGGAGGAGGGATTAGTGTAAGGAACTCAACTGTATAAATATAGACTTGGGGTATAATTTATCTAAGGACTCAAGGACTCAAAGCATTTCACTATTGAGTTGTTTTAACAGCTTAAATGTGCTTTCATATCTACTACTTAATTTCAGAAAATATTTCATTCCAGTCTACCATCAGTGGATCCTTCAGTGTAACTTTTCTTATTATAAATATGATCTTGGCTTTATCTTCTAGGACTGACCAGTTGACTTCAGGATGAAATATGATCTTCTTACCAGGCTAGGCCCAATGTTTCAAGATGTGATCTCTGCTCTCCACTTCTTTGTCACTATCTTCTGTCTCTTTTTAGATACAGAACTCTGTAGCCATGTAGACCCCTATCAATCCCACAACACATCTCTGCCCTTTGTTTATTTTATTTCTCTCTTCTCTGTTTTGACATTCTTTTGTTCTGTAATTTATTCATTTGTATTTAAAATTTTTTTGTACGATTGTTATGCCTGCATGTATATTAAGCACACCCACGTTGTGTGGTGCCCCGGGAGGCCAGAAGACTGCACCAGAGCCCCTGGAACTTATAGATGGTTGTTAGCCTCTGTGTGGGTGCTGGAAGTCAAACCTAGGTCTTCTGCAAGAGCAGCCAGTGCTCTTAGTGGCTGGCCCATCTCTCCAGCCCCAATGCACCTCGATATTTTTTTTTTATTTTATCATTTTTATTTTATGTGTACGTGTGTATTGCCTACATGTAGGTAAGTGCACCTGTGTAATGCAATGCCTGCAGAGGACAGAAGCGGCTGTTGGAGCCCCTGGAGCTAGAGTTATGGACAGTTGTTTGTTGCCATGTGGGTGCTGGGATTCAAACCTGGGTCTTCTGCAAGAACAGTCAGTGTTCTTAATCGCTGAGCCATCTCTCCAGTCCCTTGTCTTTTTTGTATAACCCACTGAGTCCAATTAGTGCTACACATCTGTGCATGGGTGTAGCCTCAAGTTGTCTGGCCCATGGGGTGAAGACACTGGGCTATATACTTAGTGATTTTCTTTATCTTGGTTCAAGGTTTTTGCTCTGACTTTTCCAGCTTTTTTGACTCATATGCAGGCTGAGATAGAGAATCAGAGTTGCTCACAGTAGGAGCATTTCTCATTGCATGAGAAAGTCGAGATCTAAGGTATATGGGAGGATTCTTACATTCTGAGAAGACAGTGTCTACACTGATTAAAAATTCAGTGAGGTTCCCTTCTTCTGGATCCTCTTTTGCTAATATAACATGCCATGCTGATCTCTATTATTATAATATTTATTATAGCATTTGTAGTCTCTAATTTTTCCTATTGAATGATAGGAAATGTTTGATAGCCCCAGAGTAGGGAGTAGAAAGTTGAGTACACTCTAGCAGACTGAAGTAGACAGAGTAAACTAAAATGAGAGAAGCACAGTGCAAACTAGACTAGACTAGAAGATAGAAGACTAAAATAGAGCAAACTAGAGTACAACCTAGTAAATTAACATAAGGTAAAGTTTAGTAGAAGAATTGATATCTAGTAGAAAAGAAGGGCTACCAGGAAACCCCATCTGGCGTACACAGAGTGCTCTAGCATTCATCCTGGTAAACAAACACTAGTGAAAGAAATAGAATATGTCTTTGAGCTCAGCACTCAGGATGCAGAGGCAGGCAAATTTCCGAGTTAGAGGCCAGCCTAGTCTACACAGCACATTGGAGACTATCCAGGGCTACATAGTGCGACCCTGTCTCAAAAAGAAAATGAAAGAAAGAAATGGAAATAGACTCGAATTGGCTCAAGGAAAAGGAGATACAATGGTATCTCTCAGAAGTCAATGGCAACAAGCTCAAGAAATTGAGCAACCTTAAAGTTGTTCTCATGGGTCACATGGACTCTTATTTTGTATATTTCTGTGTAAATGTCACTGTCAATCTTTCTTTAGAGGCTACCTATCACTGCCTTAGGGAGCACATGATGAAAATGGTAATTCCAGGTACAGCTTACATGAGCTCCCAATGACCAACACAAACCAGCTGGGGTCTCTATGTCCTGATTCAACTTTCCCAAGACACATTCAGATTGGCCTGGCCCTGTGCTCCAGAAGGTAGTCCCACATAGTAAACATGAAAGATAGGAGCACCCATCAGCAAGAATTGAGGTTGTAGATAATGCGTGATTGTCAGAGATAAGGCTCTAGGCTGTGATTCTGCTGGTCACAGTGCTGGAGAAAAAAAAAAAACTCCAAACAAGTAAAACTTGGGCCTTTGATACTGGTCATATGGCCAACAGAGAGAAATCTTATTACATCTGTCACTTTTCCTATTACTTCCAAGATGGTGGAATCAGATAAGCATTGTTCCACAAATCAGAAAAAAAACTTGAGTTCTCAAAATAGTAAATGGTTTTCCTAACATGCTGTATACATTGTTCTCCACATACTCCTGAGAGTGTCTGTGCAGAACTCAATAATCAAGCACATCAATGTTCCTTTTTCAAATCTGTGTGCATGCATCCATGCGTGTGTGTATATATGGGTGTGTGTATATTCATGTTTGTGTAACTGAATAACAGTGTGTGTGCACCAGACCATGCATGTAGAGGTCAGAGGACAACATTCAGAGTTTGTCCTCACCTTCAACTTTGTTTGACACAGGGTCTCTTTGTTGTTTACTACTGTATATGCCAGCCTAGCTGGTCTGCGAGCTTCTGGAGATTCTCCTTTCTCCACCTCCTACCTTGTCCTAGGAACACTAAGATTACAGAATGAGCTACAACTCCAGCTTTAAGTAGGTTCTGAGGTTTTGAGTTCATAACTTCACATTTGAATGGCAAGCAAATTGCCCACTGAGCCATCTCCTCAGTCCAACATGCATGTTTCTAACACGAATATGATAGTCACTCTATATAACTCTGAAAAAAGCACCATAATAGTCCAGAGTAGGTTCTGGCATTAAATGATTGCTGATACAAATTTCAAGAAAAATTTGTTTTCTTATCATTCATGGATTGGGCCTAGGATCATGAGTGGAAAGAACATTTGGAACTGTAGCATGTTTTAGGAAGAGGAGATTCATGCAGTGGGAGCTCCATGTGCTTCCCTCAAAATGGCCAAAAGTTAAGGGCTGAGGAAAAAATTTATGCTCCTAAAAAGAAGTCTAAACAAGTATTAATAGGTTACTAGAACAGGATGATGGTGAAGAGGGCTGTGCAATGCTGTCTTCCAGGCATGACTTGGCCACTACACTCACTGCAGCTGCAGTTACCTGCACAGGGCTTTATAAGACTGGGACTGTCAATATTCAGTCATGGGTGGAGATGTTCATGGAGTTTGGCACCTCAAGAGAGAACGATGGGCAGTCAAAGGCTGCTGGGGGAAGGGCGAGTCATCATCTTTAGTGGTGTAATCACTGCTTCAGTGGGGGATCTCCATACCCAGACCCATATATTTAGCCTTGGTTAAACTCAGTGGGTCTCTCTCTCTCTCTCTCTCTCTCTCTCTCTCTCTCAAAAAAAAACCCCAAAAGAGACATGGTATGTTCTCTCTCATTTGCAGATTATAGCACCAATCCCTTATATGTGAGTATATACATTCTGATGTAAGTCAGGATTCAGGAAAATGGAAATGATACACAGAGGTAAAGGAAAATAAAGAACCTGGGAGGGGGTAGTAAGGAACAGATGTTACCAGTGGGGAGGTGGAAAAAGCGGGAGTGTGAGGCCAGGAGGGGAGGAGAGAGAGATACACAAGGGGCCAAACTATGGCGGGGGCTGGGGTGGGGGGGGGGGGGGGGGGGGGGGGGGGGATAGTGGGAGGCTGGTGTTACTGGGAGGAGGGTGGGGATAATGGGGGTGCTTGGACTTGGGAGGGTGGAAGGGGACAGAATGAGAGGAAGGAGAGTGGAAATGGGTGAATCTTGGGGGGGGCGCTGGGAAACCTAGAGGGGGATGTGGTGCCCTCGGGACCCCATGGGAGGCGCACATATGGTGTGTGAACATTGGTGCATGTGTATACCTGGGAGATACTTGATGGGGTACCATGCCAGATAGAGGAGACCTCCCTTTGAGTGGTTGGTGGGAGTGGTCCAGGAAACTCTCAGAATAACACAGGCTATTGCCAAACCTCTTGGTTGTCTCCCAGGACTTGTACATGGGACCCTACTGCTGAAAACAGGACATACCTTGGACTTGAAGCAAGGGAGCAGGAATTGACCTGGAAGTCTTCTAACAGAAGTTTGGCTATCATAATGCTAGATGATAATATGCAAACTGCCAAGGGAGAAAAACAATCAGTGGCCCAACCCAGCCCTAAAGTCCAATAACCATAAGGACTGGCAAGGTGAGCTACCTCTATTGGTGCAGTAGTGGCACTGTTATCTGGGTGGCAATCAACAGCTATCTAATTGAACTTGAAGCCCCCTTAGTGGGAATGAAGTCATGGGTGGCACTGTAAATTCAGTCAAGTACACATGGCAGGAGAGGACTTAGATCCTGGAGAAAACCCTGCCTCTTTCATATCTCTATACAAATCAAATTTCTTGCTATATGCTGAATATCAATGCTTATATTTACAGACAAACATACTGTACAGCACTCATCAAAGAAGCTTCTTTTTGAAACAGATGAAGGCTACTACAGAACTGCACAACTGGTTAGACACAGAATATATGGCTGAGAAATGCCCAGTATTAGGTGACACATCTACAGTTGAACCTCTACAACTAAGGCTCATGGAACAACATAGCGGAACAAGGGGTAGAGAGAAAAATAATGCATCCCTCAACTCTCACCAGTAAAGCTTCCCTATACAGCAAAGTGCTTCCCTATACAGCAAATTGCACATGGAAGGCCACAACTGGTCAAGTTTTAAAGAATAAGATACAACAGAGTGTGTATCCTTGCATAGGACTCAGGACTCCCCATGGCTCAGGGACCATTGCAGAAGAGGGGATGGAAATATTGTAAGAGCCAGGCCTGGTTCATGAACACAGGGAAGCAGAGGCTTTCAGGCCACTGGAAGCTTGAACATGTGAAGTTGTGGAATTGGTGGCATCAAGCACAGGACCCATGCTAACTGATTGAACAAGGACCCAGAGTGGAGGAGAGAGATGGGTGGTGGGCCAGCCTTAGACTGAGAGCTGTTAGAGGCTGGTTGCTGCTGGGCAGGAGAGAGTATGCCTTGCACACAGCCTCTGGATGGACTGACTGGACTCCAGTGGATGAATTTGCACTGAAGGGCATCTGGGTGCAAATGTTTAACTGGATAGGACTTATGTGTGGCAGAGTGCATGGGGTCTGGTGGGGAAGGATGGGGGAGAGGGTCTGGGTTTGATTGATAACTTGTATGAGAATACAGAAACTCAATAAATTTTTTAATTTTTATTTATTTTTATTTTATGTGTATGAGTGTATTGCCTGCATGTGTGTAAGTGCACACCTGTCATGCAATGCCCAGGGAAGTCAGAAGAAGGCATCAAAATCCCCTGGAACTAGAGTTATAGATGGTTGATAGCTGCAATGTGGGTGCTGGGATTCGATACCGGGTCCTCTGTAAAAGCAGTCAGTGCTCTTAACCGCTGAACCATCTCTTCAGCCCAATAAAAATTTTTAAAAAAAGGATATAGTGAGGGGAGGGGACTTGTTGAGAGGAGTGGAGAAAGGTGACAAAAGAGGATGGGGTAGTGTGATTAGAATGTATTATATGTGTTGTATACATGTATGAAATTGCTAAAGAGTAAATTAATAAAAAAAAAACAATAAGAGATTTTTTTTAGGGGCATTCATAAAATCCAGGATTGCTTGCTGGTATTGTTCTTATCACGCTAATGAAAAGGGGTCACACTTGTAGATTATGTAACAAGAAGATGCTTCTCTGAGGTATGATTGCTTCTATAAAACTGACAGCCTAACTTATTAAGTTTTTCCAAAATGAAGTTAGAAAATTTAAAAAGAATGAAATGATCTGGGAAGTTACTGAATATATATTTTGTTATTTTTATCTGAGAATATCCTGGGTTCTGATACAGATGCAGAAGTTCATTCATGATTATGAATGATAGACAAGAAAATAATTAAAAACATTTTTCTACAACATTCATTTATACAATTTCCAATTATGTTATGGGATTATGATACTGATGATGAAAATGTGAGGCCCTATTGGTAGAAGATGCAGGGGAAAAGATATGTACAAACATCTGTGTACATGATAAGAGGAAAGCTTAGAAATGGGTAGATCTAGGATTGATCTAGAAATTAGTATCTCAAAGTGACAAAATGGAAACAGTTGTTTGAGGCCAGGGTGATATTTTTGAGTAGAATAACTTCTTCCTATCAAATGCTAGAAATCTCTTCTTGTGTCTTCGTTTGAGTTTCCTCAGAAACAGACTCAGAGACAAGGATTTGAGTGCAAATATTTTATGAAGGAGGGGAACAAGAAACATGAGCAGGGAAATGGGAAGTAATGGGGTAGAAAGGAGCCAATAAAAGGGGGATTCAAGAGTAAAACACCGCTGTGACCAGCTGAGGCTAAATCATCTGCTGAGCAATGTGAGACAGCACGAAATAGCCTTCATGTTCTACCAATGAGGCAAGTGACCTGAGGATACATCATCATCTACCTGTTAACGGGTGAGGGCGGTTTCTGGGTGTGTGGATACGAGTAGGAGTTCCTTCTCTCTCAGCTGTTTGTGTGTCCCTAGCCAAAATACTGGACCTCTCCCTATCTGTTTCCTCACACATAAAATGGAAGTGACATTTGCCTCACCTGCTTACAAATGATATAAACAAATGAAATAATTTATACAAATCTCTCAGAACCTTTGGGACACTGAAGAATTGTTGAAGGAAATGAGATGATGAGAAACAAATTAGAATTAGGATAAATTGTTCATTCGAAGTAATTTGTGTGTGTCCTGTTAAGGGGCTCAAATGGCATCTCTGAAGGTGAAAACCAATGTCAGGTGAGCAACTAAATTTGATCACTGAGTTGTAAACACTTGGCTGGGGTAAAAAGCATGTAGACAGAATACAAAAACCGACTGTTCTGTTAGTGCTATCACTGAGATCAGCAAAACCATTGTGCATGACACCGTTTGATTGGTGACACTAGTCACCTAGGAAATGGTGCTAAGGTGATATGGGAGATGAGGGTTTTCAGATGGTTAAAAAAACCTTAAAAGGAGTGAATGGAATCCACCTATGAATAATTTTCATTCAAAAGTAGTCAACCCAATTACATTTTTTTTCGTTTTGGTACGTATTCATGCAGAGGCTAGAGGTCAACACTGGATGTCTTCCTCTCTTACTGTCTACATTTGTTTTTGAGACGTGATCGCTCATTGAACTTGGAGCGCACCCAATTGGCTAGACTTGCAGGCCAGCAAGCCTCAGGGATCCTTCTGTTTCCACCTCCTCAGCAGTGAGATTACAGGTGTGCACAGCCATGTTCAGTTTTTTTACATGGGTGCTGTGGTCAAATGTAATTGCTCCTGGAACAAGAATGAACTGTCACAAAGGGAAAATAATAGGGCTGCCTTGGCATCTTGGAGATGGCTGCCATTTTCACCAGGATTTCTGATGTCCTTTGACTCAAGAGAATCTTAATAATGGAATACTCTTCAGAAAACACTACTTAATGCAAAACTTTTGGTGAGAGTTTCATAAAGTATACAGGCTTGGCTTTCTGGTTCAGCCCACATACTGGGATTTTTCAAGTGTGGTGCAATAATACTATTATGAAACTCTGTGAATGGACTAATAAGGAGGATATTGCCTGTGAAAACAGAGAGAAGGCAATAACAGTTTTATTAGAGTCGAGAAAGATAAAAATATCATAGAGGGTCTACGTGGGAAGCCCCTAGTTTTGGGAACAGGAAGGGCATAGCTGGTATTTTATAAATGATCTCTTTAAAGAGAATTTTTCCCCACTTTGGAAGATCCTTCCCTTCCCTTATACAAAAGTGCTTTATATTTCCCTTTCTATTTGTCCATTATTTTTCCACAGTTTACTAGTTTCCTCCATTTCATTCCTGATAGTTCATTTCCTATTAACGCTTGACTTGTTTTGAAACAGACAAGAAGGTACTGAAATTTCCCAAATCATGATGCAGCCACTCATTGTAATCAAAAGCCGGAACTCTGGGCATCTATAGTGAACTTATGAGAGATAAGAGCTTCCAAACAACATGATTTTACTTGGCTCAAAGCCAGCTGCTTCTGCTCTTTAGTACTGTCTCTACGTCTCCTGGAGCATAGAAGAAATGAGACCATGTCAATTTCCACAGGTTTCCTGAGTTTCTGTCAATCAATTCGAGCTCATTTTAAGCCCTTTCCTCCTCTACTCTACTAGTTGGATACCTACAGGAATGGCTAGATGAAGCTGGTCCCTTTAGAGCCTCTGCTCCTGGCCCTTATTTACATATGAGGATAGAGCCCTATGACATCCTTTTACGTCTGTTAGCTTAATCATTGCCTCACATCACTCTGAGATTTCATTTTCTTTTTTTTTTTTTAATCATTTTAAGACAGGGTCTCCCTGAAGCCCCAGCTAGCCTGGAACTCACTATGTAGACCAGGCTGGCCTTGAACTCACAGAGATCTATCTTCCTCTGCTTCCCAGCGTTGTGCGCCACCATGCCTGGCAAGATTTCTTTTTCTTCGTATTAAAGAACTTATCCTTTCCCCAAAGATCTATCCACCTGATCCGTTTTAAAACAATTTCTGAGTGTCCTCTTGGAAGATGGATGAACTCTCTGAGACACTCTCATTCATTTACTTGGTCAAGCAATGTAAGTAGAAGTTTAGGAGAAAACAATTACTGTGGCTACAATGAGAATATTATGCTCCTGTTGGCTGCACTCTCGGCAGACTTGATGTTGGAATTTGCAGTTACTAAAACTCTGTGAACCTTCGTCCCGTTATCTGATGAAGTCGTGGGGTGGGGGTGCGATAGTAAGGTGAGGGTGGAGATGGAAGAGGGAGTTTGAATATGATCAAAATAAATTGCATTAAATTTTCAAATCAATAAATATATTTTTAAATGTTGAGAAAATACAAAAAAGAGAATTTCTCTTGAGAGTCTATGAATATGAGTAATATTTAACTATAAGATAGTTTAAAGAAAGTTACACTGATAAACCCCTAACTTTATGTTTTATCTTTGTGATTATCTATCTTAAACTATCAATTTGATCTTTAAGTTTCCTAATGAGTGTCAGTGCATTGCTCACCCTATACGAAGCTCTGTTTTGGGGGTTTTGTTTTTTGAGTTGTCAACTTTGTGTTAATTTTTTTCTTCTTTGACAGTTGCATATACATATACATATAACCCCCTCCTGCTGAACCCCTTCTTCTTTACAAGTACTTCCCCTCCTGTTTTCATGGGGCTTCCTGGTTTTGCTTTTGTTCATTTTTATTTTGTACATGTGCTATGCACATGTATTCTCTCTCTCTCTCTCTCTCTCTCTCTCTCTGCGTGTGAATGCGGGTGGCTGTGATTGTGGGTGAACGTGTGCATGGCTCACCTGTGGAGGTCAGAGGACAATCTTGAGTGTTGGTCCTCTCTTTCCATCTTATTTGAGACATGGTATGTTAGTTGTTTTTCCCACTGTGTACTCCAGATTAGCTGCCCTACAAGTTTCTAGGGACTCTCTGTCTCTACCTCTTATCTACCCATAGGAGCACTGACATTACAGAAGCTCTTGCTACAAGTCTAAGTTTTACATGGGTTCTGGGGATTTGAACTCAAGGCCTCCCATTTGCATTAAGAAGTGCTTTTAACCACTGAGCCATTTCCCAGCCCTACTTTCATGTTTTTAATGCTTCCTTTGAATTTGCTAAAGTAACCATCAAACAAAGCCCTGGTGACCATATGTCTGACAAAGGATTTCTTTCTGGGATAAGAGGTTATAATAGATGTGTTTTCCAAACTGCATGGAAACCTTATCTCATTGTGTTGACATGTGTTTGTAAAAACTACTGATAATAGGCATGTTTCATGGTCAAATTTAGGAATAATGATACAAGGAAAAACAGGTCTCTTTACTTCAGAACTTCTTGTTGCCTTTAAAGTAATAACATACCTTATGAATCTCCATAAGAGAGATCAGAATATAGCATCCCCCCATAATTCTTGAGCCACAGAACCACCTTTTTCAAAGAATGCGTATTATGAATTCAACACAACAGAGAATAAAATGAATCTTAACAATCCTTAGCAAGTCAGGATTTAATCCTTCTGTTTGCATCTTTCATGAAAGATCTAATATAAATATTACCAAAGTTTTTTCACTTAAATATGATGAGGTGACAATATGTACAGGATTAAATTTACTCTACATTGTAAGATTGCTCAACAAATTGTTGAAATTTTAGTTCAGTTTCAAGTTCTTTTACTGTAGCAGAGCATTTGAAATTTCAAGATGTCTAACTAAGTGTGTCAAAATTAATCATGATTATTTCAGACCAAGAGAGACAAAATAAAGTCAAAGCTATCTAAACACTGGCATTTTCTTCAGGCTAAAATACACTTTTTATGGTGTGTACAGCCATAAAGCTAGCATTTATGTCAAGCTAGGATTAGTATTATCATACTTCAGATTCACTGAGGTGCTTTTAACAATTTTGAAAGGCAGTTTCATATTCCCAACTGTAATAGAATGCCCGAGAGCACACCCACCTTGCTAAAACCAGTATAATTATGGAAGTAAAAACAACTAAATATCTGTGACATATCCCTTTAGCTGTCTTGAAATACTCAGGCATTAAGTTAATGCAATCTGCTTCTCTGAAGAAATGTCTATTCTGCCCTTCATTCTAGTCTAACACAAAAAGAAGTAGCATAAAATTGAGACATAAATGAGCCAAGAAAGATGTTCATTTTTTTGTAGTAGCCTTGCCCTCCAGAATAAATCCCCCACTGAAAAAGCAGACGCCTACAGAAAATGAGCAAATCACAGACTCTCTAAGGCAAAAAAAAGGACCTTAGAGATCATCTGGTATTATTTACACCAAGTTGCATAATTTATTTTTTGAGAGCAAGAAGTTTGGCAATGGGAAAAGGATGGCTCAAGGTGGATATTGTCTAATTATACTTACTATTTCACATTCCTTGCCAGTCTAACACTACTCCAACTGCGTGCACTCTTCCCAGACTAGAACTGGGGGCAGAGCAAAACAAAGAAACGCAGGTGGTGGGGTCTCCAACTTGGTGATGGTTGCAGCATTGGCAGCAGTAGCAGCCACACTTGGCTACTAGGGCTACGGTAGCACTATCCACCGTCCAGTTCCACTAATGTGGTGACACAGGATGTGACAACCACTTTTCACTGAACGTGTCACAACGAGCTATGATTTTTAGCCAAGTTTTTGGCTGTATCTGCCAATGTCTGAGGTAGGTCCCAGCCATCGTGGAGACATACTGTGAGCTGCCGAAAGCTTTTTTTTTTTTTTTTTTTCCGTTAAGCTCTTCCCCACTTGAGCTGTCCAGAGTACAGTCATTCTTATAGAGAAAGGGAGTCTTCAAGAAGGCCTCTGAGTGGTCAACTAGAGATTCAGTGTCATACTGATAGATGCATGCCAGGAATCCTTTCTTAACATCCACACACTCACCAAATTTCAGCAACACTTCTGCCCTTCTGGCTTACTTTAGAAATATGACCAAATTCTAGGACCACCACTCTGTGCTTTCATACGTTCAACACAAGAGAGAACACTAGCGAGATCGATGGGGCCAGGCCTGAAGGAACGTTGAACGTCGCACAGAAGGGGAGTACGACTACAGCTGCACTTAAGAGAAAGAAGGGGAAGCCCTCTCAGACCACCGCTAGTCACATTTCTGCAGTGTGGACAATTGCCATGTGTGCTGTAACCATCGCTGTGTCTGACCCCATGACTCCATGTCGTTCCACTTTTTTGCCTCAGGACTTCTTCCAAGCCTTCTAAGATTGTTTCCTCATGTAGAACAGTCCACAAGCACAGTCGAAGGGGAGAGATACAGTTACCATCTCAGAGAAAGACCTCAACAAATACATAATAAGAATGAACAAAGGCTCCTATGGCCCCCGAACTCAGGAGACATTCCTGCGGTGCCTTCCATGTATTTCTTCAAATGGTCCCAGAGGCATTGAAACCCCGATGATTACAGGGGTAACTAGTTCCATAGGACACATTTAATTGCTTCCCTATCTCAGTTGCACGACTGTCTCATCCTGCTTCCTGTGATTGTTTTCCAGATAAGCCACCAAGTCCTTGTTTCAGGGGCTGCTTTCAAGGGCACTCAAACTGAAGCAGTTTTCTGCCAAACATCTCTTTATTAACTTTCATATGTTTGGGAGATTCCCACATTAGGTTCCCACGTCCCAGAAATAGAAAATCACGTTGTTCCCTCTCACAGTATGGACACAAATATTTGTCCTATGCTTGGCCAAGCAGATGCTCCAACAAGAGACTTTAATTCAGGGCAGACCAGGATGAGAGACTGAATATTACAGAGAACCATTGCTCCAGTGAGGGCGGCAGAACATACCAGAAAGGCGTTGAACTGTGCTGGCCGTGGTATTCCATGGTGCATAGCCACCTCAATAAGAAGCTATGGTAAGATAGGGAATAGGAAGACAGGTAAGCCTCCACAGGATATGTCCAGTGGTGTCACTTGGGTGTTATTCCTAGCCTAGCCATAGAGTATTCAAGCCAGCTTCTCTTGCCCTCAGAATGTTTTCTAAGCATCCAAAAGTTCTATAATAAATTACCACATACCTAACTACCTCTTGTGACAAGCTAGTTAATCTCCAACTCTCTTCTTCTGGAAGAGGAAGCCTCCCTTCAGTTGGCCATTACCACATATCTAAGTATGGACAATGTACAGCAGTGGAAGTGATGCACCACTTCCATGTCCAGCCCAGAAAAGCCTCCAGGCATCATCCTGTCTCCTCTTTCACTTCTGTCAGCTGAATGCAGACACAAAGCCTCAGGGGAAAACAATCTGCATCTTAACAACTGTGCCACTTTGAGAATTGACTTTTCAACATATGAGTTTGGGTGGATTCGTTCAGACCATATCAAAGCCCCAAAGCGGGTGTCTTGATTTATAGCTGGCTTTCCACATCATTGTGACAGAGCTTGTGCAAGTGGGTTTGTTCTCTTCTGTTCTTCTGCCATATGAAGATACAGTTAGTGTCTTTTTTTCCCTTGTGCCTTCTGCCCTCAGCCATGGGAGGATACGGCAAATAGGTCCTCACCAGATGCCAGCTGGTTGATCTTGCGCTTTCCATCTGCCAGAACTGTGAGAAAATATTTTTTTTTCTTTATAAATTACCTAATCTCAGGGCTCGAGAGAAAGCTCAGTGGTTAAGAACACTGGTTGTTCTTACAGAAGACCCGGGTTTGAATCCCAGCACCCATATGGCAGCTAACAACTGTCCATAACTCCAGTCCCAGGGCATCCGACAGTCTCTTCTGACCTCTGAGGGCATTCATTGCAGGACACGGGTGCACTTACCTACACACAGGCAATACATGCATGCACATAAAATAAAAATAATAAATAAAATTACAAATTACCTAGTCTCAAAAATAAACAAATAAATAAATAACCTAGTCTCTGGTATTCTGTTATAGCAACATAGACTAATACAGGCTTCATCCTGGTGATAGGAGTTTTTAGTCTGTTAAAGTCAAGGAGGCGCTGGAGTTCAGGAATAGTGACTAGCCCACTCTGAGGAACACAGAGTGAGCTGTGAGCTCTATTTCCAGCAGATCGAAACAAATGCTATAGAAAATTGAGGACAGTGAAGATAGTTCAGGAAGTGAGAGGGTAGAGAGCAAAGGGGATCGAGGCAATAGATCAGACTGAGGAGGGAGGCAGAGGTCAGATAATGGGACAAAGGTTCACAGAGTTTTAGTAACTGCGAGTTCCAACATCAAGTCTGCCGAGAGTGCAGCCAACAGGAGCATAATATTCTCATTGTAGCCACAGTAATTGTTTTCTCCTAAACTTCTACTTACATTGCTTGACAAAGTAAATGAATGAGAGTGTCTCAGAGAGTTCATCCATCTTCCAAGAGGACACTCAGAAATTGTTTTAAAACGGATCAGGTGGATAGATCTTTGGGGAAAGGATAAGTTCTTTAATACGAAGAAAAAGAAATCTTGCCAGGCATGGTGGCGCACAACGCTGGGAAGCAGAGGAAGATAGATCTCTGTGAGTTCAAGGCCAGCCTGGTCTACATAGTGAGTTCCAGGCTAGCTGGGGCTTCAGGGAGACCCTGTCTTAAAATGATAAAAAAAAAAAAGAAAATGAAATCTCAGAGTGATGTGAGGCAATGATTAAGCTAACAGACGTAAAAGGATGTCATAGGGCTCTATCCTCATATGTAAATAAGGGCCAGGAGCAGAGGCTCTAAAGGGACCAGCTTCATCTAGCCATTCCTGTAGGTATCCAACTAGTAGAGTAGAGGAGGAAAGGGCTTAAAATGAGCTCGAATTGATTGACAGAAACTCAGGAAACCTGTGGAAATTGACATGGTCTCATTTCTTCCATGCTCCAGGAGACGTAGAGACAGTACTAAAGAGCAGAAGCAGCTGGCTTTGAGCCAATCTTGGGTGTGGGTCTATCCCTTGGAGTCTGGTCAACCCACCAGCATTACCCAGGAAAGAAAATGGACTCTCCCTGTCCCAGCATACACCAAATATCAATAAATTCTCAGCTAGAGCTGGAGCTTCCTGCCCACCTCCCCAATTCGTGCTGGGACCCTGTCTGACTTGGGGTAGGTATTACAGGTCTTGTGCATGCTGTCATAAGCTATGTGGATTCATATGTGAAACTACCTTGTGGTGTCCTGACAACAGTTTTCTTGTGTTCTTTTACCACCTTTGACTCTTTACAATCTTTCTGTCCCCTCTTCTGCAATGATTCCTGAGCTCTTGGAGCAGACGGTGTGATACAGGTGAACCATTTAGGGTTGAACACTTTGTTGTCACTTATTCTCTGCACTGTGGCCATTTGTGGGTCTCTCTATTGATTGGCATCTGTGGCAAGAAGAATCTTCTCTGGTGAGAGTTTAGAGATGCACTAATATATGGGTATAGCAATAGGTCATTATGAGTCAGTTTAATATTCTATTTAGCAGAATGATAGTAGTAGGAGAAATTCCTAATTATTGAGCACTCTTTTCAAAGTACCATCACATATTCTTTGCTTTTAATTTTTCTTTGATATTGCTATGATGTTGTCTTTAGTTGCAGTTGCTGCATATCCATAATGTGCTACAGTTTCATGGTGCTGTGCAGAAATGGAAACTTGCCAATTGAATTGTGAGAGACTTTCATAGCTTTGTAGTCATAGAGTGATGTTCACCTGCCTTGTCACATTGGGAAATGGAAAGTGCAGTGATGCTAATGTCCCTGCTTCTGGGGTATGGCTTGGGCTCAATTCTTCAATCAATACAATTCTTCCATTTGATCACAATGATTCAGGAGTTAGCATGTGATGCAAGGTAAGTCAATGAAAGTGGATCCTGGAATTCTGAGAGCATACAATTCCCAATGGCTCTGTAGCATTTATGCAAGTCTTACAAGTGAGGAACTGAGTGTCTGTTGCTTTGGATTACCCTTTCAAGGTTTATGTATTCCACAACCCTGGAGGAATAACTGTGTCTCCCTTCAGAGCAAAAGACAGGCATACTTACTGTTCAGTATTTTAAAGATGGTCTCTCTCTGGACCAACCAGCAGCCATATGCTTTCTACCCATTGTATAAGATCCAGGTTATTTTCATGTATATAATACACCGCATATACCAGTATCACCTGGCCCCTATTTGTATGGCCCTGTAGGTTTGGAAGGACAGAGCACAATCCTGATTAGCAGACAATCTAGCTACTGATAACAGCTATGAGCAAGAAACTGTCTTTCATCCCTGACCTTCTATCAGCACCCTTGAAACAGTGACATGTGTAAAATCCCAGATCCTTCACAGTCCTTGACACATTGGCTGAAACTCTTGACTTTCTGCTGAAGTTTCTGAAGAGAGAGAGTGTAAACTTGAACCTGTTTTTAGACACCTTGTCATCACAAGAAGAGAACCTGTCAGTTTTGGACTAGAACCAATGCAGAGGAAAGTGAAGGACAGACTAGAACCAATGCAGAGGAAAGTGAAGGACAGAATGTATTCGTTAACTTTTGTTGTCACTGTGATAAAACACCTGAGACAAACAACTCAAGGGAAGAGAGATTTATTTTGGCTCAGTATTTCAGAATTTCCAGTCTATGGTTTGCTGGCTTCACTGTGGTGGGCTTAAGATGAGGTTAATATCTTTAAAACAAGAATACTTTTTTGTTTTCTTGCTTTTATGTATGTGTATATTGCCTGCATGTATGTAAGTGCATTGTGAAATGGTTGTGGAGGACTGCTGAGCCATCTCTCCAGGTCCATTATTTATATGTTCTTGAGACAGGGTTTCACTATGTAGTCCTGGCTGGCCTGGAGCTCACTGTGTAGATCAATCTGGCCTCAAACACACAGGGATCTACTTGCTTCTGCCTCCCGAGTCCTGGGATTAAAGCATCACATCTGGCTCAAGATTTATTTTTATTTATGTGCATGTTTGTGTCTTTGTGTGTATTCCGTGTGTGCAGTACATACAGAGGGCAGAAGAGGGCGTCATAGTCTATGGATCTGGAGTTACAGACTGTTGTGAGCTGCCTGACAAGGGTCCTAGGTATCAAACTCAGGACACCTGGAAGAGCAGCAAGTACTTTTAACCCTAAGCTATCTCTCCAGTCCCAAAGTGAGGTTAAAAAATCACAGTAGAAGGGTGAGGTGGAGCAGAGCTGCTCACTTCATTCCAATTAAGAAACAGAGACTAAGATGAAAAGTTTGGGGACAAGGCATACCCTTCGAAGGCATGTCTGCTGTGACCTACTTCCTCCTGGTAGCTCCTACCTCCTAATAATCCATTCACCCATGAACTCACTAATAAATTAATCCGTACGTGCCATTAATGTCATCTAAATAGTGCCACAACTAAGGATTAAACCTTCAACACATTAATCTTTTGGGGATATTTTATATGTATACCAAGAAGGAAAGAGTAGGGGGTAGGAGAATTATTGTTAGAGCTACCACTTATTAATACCAGGTAGTTTCAAGCACTGTACTTTTGCCCTCAAATTCTTTTATAACCTTAACAGGTTGGTCTTTTTATCCCCATTATACAGAAGACACAATCGAGAATTAGCTATTAGGTTCTTTTTACATGTGGGCATAAAAGAAATGCAAATATCCCTCATCTTCCTTTTATTTAGACCTTCTATTAAACTATTAAATAGATCCAGGAGTGGTAACACATGCCTTTAATGACAGCCTTCGGGAGGCAGGGGCAGGCAGATCTCTGTGACACTGAGGCCAGCCTGGTCTACAGCTCCTTGTAGCTGAGGCTACAGGAAAACTCTATTTCAAAAAGCCACAAAACATTAAATAGCATAAACATGGAACTATTTTCCAATAATTATATATATATATATGTGTGTGTGTGTATGCGTGTATTGCCTGCATGTAGGTAAGTGCACCCGTGTTGTGCAATGCCCACGGAGGACAGAAGAGGCTGTCGATCCCCTGGAACTGGAGTTACAGTTGTTAGCTTCCATGTGGGTGCTGGGACTCGAACCTGGGTCTTCTGCAAGAACAGCCAGTGTTCTTAACCGCTGAGCCGTCTCTCCAGCCCCCAATAATTATTTTTAAAAACACTAGACGACAACTTTAAAAGAAAAACAGTCTTAGGTTCAAGTACTCATTTTTTTTCCTATAATAAACTATAAATTCTATCTACCCTACCTAACCTATGCTTTTCCTCACTCCTTAGAACCCTTAGGCTCAGAAGTACTAGGATCATGGACAATTCCTTTATCTTTGTGTGTCTCGACAATGAGGATCAGAGTGACCCCCTCTCAGGCTTATGGTGATTATATGTATCAATGCATGTAAAGGGTTTAGAGCAAAACCTTGCATGTAGTACGGCTCAGTACATGGTAGCTGGTGGTGGTGTTGCTGCTGCTGCTGCTGCTTATGTTGATTGAGGGGGTAAGACTGGGGAGGTGAAGAAGGAGAAAGCAGCATTATAAGTAGATTTTTAGAGCATCTTCTTTCCTAAGAGATGCTCTCTCACAGTCCAGTTTCCTTTTATTTTTCTTGCTGCAATTTAGAAGACAAAAGCAGTCAGAAAAGAACGTAAATTTAAAGCTGGCATTGTGACACTCACCTGTAGACCTAGCTACTTGAGAAACTGAGGCAAGAAGATTGCTTGAGCCCAGGAGTTCAAGATCAGTGTGGGAAACATACCAAGCCTCTGTATCAAAAAACAAAGAATAATTGGATTTAAGGCCCACTTCATAGGATAGAGCCCATACCTGATAGATTATACCCATAGGTTACTGCATCTCTCAACTCTCACCAGAGAAGGTTCTTCTGACAGCAATCAACACAGAGACCCACAAATGGTCAACGTGTGTTGAATAAGAGATTTTGAAGTACTCAGACCTAAATGGGGCACCTGTATAACACTGTCTCCTCTCTGGCTCAGGGATCATTGCAGAAGAAGGGGTGGGAAGAGTGTAAGAGCCAGAGGTGGCAGAAGAATATAAGGAAACTGCCTTGTCTGGATACCGCAGGGTTGCTGCTCATGTGAACCCACAGCACTTACGACAGCACAAGACCGGTAATAACCCAATCCAGAGTCCCAGCGTGGATGAGAGAGGAGGGCAGGAAACTCAAGCCCTAGTTGAGGATCTATTGGCAACTGATAGATGCTGAGAGAGGGAAGAGCCAGTTTTCCTTACTGTTGTGATGCCTGATAGGTTGACCAGACTCCAAGAGATAGATAGTCCCACACCCAAGAGCATTTGGGAAACACAAATTAGATTCAGTAGGCCTTAAAAAATACAAATAATAATAGAGGATATAGCCGGGTATGGTGGCACATGCCTTTAATCCCAGCACTTGGGAGGCAGACGCCAGCAGATCTCTGTGAGTTTGAGGCCAGCCTGGTCTACATAGTGAGTTCCAGGCCACCTGGGGCTATAGGGAGACCCTGTCTCAAAAAGACAAAAAAAATAGAGGACATGAAGTTGGGGGGAGGATGTCTGAATATGATCAAAATATGCTGTACGAAATTCTCAAGTCAACAAAAGCATTTAAAAATACGAATTTATCCACTCTTTAGATAACGTCCCTCAGATCAGCATCCTAGTTCCAGGCATCTCTTTATTAATGTTCATAAGTTTGCTATTCTCTTCAGCTTTAGAGTATGTTCAGATAACACCTTTTATTTTTTTAAAGAAAACCTGGCCTTATCTACATTCCTGATACCCTAAACTCACAGGAACTGAGCAGTTTCAGATGTATTTACACATGCCTTCCTCCTGTGCAATGCTGATTCTTTGGTAAAAAAGTAAACCCCAGTAAGCTTAAGCAACTTAAAACAAACACTTCTTCAGACCTGTTATTTTGGCGAGATAAGAGCTGATCCTTAAAACACAGAAAAACATATCTCCCAATTCCTTAATTTGTTTCATGCTGGATATTTTAAATCCAATCATATTAGCAGTCATGATTTGAACATGACCCTTGCTCAGTCCTGTCTCCCCTTGGCGTCATACTTCTTGGGTTTGGCTTTTGTTCTCTCTCAACTTTGGACTTTTCTCCAGTTTCTTTTAGGTACAGAGGGAAGGGCTGGGATCTGGGAGAGGCCTAGGGGTGGGGAGAGTCATTCCTGCTCTTCATTCACTCTCATTGCCTGCTGTTCGACTTCATTTTGTTGATTTATAATTGGAACAACAGGACTCTTCTCCCATTCATGACAGTGTCACTTTGTAAGGCTTGAGATGATTGCCTCCTTAGTGTTGCAGTGGAGAAGCTGGGTACAGTGGGAGGATCTGGGCTGGGACTAGGTTCTCTTAATGATTGGTCTGTGTCTTTGAACAAGAATAAGAACAAATATTAGCCATCTCATCAATAACACTAATAGTGTAACTCAGTGGTGTTGACGACTTTTTGTCTCACCACTTTTAACAATAACAGCCCTGGAAAGCTACTGCTTAGTGGCTTATATAACTACAAGAATAGTTTTGACCTTAGAGATACCCTGAAAAGATCTCAGGGACACTCATTTATCTCCAGGCTCTACTTTGAGAATCACAGTCATAGATAATTTTTAGGTTATTTAAAAAGTGAGCTTGAGCAGTTAAAAGTCATAGAGCAAGTACAAAATCATAAAGACAAAATCAGATTCAGATTCTGTATTCTTTTTTTAAAAATTTTACTATTTGAGACAGAGTCTCTCCCTTAGCCCCAGCTGTCCTGTAACTTGCTATGCAGACTAGGCTGACCTCCATCTCGTCCACCTGCTTCTGCCTCCTGAGTGAGTGCTGGGATTAAAGACATGCACCACCATGCCTGTGGCCCCTGATTCTGTATTCTTAAGGAGGAAGTATTTTTATTTCTTGAGATAAGGTTTCACGTAGCTCAGGCTGGCTTCAAACTCATTATGTAGCCAAGATGACCCTAAGCTTCTGACCCTCCTGCCTTCACTTCCAAATTGCTGAGATTACAGGCATGTACTATCATGCCCAGTATATGTGATGCTGGAAATGGAATCCAGGGTCTCACACATGCTAGGCAAGTGCTCTACTATTGAGCCAGACTTTTCTGTCTTGTGGTTTTAATCCACGTAGATAGCCAATAAAGGTAACTCACAAAAGATTCTACTACTCTTTTGGGGGGCGGGGTCTGTGTAATCATTATTTGTAATACAGGTTTATTGCAATACAGTCCTGCTCTGGAATCTCAGCAATGATGGCAGAAAGGACGCAGCATGTTGGGGAGAGAACTTGAAGGAAGATAAGAGCATACTGATATCGGCTACAGAGGAAAAGGGGAGGCAAGAGACCAAGATGATTGATGTAAGGCAGTGGTTCTCAACATCAGATGCCATAATTGAAAGCCTAACATGGCCTGGGATATTGTTAGGAATACAACTTTTTGAGCCCCTTTTCTGTCCCTTCTCTCCATTTACTGAATCCAAAACTCTGGGGCCCAGTGATCTAGCTTAAGAAGCTCTTCATGAAGTTGTGATATACACTCAAGGTTGAGAATCCCTGGTGTAGAGGATGCTGCTGGAGTTCTACCCACACCCCTCTCTCTTGCCGGGGTATGCATCCATCCCTCAGCTTCTGTGCACACTGACTGCTGAACTAGTCAGGGTTCTTTAGAGAAACAGAAATTAAATATACATACTTTACATATATAATATTTATGTGTATACAGTGAGAGTTATAAGGAATTGGCCCATAAAATTATGGAGGTTGAGAGCTGAAAAGTCTGACAATCTGCTTTCCGCATGCTAGAGACCCGGGAAAACCAGTGGAGTTCAAAGACATGAGATTCTAGTCTGCATCAAAAAGCTTGAGAACCAGAAATGCTAATGGTAGAAGATTGATGTCCCACCTTGAACAGGTAAGCAGAGAATGAGTTCCACCTTCTTCCACCTTTGCTATTTAGGCCCTTCATGGGGTAAGTGATGCAAAACAACATGGGGGAAGACCATCTGATGTCCTCAGTCCCCCAATTGAAATCCTAATTTCTTCTGGAAACAGTCTCAGACACACTCAGAAGCAAGTTTAATCACCTATCTGGGCATCCCTGGCTGAGTCAGAATGACACATAAAGTTAATCACAGTTGCTAAATGCTCACAGCTGCCCCTCATCTCTAGCAACTGGTCCTTGGATGAATTGGACCTAGCATGATCTGAGAAGTTACAGCCCTTTGCCCCTACTTTAAAAATTTAAATTATAATTTCAATATATGTTAAATAACATATATTAATGGGATTCACCAATATTTCTCTACATGTATACACCATGCATTAATAATGTCCATTCACCCTTCTACTCTCTACCCCCTTCCTTTTCCACTTGCCCAGGATCCTTCCCAGTCCTTGAAAGTCTTTCTTAATTTCTTTCTGTCCTACCTCCCTTTCTCCTTCCCCATTTCTATACACGAATTTAAGTTAATAGTTTCCTTAAATGAGTGAGAACACACATGTAGTATTCATCTTTCTGTGTTTGGCTTATTTCACTCAATGTTCTCTAGTTGTGTATATTTTGCTTGAAATGTCACAATTTCATGTTTGTGACCGAACAGTATTCCATTGTGTAACAATTTATGGTGTGATTTATGTTCCTGAGCCCCTTTTGTGATTCAGACCAAGACTGGACATCTCTAAGACCACATTATTGCTTGACTTCCTACCTTTTCTTGCTTCCTCAACTACATGACACCAGAGCAGGTATTTCTTGAGAACATTCCTGACATCAGTCATGAGCATCTAAATCTCTGTCTCAGGTTCTGATTCTAGCATAGTAGATAGCTCTAACATCACAAAACTGAAAAAACTCTCCTAAGGATGGGACATATATGTTGACAATGCCTGACTTAGGTTCACTCAATAGGACTTAGAGTTTTAAAACTCTCTCTCTCCCCCCCCTCTCGTGTGTGTGTGTATGTGTGTGTGTGTGTGTGTGTGTGTGCGTGTGTGTGTGTATGCCATGGTGGATGTATGCAAGTCAGGACAACTTGAGGGAGTCGGTTGTTGTCTTCTTCATGGGTTCTGGGAATCCAATTCAGGTGGTCAGACTTGCGTGGCAAATGCTTTCACACACTGAGCCATTTTGCTGATACTAATCTGGAGTTTAAAAAAATTATATATATATTCAAAGAGTAATAGATTCATATGGCTTAAAAACAAACGTTCTAAAAAGATAAGTAAAAATAAAAGCCACTGTTTTGCATATTCCCCTATCTCACCTCTCTTCATAGGACAGTGTTGTTATTAATTACTTAGGTATTTCAGAAGTTTACCTTCAAGAGCATACAAATTTATATTCCTTCCTCCATACCCTTTACACAAAGGATTCCCCCCCCTTGTATGCATGTGTGTGGGGGTGCACACATGCATGCACATGCATGTAGAGGCCAGAGATTGATGTCTGGTGTCTTCCTCAACTGGTATCCACCTTGCATTTTTTAAAAACTATTTTATTTATTATTTTTAGTTTTATGTGTATGAGTGCATTGCCTGCATGTATGTAATTGTACCTGTGTCATGCAATGCCCACTGAGGTCAGAAGATGGCATCAGATCCTTTGGGACTGGAGTTATGCACGGCTGTTAGCCATCATGTGGGTGCTGGGAACTGAACCTGGGTCCTCCGAAAGAGCAGCTATTGCTCTTAACCGCTGAACAATTTCTCCAGCTCCTTCACCTTATATTTTGAGACAGAGTCTCTCACTGAACATAGAACTTGCTGATTTGGCTAGACTGGCTGGCCCAGCAAGCCCCAGAGATCTTTCTATCTCTACCTGCCCAGCATTAGGATTCAGATGTGTGCAGTCATGCCTGTTTTTTTATATGAGTGCTGGGGCTCAAAGTGAGGTTCTTATGCTTGTGTGGCAAGCACTTTAGCAATTGAACCATCACTCCAGTCACCTACAAATGAAATTTCTAGAACTAGTGTTGGCCACTTTGCTTTCTCCAACACTATATTTTAGGGTGCTTTCCACATATGCATTTCTGACATTTCCATACCTATATAGAGAGAATCTATCTTTATTTTTATAGTTCTCATTATAGGGAGAGATCATAGATTTTGTAATGAGCTCCCTATTCATGACCATTTAGGTCATTGTCAAGTCTTTTTTGTTTGACTCTTTTTTGATAATTCACTGAATCACACACATTTGCCTTTATCAGTGTGATTCTTCACAATGTGAATGCCCTACATTATTTGTAGTCAGGTGTTCAAAGAACATTGCTTCTTTGATAGGAGGCCATGCTAGAGGTCTGAGGATTTTATTAAAGGGGAATATTCAGCACTTGTGAGGCAGAGGCAGGTGGATCTCTGTGAGCCTGAGGCCAACCTGGTCTACATTAGCAAGTTCCAGGGCTACAAAGTGAGATCCTGTCTCAGAAAACAAAGCAGAACAAAAAATGAAAAAAATACAAAATGAAAAGGAAATCTCATTGGGAAAACTTGATGTCTGAAATGACAAGTAATCAGATCACAGAAATTTACAGGAGATGATTTTCTTAAAAAAAAAAAAAAAACTTCATTGCTGGGCGTGGTGGCACATACCTTTAATCCCAGCACTCGGGAGGCAGAGGCAGGCAGATCTCTGTGGCCTGGTCTACATACTAAGTTCCAGGTCAGCTGGGGCTACTGGGAGACCCTGTCTCAAAAAGACCAAAAAAACCACCACTTCATTTACACTCCCCCAACTTCATGGCCTCTATTATTATTTGTCTTTTTACAAAAAGGCCTATCAAGTCTAATATGTGTTTCTCAAGTGCTCTTGGGTATGAGTTTATTCCCTGGAGTCTGGGGGAAGGATAAAGAGGGGACAGGGCGTATGAATATGATCAAAATATATTGTATGAAATTCTTCAATCAATAAAAATTTTTAAAAAAGAACTTCCAGCCTGCTCAAAAGGCTTCATTTAGTAAGTTTACCAAAGTGTTTCTTTTGTCTGAGATTTTAAAAATTTAATATATTTTTTTGAGAATTTCTGTCCCATGTGGTTAACCTTGTTTAAGGCTGGAAGAGTCGTATATATACCAGCACCACTAAATGGACTCAGTAGTAGATGATCTGTATATATGTAACAATAGTAATTTAAATTTAATTGTATAAAAATCTAAATTGCACTCACCTTTGGAAGAACATATCTGCTGTGTCTAGCATCTGATTCTATTTACTTTTGCTCTTATCACATACTGTGTTTGAACTTTGCAAGGCCCCCTTAAGCAGCAGTGCTATTGAGCTGAAATTTTGTTATAGCAAAGGGATATTGATTGAGGTTTGGCAATCACATTGTTGAATAAACATTTTGTCAAAATGGTACTTGATTTTATGAAATTTAGTCTGAAACAATTTTTTGGGCTCTTGAAAGATGTAATTGATTTCTTAGAACCTGCCTTGGGAAAATACTTTGGCTTGATATTGTAGATACTTTGTTTTTAATCTAAAAAATCTTTTCGACTGTCTTCACCAGCTTTCTCTTTAATTTATTGTTTGTTAAACTAAAAGAATGGTTAATATTTTCTTCAAAGAGGAACCATTCTGAATATTTAAAAAAAAAAACCCAAACCAATGTCAGGGCTGGAGAGATGACTGAGAGGTTAAGAGTGTTTGCTACTCTTCCAGGGGACCCAAATTCACTAACCAGGACCCATATCAGGTGGCTCCTAAGCACCTGTAGTGTCAGTTTCAGGAGGTCTTCTGGACTCCATAGGCAGAATGCATGCATGTGGTACACATACATACATACATACAGGCACTTGTACATACACATAAACTAAAAAATAAATAAATCTTGGGCTGGAGAGATGGCTCAGCAGCTAAGAACACTGTTTGTTCTTGCAGAAGACCCAGGTTTGAATCCCAGCACCCACATGGCAGCTAACAACTGTCTGTAACTCCAGTTCCAGGGGATCCAATGGCCTCTTCTGTCCTCACGGGCATTGCATGACATGGGTGCGCTTACCTACAGGCAGGCAATGCACTCATACACATAAAAATAATAAAATATTTTAAAAAAATCTTTAAACAACCAACTTCCTAAAATGAAAATTTGTGTTTTTCCTATTCTGAAACATCTTAACTAAATCAGAGTTGCGCTGGTGTCATCATGAGTCGTTTCCTCACTATTTCTTTATCTTTTTGTGTCAGACCTATACTGCATAAATTCCAATTTCAGGTTCAAAATTTGTTGTTTTAGCTCACTTAAAGTCACGCTTTGCTGTTGATTCCCACCGACATTACACCTAAACAGGTTACAGATTCAGAGAAGTGTTACCAATACTGTTTCCACACAGCAAGGAAGTTGTAAAAATGTAGATTGAAGGGAAGGATTTGGCCTTCACAGATTGGTGGGTCTTAAGTTACCCCAGGAAACTGGGAGGTAAAAATCCTGGGTCCCACAAATTATCACCTGAAAATGCTAAATAAAAATATCAGTTGGCATTGTTACTTGAGAACACACAAAATGTTAGTTCAAGTAAAAAAGCCCTGTGTTACTATTTATGAGGCAGCAGGGAAGGCTGCCTGTCATTACACGGGGAGGAATTTTAACTGAAGGGGCACTCTCTGGATTTCCAGATGAGCCCAGAGAAATGACAGACATTAAAGCGTCACAGACTTTTTTGAACAGAATTTTGTGGTAAAACATGGAAAACAGAGAAAGCATGTCATGTTTTATCCATGTGTTCGGGTGTGCCAATATTGGCTGAATGTTGCACAACAGCGCAGTAGCTGCACTTACCGCAGCTGTCGTTTAAGGAATGTAGCAGATTTGCTCGACTTGAAAATTGTTCCAGCAAAAATTCCATTTTTGCTTTAGGAATTTTACTTAGGACTTGGGGAGAAGGCTCAGAAAAAATGCTGCTTTGGCTGCTCAGGGTTACTAACTTGTCCCATCCCTCTGCTCTGTTGTTTGAACTAGGGGCAGGCATAGCCTGGGCAGGTCTCAAGGGCTGGGCAAGATTAGGGAACAGGGAAAGCTACATTTTACCCAGGGTGGCACTGTGTGAAGCTGCAGGGCAAATAACCACAATGTCCAGAAACAAGTGCCCTGTAAAGACTTTAAGAGCCAGAGGCGAGAAAGTAAGCCTGCAATTCGGGAGCAATGCAAGTTCTTTGCAGGCTCTGCGACACCGGTGCATCTAAGTTTCCTTTCTCTCCTTCTCTTTCCAGCTCCTTTCACCAGCTGACCTGCTGTGGAACTCTGAAAATCTAAGAGCTCACCCATCTGGAATGTTAAGAGGCAGCATCTAGATAAGAGGGTTTGGATTACATGAAAGAAACACGGCTGCTTGTTGCCCTCACCACCTCCCCCCTTCTATCAGCTTGTTCTTTCTTTTTAAGTCATAAAATATACATGACTCAAAATTTTGCCATTTGAATTGTACATTCAGTGACATTAAATATATTCATATCAATATATGGCCATCACCATTAACCGGTTCTAGAACTTTTCATCTTCCCAAGCAGAAAATGTGTGCCTACTATACACTTACTCCCCAAGCACCCCTCCTTCTAGGTCCAACCACTCACCTTTAGATTTTCTGTCCTTATGAATTTATTTGGTGCCAGAGTTTGAACCCAGGGCCTAGCATGTGCCAGGTACACATTATATCACTAAGCTACACCCCTAGCCCTATTCATTAAGAATTTGAGTAGGTATTCTATATGTATGGCCTTATCATTTTTTGTGAGTATACAAATCTTTCCTAGCTCTACTTGGTATCTATTTGCTGGCTAAGGGCTTGCATTTGGCGTATACACTACTGATGGATCCAGATACTTGAGTGTCTGTCCAGCTAGGCAAATGGTGATTGTGGACACACAGTGCATTAGCAATCCTCACACCCATGAGCATGCTGCCAGGGAACCAGTGAAAAGGAAGCTGCCATATTAGACTGGTGTTTGGGAAGGAGTGTCTCTGCATTTTACTTACTCTCTGGTAGACAGAGGAAGCTGAATTCTAAAAGCTGTTTAATGAGGGAATGGGAGGACTGGGCAAACATGATTAGTCATGGAGCTCCAGGCCTAGGTTATTTATTCTCTGGAGAAACCTAGAGCTTGTGAGTGGGACGCGTTGCTGACTGCAAAGCTGAGTAAATTTGACCAAGAGGCCTAAACTGAGGGGGAACTGGTCTCTCTATAAGCTCTATTGACACTGAATAGAAATGTGGGCTTAATTCCAATTTGTTTCCTAGCAAAATAAATACATAAATATCAAGAGAACTTCCTTGTTTTCAGAAAGAGGAAAGTGTCAAAGTTATTGTAAGTAGAAAGAGGCAAATGCAAAGGAGATCAGTGGTTTTGAGGATATGATAAAAATATCTTAGTAGGCAGTTACACGTAAGTGTAAAAGGATACTCTGAAATCTTTCCTGGCTACAAGGGCGAGAGGAGTGAATTACAGTACCCAGCAAGGTTGCGGGTGTGATTATATTCACGGGTATGCTGGGCTTGGAAGCTGGACCAAGTGACAACATAAACCTTAGAAATAGTGCACTTGTTTTTGCCAGCATCATGACAAACTCATGCTTCTTAAAATACCAACATTATGTTAAATCTAGATCCAGATATACATGTGAACTATTCACCAACTGGATTAGTGAACACAATACAGAACTATGAAACTTCGTGCTTTCATTAGGATCTAAGTTGGTATGACAGATGCAATTCACTTATCAACCACAGAATAGTCAGTGTACAGGCAGTATCTATTCATTGTTGCTTATGACAAAATGGTGGATAGTGAGTTGAGAGTTCAAGACAGTGCCTTCCATTTTTCTAGTTTTTTATAGTATGTTAGATCATGTATTTACTTAACACTTTCATGTCCTGATAATACATGTTTACTGTAGAAAATTTAAGAAATACATACAACTAGAATGAAAAGTTAGAGTCACTATCTGATATCCAGAGGTCAATGTACCTATACAGTTCAAATATATATATATGTAAATGTATATATAGTTAATGGTATATGGGTATTTTCTCTAGCATATATATATGTGTATATATGAGATGTACTGTTTGCCCCTTCTCTTTTAATATTTCTTCATGCACATTTCTTTCAACCATGAAAGACTTTTCAAACATGGTCATATAACGGGTTGATGGCTGCATCATTTCACCATACTGTTGTTGAATGTTTTCCTGATGTCAGATATTTAGATTCTTTCAAGCTTTTGTTTTCAGGCATGGCTCTTTGTTGAGCATTCTTTTATAATAATCTTTGACTTTCCCCTTGGAATCCCTATGATCAAGCAGGAACATTTCTTAACAATTTTACTGTGTTCCTTTTCCTCCAAGTTGTATCAATTACACTCTCACCAGCAGGGTATGCGATGCCTGCTGGTATATTTTTAAAAATGAAGCACGACATTTAGAAAAAAAGCTTTTCTTCTTTGGCAGGTGTAAAATAATTATCTCAGAGTTGTTTGCAATTTTTGGTCGATAATTTGGATAAAATGTTGAATATATGAATTGGTTATTTAGATTTTTTCCTGAGAATTGCCTTTTTATATCTTTTGCCCACTTTTTTCTATTTGCCATTTTATGCCTGATAAAAGGGTTTTGTATTTGTTTTGGGACATAGAAACATCTTCCTTTGACATGGGAACATCTTCATTTATCACCAGTGAATATAATTAATATTAAATTAATATAAATTAATTAAATATAATATAAATATAAATTCAGTAAAAATATTTTTAGTAACAATGTAAACTAAAGTTCCTGGAAGGAATATATGGAAAATATTAATTTTTTGAAGAATCTGGTAAATGGAAAGCTTGTTCCACTTACACTTGGAACTTAAGACAATAGGTATAATTCTCTCTTGCTTCCTTTATAAAGTGAATGTAATTTAAAACAAATACAGGAATTTTTTGGTATCAACAGCAAACTGACTCTAAAATTAATATGAAACGATGTTCCCCTTTTTAAAAATTTGGAAAAGAAAGACGAAAAGTGGTGGGAGGGAAGAGATCCAGTCTACTTGATATTAGGACACATTACAAAATTATAGCAATTTGCAGAGCATGGTATTGACACAGGAATGGATAAACTAATGTGTTAAATGGAACAGAGAGCATCCCTCTTTCAAAAGAGTCATTGATACGTAACACAGTTTGTTTCCCAAACTGATAAGACTCAACTATGCTCAATAAATGATGCTGGGACAATTGGCTCCCCATATGGAAAAAAGTTAAAATTAGATTCCTACATTGTATCCCCTAATAAATTCTGCTAGGGTCCTAAAGACTAAAACAATATAACTGCAAACCAAGCAATTCTCTAAAAGAGAAGAAAATACAGAATGATGACCTAGTACACCAAGTTATTATTATTTCCTTTTCATTTTGTTGTCTTGTTTTTTTTTTCGGGGGGGGGTGGACAGTTTCCAATTAACCTCCCTGTTTTCCCTCATGTCCTGCAGAACACACAGATCGGTCTAAATTGTAAGATACGATCTCTTCTCTGTCTTTTTTTTCAGTGGCCCACAGATGTCCGTTGTCCTGCCTGCCTCTCTGACTTGGCTTGCTACCACTTGCCCCTGCTCACTGAATTCCAGCTCTACCGACTTCCTTGCTGTTTATTCCTTCAGCACTTCAGACATGTTTGCCTACTCAGGGTCTCTTCCTGTGCTTTTCCTACTACCTGGAATGTTTTTGCCTCTGTGAGGCTGCTGACTTACTCCTCCACTTCCTCCCTGTCTCTGATCAGTTACATCTCCTGACCACCCTAAGTAAAGTAGTTCTTTTGTCTTTCTTTGTCTACTTACTCTGGCTTGCTTTTCTTCAGTGCACCTTTACTTCCTGACAATAAATTGTGTATTTACATAAGTTCCAAGGGCCAGGAATTGCGTATGGTATTTGTTACTGAAAGTAAATAATAGAGAGCTGGAGAGATGGCTCAGCAGTTAAGAGCAAGTATTGAGTTTGGTTCCCAGAACACATGTTGGGCCGCTCCAGAGGATCCGATGCCTCAGACTTCTGAGGGCACCTTCTCTCTCTCTCTCTCTCTCTCTCTCTCTCTCTCTCTCACACACACACACACACACACACACACACACATCAGCCGTAACTCCCTAATTTAAATAGCATTAGAACAAATAATAGGCATTCAATAGACAATTGCTAAATGAATGGCTTTAATAGTCCTCCATCCCTCCATCTTTTCCTTTCCTTTCCCCCCTCATGCCTCTGTTTCCTCCTCCTCCTCTTTCTTTCAGTAAGGTACAAAAATTCAAACCATAAAGAAATCATTTCACAAATTTGTGTGTGAAAGTATGAAATGTCTGACACGTGATATTACAGAAATGTTAAAGTTGGGGCTGTAGAGATGGCTCAGCAGTTAAAAGCACTGGCTGCTATTACAGAAAACTCAGGTTTGAATCCCAGCACCCACATGGTAGCTAACAACCATCTGTAATTCCAGTTTCAAGGGATTGGACGCTTGTCCTCTGTGGGCACTGCATGATATAGGTACACTTACATACATAAAAGCATAACACTCATGCACATAAAATAAAAAAAATAAAAATAAAAATAAAAAAGAAATGCTAAAGTCATGATAAGTAAGATAAGACATCCAAAATGAACTTCATTGACAAAGATCATATCCAGAATATAAAAGAAATCTTATAAATCAGTAAAAGATAAATAATGCAATATTACTGAATAAAATATATGGCTAGGCAGATCACAGAGGAAGAATGAATGACAAACAGATATGTAGGGAAATCTTTAACCTCATTGGTAATCAGGAAAGTGCAAATTATAAAACAACAAGATGCCTTTTTAAAACCTATGTTGTTAGTAAAAATGAAGCTAGAAAATATCAAATGTATAATCACCTAACTACCACTCCAGTCAAGATGCAGAATATTCCTGTCATACTAAAAGTTGCCTTCTGCCATGTCCCAATTACCTCCTCTCCCAGCCCCAACCTACTCTCAGGGAACCATTAATCTGCTCTGTCCGTATAGATTAAATTTTTTTAAAAAAGAGTTTCAGGGGCTGGAGAGATGGTTCAGGGGTTAAGAACACTGGTTGTTATGGAAGAAGACCCGGGTTTGAATCCCAGCACTCACATAGCAGCTAACAACTGTCCGTAACTCCAGTTTCAGGGGATCAGACAGCCTCTTCTGTCCTCCACGGGCATTGCATGACACGAGTGCACTTACCTCCACACAGGCAATACACGCATGCACATAAAATAAAAATGATAAAGAAAATATGTTAAAAAGAGTTTCACAGAAATGCAGTCCAGCATTGCATACTTTTTTGTGTCTGACTTTTTTGCTATTGCACTGTTTTCCCGTGTGTGAGTGGGCTGTTATTTTTGAGAACTGTTCTGTTGTAAGGTTATACCATAATTTACTTATCAGTTTACCTGTTGATGAGTATTTAAGTTGTCTTGGCATGCACATATGTATTTAATATTATTTGGGAAATATCTAAGAGTGAAATTATGAGGTTGTGCTAAAAGTATGTTCAACTCTTTATGAAGCTGCAAAACTTTTACCCAAAGTTTTGCAACAGTTTTAACTGCCACCAGCAAAGCATATGTTCCATCCCGCTTCTTTATTGTTAATGCTTTGTAGGGTTAATCTTTTAGGAAATTTGAACTATTCTAATTGATATGTAATGATGTTGATTTGAATCTCCCCAGAGATTAATTATGTTTGGAATCTTTTTGTATGTTTGTTGATCATTTGTATATTTCGTCTATATTTGTACTTATTCTGTTATGAAGTATTCAAATAATTCGCCTACTTTATGTATTTTGGGCATAAGTATTTTGTAGCATACTTACAAGATGACATACGAATAATTTCCTCCTAGTTGTGGCTTGTCTTTTTAGTTCCTTATAATCTATTTTGAAGAGCAGAATTTTTTTCTTTTTTAATTGATCTGACAATTTCATACTATGTATTTTGATCATAGGTAGACCCCTTATTCTCCTCCACTTCCACCTTATTATCCCCCCTCTGACTTCATGTCCTCTATTATTCTTTTTCATTTTAATTTTTTGGTGTTTTTTACGACAGTGTCTCCCTATAGCCCCAGTTGGCTTGAAATTGGCCATGTAGAACAGGCTGGCCTGCCTCAATCTCACAGAGACCTGCCTGCCTCTTCCCTCTGAGTGCTGGAATTAAAGGCATGATGTACCACATCTGATTGTCTTTTTTGAAAAGGCTATCAAATCTAATCTTTGTTTCTCAAGTGTTCTTGTGTGTGGATTTATCCCTTGGAGTCTAGTCAACCTATCAGGCATTACGCCAGTAAGGAAAACTGATTCTCCCCCTCCCAATATCTATCAATTGTCAGTAGATCCTCAGCTAGGCCTGGGGATTCCTGCACACCTCCCCCAAGCATGTTGGGCCCCTGTCTGACTTGAGTTTTGTACAGGTCTTGTGCATGCTGTCTTAAGTGCTGTGAGTTCATATGTGCAACTAACGTGTGGTATCCAGACAACACAATTTTCTTATATTCATCCACCACCTATAGCTAGAACAGCAGTTTTAAGTATTGATGAACTTCAGTTTATCATTTTTTCTTTCCTAGTTCATTTACTTGTGCTGTCAGTATTCTTCACCTACCTGAAGATCATTAAGATATTCTCCTGTTTTCTCTTAGTCTCTTCCATTTATTTATTTCTTTGTTCTTCCCTCTCTCCCTCCCGCCCTCCCGTCCTCATATCTTGTGTGTGTGTATATGTGTACACACGTGTGTGTGTGTGTGTGTGTGTGTGTCTGTCTGTCTGTCTGTCATGGTGCACCAATGGAGACCAGATGACATCATATTGGAGCTGATTCTCTGCTACCATGTGGGTTCCAGAGATTAAACTCAAGTCCTCAGGCTTGGCGGCGAGTGCCTTTATCCACTGAGATATCTCACCAACACTAGAAAGTTTATGTTTTTAATGTCTATTTAGGTCTATGGTCCATTTTGAGTTAAGTTTCATGCATGATGTGAGATAAGATCAGTGGCTAGTATTTTTCCAAATAATTACATACTTGTTCCAAAACCATTGTTGAAAAGAAGCCCATATAATTAGCTTATCAAAAATAAAGTGGTCAACCTGCTGTTGTGGTGCTTGTCTTTCTCTCAAGGGATCCCAGCACCTGGGAAGTGTAGGCAAGAGGATCACAGCTTTCTGGCCAACATGTGTTACACAGCAAGACTCTGACTCAAAAAAAACATTTGTTCATATACGTGTGGGTCTATTTGTGGACACTTTATTCTGTTCTGTTGACCTATATGTAGTTCTTCTGCCAAAGGATAATCCATGTGTCTTGATTACTGTGGCTTTTACAGGAAGTCTAGAAATCAGATAGTGTAAGTCCTCCAACTTTCTTTTTTACTTTTTCAAAATTGTTTCAACTATACTAAGTCCTTTTTATCTCCATATACAGTTTGGAATCAACTTGCCAATTTCTAAAAAATAAATGTTGCTTTGATTTTGATTGCATCAAAATATAAAGATCAATGTGGGGACAGATGCATTTTAACAAGATTGAGTCTTCTGATTCATATTTGGTGTATATTTTCCTATCTGCTTAGGCTATTTTAATGTGGATTTTTCACTGTACATCCATTGCACAAGTTCATTGAATTTATCCCTGAGCGCATATATATATAT
>NW_008340643.1:2331430-2336125 GCF_000622305.1 Nannospalax galili
CGTAATAGCTTTTAACTTAAATTGACAGATGTTCATTATAGCATATGCTGCTACAATTTATTTTTATATTGACCAGGTAGTCTATGAGCTTACTAAACTAATTTATTAGCACTAACAGTTTTTCCTCCCTGTAAATTCCTGTGGATTTTCTACATCTGCAATCATGTCATTTGCAAATGGAGACAATTAAATTTTTCATTGATTACCTGTTTGCCTTTTTTTTTTGGTCTTTTTGTTGATTTTTTTTTTGACAGGGTCTCCCTAGTCACAGCCCACCTGGAAGCCATGATGGAACCATGGTAGCCTTGATCTTGCAGAGATCCACCCGCCTCTGCCTTCTGAGGGCTGGGGTTAAAGGCGCATGCCAACACACCTGGCGTCCCTGTTTGCCTTTTATTCCATTTTCTTACTTTATTTCACTGCCTAGGTCCTTCAGCACAACGTTGAGTAGACCTGTTGAATGTAGGTGTCCTTGCCTTCATTTAGACCATAGGGGGAAACGAAAGGTAGTTAGCACATTTCTTTTATTAGGTCAAGGAAGTTCTTTTCAGTACTTAGATTGCTGAGAGATTTTAATTTAAAAAAATGGTACTGAATTTTGTCAAATGCATTTGCTGCAAATATTGAATTGAATATAGTTTTTTTCCCTTTATGTCTTAATTGCACCATTGTTTTTGCATGATGAAAAAATTAGAAACAACATTAGTGTAGCTCAATAAACAATTCATGTTTATGCAATGAAATAGTGTATAGTAGTTAAAATAATAAGACACTTCTGTATTTATTAACATGGACGATTTCAGATCCTCAATATATAATATATAATGAAGAGACAGTATAAGGACTGTAGCAGATATTTGTGAGTTTTGAGTGCAGGAGGGGATACTCAGCCTCCAAATGCCATATTTTGGTGGAAATCACTTCTATTTTAGGAGAATCCCTAAACAGAGAACAGAAAGCACATGAGTAATTTTGGCAGAAAGATCTAATTTAAAGAATTGTTTATAGGACTGGAGAAAAGACTCAATGGTAAAGAGCACTGACTGTTCTTGCAGAGGACCCAGGTTTGGTTCCCAGCACCCACATGGTGGCAAGCAGCCACCTGTAACTACAGTTCCAGGGTATCTGATGTCCTCTTCTGGCCTCTGCAGGCTTTGCATGACATGGGTGCACTTATATACATTCAGGCAAAATGTTCATACACATAAAAAGTAAAAACATAAGGAATTGTTTACTAGGTACTAGAGAACTGAAAACAAGAAGGAAACACTACAACCATGCATGATGGCACACAACTGTAATCCTAGCATTTGGGTGGTGGCAGCAGGAGAATCATGACTTTGAGGCCAGTGTGGACTACATAGCAAGCCTCTGTCTCAAAACAAAAACGAAAACAAAACAAAACATAAAAACAAGACAGGGGATATGATTCAGTGGTAGAGAACTTGCCTAGCATAAGCAATGCCCTGGGTTTCACCCCAAGCACCAAAAAAGGAGACACTAAGTATTACCACCCATAACAATGGAAAATCAAAGGGAAGAGTCTGGAATTTTTAAGACTTAAAGGCTTGAGGGAAAGGCCACATGAGTCATGCACTTGAACCTCTGAGAAGGGTAAGGCTTGATTGGCTATTAGTAATGATTTGAGTTCAAAGGAGGTGCGATGAACTTGTTCTGAGTGTTGGGAAGATTGCAATCTGGAATCTACTGCTACTACTGGCATGAATAACCACTACTGGGGTGAAGAAGCATTACCAAACTAATTCTGACAGCCAGAGGAAGTAAATACAAAGAGTTGAGCCTGCTTTCTTTCCTAGACTTCCAGGCTTCTAGTTTACTTCTAGACTTTTCTATAGGCAAAGTCAATAAAGGGAATAGATGGTAGAGGAGAAATGTGGTTTACAGGTTCTCCATCTCAGCATCATAAGGTAAGATACAGAAGACTGGGCTTGAGGTTAAGAGAAAGTAGATTCATAACTGACATTCCCATATTTTTATGAATCTTTTTTGGGAGACAGTGCTTTATTTCTGCAAGAAGATCATATCTACCTTCTTCCTAGATAGATGAGTGTGACTTAGACCATTTGAAGGGATGTTGAATCTTGAGAAAATGACACCAAGATTCAAGAAGAATTGAAAAATTATACATGACTGAAATACCCATGTTTGAGAGCCACGAGTCAGAGGTGCCCAGTGTGTAGGGTGGTGTAGGGTGGATTGAACAAGTAGTGGCACCTTAAGTCTGTTTCTGCTTCAGAACTTGGCTATGCTTCCTATTGTTTAGTTTTCATGATCTTCAGACTTCCCATTTTATACAAAGGATTCAACAACCCATAAATCCTTCTTCTGTTTAGCTACATTCAAACACCAAAGCTGATAAAATACCATACATATGAATATTAAAATTATGATATTTGTACTTATTCTTTGATGATTTCACATATATGTATGTATTTTAATCATATGTACTTCCCCATCCCCTTCAACTCCTCTCGAATCTCTCCAACATCCCCCTCTGAACTTCATGACTTCATGTTTTTTTTTTTTGATAACCCACTAAATTCGATTAGTGCTGCCCATATGTACATACGTGTGGAAGCATCCATTGGAATGTGGGCAACGTACAGGAGATCATTTCCCAAAGAAAATGGGCTTTCTTTCTCCCAGTAGCCATCAACTGCCAATAGCTCAGCTGGCGTGGGGCCTCATGCGTCCCTCCCCATTTAATGCATGTGCATTTTGACAAATGACTAGAAGCAGATATTATGAAACATTATTTTTTGGTTGTTAGCCTGAGCCTTTAACAGCCGAGCTATCCCCCAGCCCACTAAAATTCAATAAAAAATTAAAAAACAACAAAAAAAGAAAAATATTATTATTTTTTCCTTAGTGTGTGTGTATTTGTGTGATATGTGTGGTGGCACATGTATGTATATTCATGTAGAGGACAGAGGTCAACCCTGGTGTCATTCTCAGGATTAGTCCACCTTGTGGAATGTTAATTTTGCAAATAATAAAGTTGCTAATTCTGGGCAGTAGAATAAAAGCTTTTATGCTTTTGTTCATATTTTTATAATTTTAAAGTTCTCAAAACTGCCAGGTGTGGTGGCACATGCCTTTCATCCTAGAACTTGGGAGGCAGAGACAGGCAGATCTCTGTGAGATCGAGGCTAGCTTGATCTACATCGCAATCCAGACCAGCTGGGACTACAGGGAGACCTTGTCTGAAAAAGACAAAAAAAAATTCTCAAAATTATGAAAAGCTATAATTTAAAACACAGATGAAACTACTTTAAAAAACTGATTAGGGGTGACTCGCAGGCCTCTCTCTGTAGTAAGTTGATCGCACCTTCCACGCCTTGACTGCCCCAGCCTCATTGGCCCTCCCATCTCCCCCGCTCCTCCTAGCCTGGGTCCTGTCTTATTCCTTGTTTGGCACCCCAGACACCAGGGTAACCACCACTGCTTCCTGATCCTTTGTATTCCTCCCGACCAACACAGTTCCTTCTCCAGTCCCCAGGAGCACTCTGGGCCTGGCCCTGCCCTCACCTCCCTCTACTTCCCTGGGCCTGTAGGACCCACCAGCCTCTTTCTTGGATGCTGGGGCTGACCTTTCCTCTTCCTGATCCTTTGCATCCAGACCAACCCAGCTCCTCAGTGCAGTCCCCAGAAGCACTTGGGGCTGCTTCCTGCCCCCATCTTCCTCTGCATCTTTGGGGTGGCATGACCACTAGCTGCCCTAGACCAGCATCTTTCCTGGGCCTGGCTCCTAGGCCAGTTCAACCCCCAAATTCCTGAGGCCAAAATCTTTTCTGGAGGGATCCAGACCTTAGGAGAAAGCCTGAGAGCATCTGATCCTCATCTGACTTGGGCCTCTGTGGGAACTCCTGAAGACAAAAGCAATTTGGCCACTCCAGTATAAAATCAAAAGAGAGAACAGGAAGATTAGAGGAACCAGCTTTTCATGCCCCAAAAGTAAACCACAAAGACACATAAAGTTCACAAAAAGAAGCACTTCACTAAACTTGAAGGCTTGAGTCTCACACAAGAATCAGAAACTACAAAAGAAATTCACATGTCAAAATCACAGAGAAAAAATAATAACATGAAAAACCAAAATAACATATCCCCACCAAATACCAATAGTCCTCTAGAGGAGTACAATGAGAACCCCCTAGAGATAATGCAGGAAATGGAACACAAAAGAACAATTATAAACATGATAAAAGAATTCATGGAATTTAAAGAACACACAAAGAAATAAAAAAACTGAAGGAAGATAGAGATAAACTTCTGAATGAATTCAGAAAAGAATTAGAAATATTGAAGAACACTCAGGCTGAAATGAAGAAGGAAGTGAAATGCTCAGTAAGCCAATCAGAAACAACAGGAGAAAGTCTCACCAATAGGATGAATGAAATGGAAAACAGAGTATCAAGACTAGAAGATAAAGTGGACGAACTAGACCACTTAAGCAAAGATTATGAAAAATTTAAGAAAACACAAGATTGGAGTACGCAGGGATTGTGTGACACCATAAAAAGACCAAACCTATGAATCATAGGCATACAGGAAGAAGAAGAATCCCAAGATAATGGCATGGACCAGATCTTCAACAGAATCAGGGAAGAAAATTTTCCAAAATTAAAGACAGACATGCCCATACAAATACAAGAAGCATACAGAACACCAAAG
>NW_008340643.1:2336508-2337732 GCF_000622305.1 Nannospalax galili
AGGATTCAATACACATCTTTCATTAATAACTTTAAATATTAACAGAGTGAATGCTCCAGTCAAAAGACACAGACTAGGTAAATGGGTTAAGAAAGAAAACCTATCTTTTTGTTGTCTACAAGAAAAACTCATCTCACTTTTAAGGACAGACGCTATCTTAAAGTGAAAGGACGGAAAAAAAATATACCAAGCAAATGGTACTAAGACAAAAGCAGGCATAGCAATTCAATATCTGATAAAATAGACTTTAAACTAAAACTAATCAGAAGAGATAGAGAGGGTCACATCATTCTGATAAAAGGAAGAATAAACCAAGAAGATATTATAATCATGAACATATATTCACCAAACTCTGGTGTACCCAAAAATCAGTACTGCAGGACTTTAAGACCCAGATTAATCCAAACTCATTAATATTAGGAGACTTCAACATCCCATTGTCCCCATTACATAGGTCAACAGGCAGGACAGAGAATTAACAGAGAGACATCTGAATTAAACAATACCATACATCAAAAGGGCCTAACAGATATCTACCAAATATTCCACCCAGGCACCAAAGAAAAGGCTTTCTATTCAGCACCCCATGGAACTTTCTTGAAAATAGACCATATACTGGGGCACAAAACAAACCTCAACAAATACAAAAAGACTGAAATAATTCCATGCATTCTATCAGACCACAATGCCATAAAGCTAACAATCAATCCAGAAGAAGCCCCAATCACCACATGAACACACAGAATTTAAACAACACACCTCTAAATGAAGAATGGGTTAAAAAAGAAATTAAGAAAGAAATAAAAGTATTCCTGGAACTAAATGAAAAGGAAAATACAACACAAGAAAACCTCTGGGACAGGCTGAAAGTGGTCCTTAAAGGGAAGTTTATAGCTCTAAGTGCCTACATTAAAAAATTGGAAAGAACACAAGTAAATGATTTAACATTGCAACTCAAGACACTTGAAAAGCAACAACAAATGAAACCCAAACTCATCAGACAAGAAAAAAATGACAAAAATCAGGGCAGAAATTAATGAAATCGAAACAAAGAAAACAATACAAAAAAATCAATGAATCTAAGAGGTGGTTCTTTGCAAAGATAAAGAAGATTGACAGACGGCTAGTTCAGTTAACCAGAAGAAAGAAAGAGCACCTCCAAATCAACAAAATCAGAGAGGAAAAGCGGAACAACACAACAGACACCTAAATGGTCTAGAACAT
>NW_008340643.1:2337749-2338668 GCF_000622305.1 Nannospalax galili
ACTAAACCAAGAAGAGATTAACAGCTTAAACAGACCCATAACACAAAAAGAAATTGAAACAGTAATACAAAACCTTCCAACTAAAAAAAGCCCAGGACCAGATGGATTTACTCAGAATTCTATCAGACATTTAAAGACGATCTACATCCAATACTACTTAATTTATTCTAAAAATAGAAATGGAGGGAAAATTTCCAAATTCCTTCTATGAAGCCAGCATCACTCTCATACCAAAGCCTGGTAAGGATACAACCAAAAAAGATAACTATAGACCCATATCCTTAATGAACATAGATGCAAAAATTCTCAACAAGATTCTTGCAAACCACATGCAGACACACATCAAAAAGATCATCCACCATGATCAAGTCAGCTTTATTCCAGAGATGCAGGGATGGTTCAATATATATGTCAATAAACGTCATAAATCATATAAATGGGCTCAAAGACAAGGACCACATGGTCATCTCAATAGATGCAGAGAAGGACGTTGACAAAATTCAACATGCATTTATGTGCAAAGTCCTAGAAAGAGTTGGACTGGAGGGAACATACCTCAACATAATTAAAGCCATATACAACAAACACACAGCCAACATCATTCTAAATGGAGAAAAACGGGAAGCATTCCCATTGAAATCAGGAACCAGGCAAGGCTGTCCACTATCTACACTTCTCTTTAACATAGTGCTTGAAACTCTTGCAAGAGTAATAAGACAAGAGCAGGAAATTAAAGGGGAAATAATTGTAAAAGAAGAGATCAAATTATTCCTTTTGCAGATGATATGATATTATATCTAAGCGACACAAAAAAATCCACCAGAAAACTCCTAGAAATGATTAACATGTTCAGTAAAGTGGCAGGTCACAAATTTAATCTCAAAAATCTGTGGCCTTTCTGTATACCAATAACAAGCAA
>NW_008340643.1:2338951-2340589 GCF_000622305.1 Nannospalax galili
GAAAAACCATCCTAAGATTCATATGGAAGCACAAAAGACCTCAGATAGCCAAAGCAACCCTGAGCACTAAGAGCAATGCTGGGGGGATTACTATACCAGATTTTAAGCTGTATTGCAGAGCTATAGACATAAAAACAACATGCTACTGACACAAAAACAAACCCATAGATCAATGGAACAAAATTGAAGACCCAAATATGAGTAAATGCAATTTCAGCCACCTGATATTTGACGAAGGGGCCAAGAATATTCACTGGAGGAAAGACAGCATGTTCAGCAAATGGTGCTGGAAAACTGGGTCTCCACCTGTAGAAGAATGAAACTAAATGAAACTAAATCCCTATCTTTCACCCAGCACAAAATTCAATTCCAAATGGATCAAAGACCTCCATGTAAAGCCTCAAACTCTGAAACTGTTAGAAGAAAACATTGGGAAAAACCTACAAGATATAGGTGTAGGAAAGAACTTTCTAATCCAGGCATCAATTGCTCATGAAACAAGGGCAAGAATTAACAAGTGGGACCTCATTCACGTAAAAAGCTTCTGTACATCAAAGGAGGCAACCAGAGAAGCAAACAGAAAACCCCACAGAATGGGAGAAAATCTTCACCAGCGACACATCTGACAGAAGTTTCATATCCAGAATATATAATGAAACTAAAAAAACAGAGAATAAAGACAAGAAGTAACTAAATTAAAAGATGGGATAATGAGATGAACAGAGAGTTTTCAAAAGAAGTAAAGATGGCTATGAAGCATCTTAAAAGATGTTCAACATCACTAATAATTAGGGAAATGCAAATTAAAACCACTTTACAGAATGGGAGAAAATCTTCACCAGCGACACATCTGACAGAAGTTTCATATCCAGAATATATAATGAAACTAAAAAAACAGAGAATAAAGACAAGAAGTAACTAAATTAAAAGATGGGATAATGAGATGAACAGAGAGTTTTCAAAAGAAGTAAAGATGGCTATGAAGCATCTTAAAAGATGCTCAACATCTCTAGTAATTAGGGAACTGCAAATTAAAACCACTTTAAATTTTCATCTTACTCTAGTCAGACTGGCTAAGATCAAGAGAACAAATGATACCAAATGTTGGAGAGGATGTGGGGAAAGGGGAACACTCATCCACTGCTGGTGGGGCTGCAAACTTGTTCAATCCCTATGGAAACTTGTTCAACCCCTATGGAAAGCAGTGTGGAGAACTCTTAAAAAACTGCAAATGAACCTACCATTGGACCCAGTTATACCACTCCTTGGCATATACCCAAAGAACTCATCCTATTGCAGAGACACTTGTATATCCATGTTTGTTGCTGCTGTTTTACAATAGCTAAGAGATGGAAGCAACCGAAGTGGCCTGAACTGACAAGTGAATAATGAAAATGTGGTTCATTTATACGATGGAGTTTTACTCAGCAGTAAAGAAAAATGAAATCTTGAAATTTGCAGGTAAATGGATGGAACTAGAAACTATCATCCTAAGTGAAGTAATACAGACTCAGAAAAAAAATCGACATATGTCCTCCCTCATATGTGGACCCTAGAACCAAACCCTGATAAGTGAATATGTATCCAGACATAACTACAGGAATCAGGATAATGGAAAGGAAACAGGGAGGTAAAGGA
>NW_008340643.1:2341075-2348005 GCF_000622305.1 Nannospalax galili
GTACCTGTCATCTTTATCAAGGAGGCCGATGAGACCCCACCAGATGGACTTGAACCAGTGTCCAGTCTACAAAGAGGGTCAATACAGAGGAATCATTTTCTCCATGCTTCCAAGCGAAGCCAACCATGGTTGAGTAGGACCTTTGAATTATCTTCACATAGGCGGAACTGGTAAATCAAAGGAGCCAGGGCTCCTCCCAAGCACATGTGACCCCTGAGGAACAGATCCTCAAACGACCTCAAGAGTAAAAATAAATCGGTTTATCTGGGCCAACTGTATTGCCTTAAAAACCCAAAAGTAAAGTATAACCAAAGGTTAAAGGGACCAATATAATTTTTTAAATCATCCGTATGCATCCTAAAGGCTACACAACAAGCAACAGTGCCAGATAGGAGATACCTTCTTTTGAGTTGTTGGCCAGGGTGGCCAAAGGGACTCCCAGATAGTAACCTAGCATAGAACTGGGAAAATGAACAGCAGACCCCAGTCTTATCTAAAGCAATATTGACAACTGCTTGCTGCTAGATGAGGAACAGGTGACCTTTCTAAAACAAAGACCTCTAGATAGGCTGACTAGATTCACCACATGGACAAGTACTAGGGAATGGCTGGGGGTGCTAACAACACAGCAGACAGTTGCAGGGATATCAGAGAATAAGGGCTCTAGTCGGGGGAGGGAGTCTATGGGAGGGTACCATCTGGGAAGTGGGTGTATAGTTGAATAAGATGGTTTGCGAAATTTAAAAATGTATTATATTTGAGGAGGAAGCATGGAAATTTACATCATGTTAATAATAGAGGTGATAAACATCACCATTGAAATCTACCTGATGACTTTTTAGACATACACAAGCACCAAGGGTCCAAGTGCAACCGATTATGACTAGTAATAGATACATACAGATTGGAGATGCATGCACCAACATCTCAGTGTTAGTAGCAAAAATAATGAGTCTTTCTGCAAGGAACAATATATTCTAAAATGAAATGGAGATCTTTTTTAAAGGTTAAAAACTCATTCAATTTTATATCTTACAGGGCTTATACTGAGTTCAATATTGTATAACTATATTAATTCAACTGTGAACCTAGAAACTTACAGCCACTTGTGAAAAACATGTACTCTTGCTCTGGAGTGTGTTACTGAATATGTTAAAGCTGTAATGAAATGCTTCTTCTAATCATGTACTTATTAAAATAGAAAAAAATGATTAAAATAATAAAAAACTGATTAGGTAGAAATCTCAATATCCACATTCCATTCTATTATAAAAATATACATGCAACTCTCAAATATATTAGAAAATTAGTTAGTAGATATAGGAAGAAAAATTTACATTTTTCCCCAAATAACTTCTTGTCGCAGCATCTAATTTCCTTGTTCCATTTATCAGTCATATCAACTTTTGAAAGTTAGCTTTTCAAAGTCGTTCTGCATTTTTGGTGCCTTATAAATCTTTTAATAATAATAATAGTAGGTTTGGACAACTTATATTAGATCCAGCCAGAACTACAAATAGTGTTAAACCTCAAATTCCAACCAGTTATTTATTTCTGTGTTCTCCTCTGGCAGGTGGAGGTTCCCAGGAAGCAAACCTTGAGACAGTTTACTGGGCAGGGTTTTTATTGAGTGTACCTTTGGGGTTAGTGCCTGTGAAAAAGAGGCGATGGCCTCAGCAGTGGTCAGAGAGAGAGAGAAATCAGCCTATGTGAAGCAGGGTCAGTGACAGCTTAGGCCATAGGGAGATGTGTGACTAATGTGATCCATCAAATTTGTTATCTGATGAGCCTAAATGGTCATGATTTTACACTCCTGACTTTTCACTGTGTGGGCTACCCAGGAAAAATGTGCTGTGGAGCCCAGGAGTCTCTCTAGAGCTGACAGTGTCCTGGAGGGGATCCTGCTGGTAAGCTCTATGTCTATCACATGCCCTCATATTCCAGAAGCACATTCTATGCATCAGGCCCATGCTGGGGCATGTTCTCATTTGTTTTACCACACAATTCTTGTATTGTGTTTTGCATTTCACACATGAGGAAACTTGGCTTGTGTTTGTTTTTCCTGATGAAAACCCAGCATGGGGCAATATTTCACAGGTGGCCTACTACTTGGAATACTCTGCCTGCTTATTCAAAGGAAGAGAGCCAACCCTTTATCAGGGAGTGTCAAAAATTTGGACTGGATATTCTGCTTTTAACTTCCTCTTGTACAGTAATATAATTAGGCCTTAATATCATGCCCTCTTTCATTTTCATTAGTGTGTGTGTGTGTGTGTGTGTGTGTGTGTGTGTGTGTGTGCATGTGGAGGCCAGAGGTCAAAATCAAGTGTCTCCTTCAATTGCTCTCCACCTTATTTTGAGACAGTCTATTGTTGAACCTGGAGCTCATTGATTTGGCTAGCCTGACTGACCAGTGAGATCTGAGGTCTAGGGATTTGCCTGTTTCTGCCTTCCCAAGGCTGAGACTAGCCATACCTTTCTTTTTACTTGGATGCTGGGAATCTGAACTCAGTTCCTCATGCCTTTGTGGCAATTACTGACTTCGCTATCTTACCAGAATTCATTATAATTTTGTTAAGATGTATAATTGATGGTCTGGTGAGATGGTTTAGTAGGTAAAGCCAAGCCTTACAACCTGTGCTGGATAGCTTTAGTGTCAAATTGACACACTTGGGTTGAGGGAGCCTAAATTGGGGAATTGCCTCTATTGGACTGGCCTGTGGCCATGTCTGAGGGGCATCTTCTTGATGAGTGATGTGGGAGGGCCCAGCCCACTGTGGGTGGTGCCACCCCTGGGCAGGTGGGCCTGTGTTGCATAAGAAAGCAGGCTGAGCAGGGTCCAGGGGAGCAAGCCAGTAAGCAGCGTTCCTCCACGGCCTGTGCTCCAGCTCCTGCTTCCAGGTTCCTGCCCTGAGTTCCTACCTTGGGCTCCCTGGTGAACTGTGACCCGAGATATGTAAGCTAAATAAACCCTTTCCTCCCCAAGTTGGTAGTGGTCAGAGTATTTTGTCACAGCAATGAAGAACAAACTAGGACACAACCCAAGTTCAGTCTCCAGGACCCTCATGGTGGAAGGAGAGAACCAAATCACATAGGTTGTCCTCTAGCCTTCACACACAAGTCATGAGATGCATCTGCCCACATATATACACATAAACACATAAATTGATTTTTAAAAAATATGAGTAATTGAAGTACTAGAAGTCAGAGATATGAGGAATTCTCATTTACTTTTTCTTATTAAGGACTTTGCAATGACGTGCCTTATAGTGACATAGGAATAAGCAGGATTATACCAGAAAAATCAACATTTAGTCCTATGACTTGTTGACCCAGAAATTCCCTACAGAATTTCTCTTTAGTCAGCAACTGGATGCCCCAGCCACATGGAACATAGAAGTAACTTGATTTGTTACATGATGATCTGGAAAGTCAACACTAGCAGGATGGTGTTTAAGTATCATTAGTGGGAGCAAAGAAGAGCCTAGTAGGACTTTGGAAGATGGTTCTGCTAGGGAACTCGTGGATACTTCTTTCTCTTTGAGCAGTTAGGGAGACTGAGGAAAGCCAGGAATGATTAGAAAGCAAGTTGAAATCAGGGTAGTCCAAGGCTGCATGGGGCAGGAGAGAGGGTTGCACTGCAAATTCAGGACTAGCTTTTACATCCATGTATGGATGAGGCTGAGCCAAGCTCTCCAAGGTCTCAGTTTCTTTCTCTGTAAAGTTTCCTCAGTGTTTCATTTCTCTGTGGTCACTTGAAAAGAGCAAAATAAAACTATATAAAAACATAAACATGCTAATTACTCTTGCCTTTACTTCTCCTTCACATCTCCTATTCATGATTCAAGGACTTTCTTCTTCCCTTAGAGACAGGAGTTATGCATTTTGGGAGTCTATTAGATAGACCCACTGAAGGGATACTCCAGTTGCCTCACCCTGCATCCCTGTTCAGCATGGAAGAAGCCAGAGCGGTCTGCGTCCCTATTCCCTATTGTCAATTTGGGTAACCCCTTCAGAGGATGGTGTGATAAGAATAGGAGGTAGGAATTGGCTAGGCAGTTAGTGTAAAAAGACCCCAAAGAAATGTGGCCAGTTTCTGTGCTAAAAGTCAAAATGTCCTTGGGCCTGTTAGCAACATACTCTGTTCCAAGGGCCAAAAATGTCAAAAGTATTTGGGAGCTTGTATTTAATACTTAAAAGATGTTAGGGTTACCTCTTCAGAGGGTGGAATGTTGGAGGGGAGGGAGTGGGCATGGATTTGATCAAAACACGTTATATACATGTATGAAATTCTCAATAAAGTTTTTGTAAAAATTAAAAAAAATAAAATTTAAGTACCAAATATTTCTATTCAGTTTTTGGTTCTTTTAATTATATAAGACAAAGAGACACATTTGTTTCATACTGAACTTTGATAGAGCTAGGTTTGGTAGTGTACATCCGTAATCCCAGCTCTCAGGAGGCTGAGGCAGGAAGGTTGAGAGTTTGAGGGTAGCTTGGGCTACTTAGCAAGCTCAAGACCAGACTCATTGAGCTCATAGTAAGACACTGTCTCAAGAAACCATGTGCTGGCATTCAGGTGAGGTGGCTCATTCCTAGTTGGGAGACTGAGGCAGGAGAATTGCAGAGAGTTTGTTATGCTAGCCTGGGTCATAGAGTGTTACCTTGTTTCAAAAATCACCACCACCACCACAACCCAAGGGCTAACAATGCAGCTCAGTGGTAGAGTGTTTTTCTAATCCTGTGTGATACCCTAGATTTGATCTCTGGTACTGAAAAATCTTATAATTATTTCAACTAATTAGGGGGGAAGGATCCTCAAGTCAACTTTCTTCTGGTATGTCTTATAAAGTTGAAACCCTTGAAGTGGCCATCTTTAAACCTGGAAGAGGTAAAGCTGACATTTTCATGATGAAAAGAAGAGTCCGAGGAATTTGGCACATTACAGAATTATAAATTCCCTGCAATTGTAGCCTGTACCTCATGTGTACTAAAATTCTTTGTTTGTCCAAATAAATTGATGAGAATATAATAATTCAGTGCAGTAGAGGCATAAGAGGTAGTTAATTTAAGAAAATAAAGGGAGAAAAAGACTCAGTAGACTGCTACAATAATTTAAAGGCTATGTAGGCCTTTACTTTTATTTAGCAAAATGAGCTCAAGGACACTAACGTGGTGCCCTCACTTCAGATTCACTAGCTCTCAATTTGCCAGCTTTGTGTGGGGGAAATCACTTGAAATCTCTTGAGCCTTAGTCTCTGCAGTTCTAAAATGGAGAAAATATTGGTACCTATCCTTTAGAGGATTAAAAGTGCCTGCATAATGCCTGCCACAAAAGAGAAGCTCAAAAATAGAAGAAAAACGCAACTGAAATGAATGCCTTCCCTTTTACAAATCTTTCTGAAAATGATAGCAATTACAAGGCACAGAGTGATGCAAAATGAGGACATCTGATGGATGTAACTAATGTCATCTACAAATTCAACCGTGCAGATTTCAGCCGAGAACCAAGACTCAAAATTCCATATTCTAGTCATGATGCCATTTTATGCCGAACTCTGAAGCTCCATTAATATTTCCTGTCACTTTAAATATTTCACTAATTACTATGGCTTCGGAGAATGAATTAACAAAATTTCATCTAGACTCAGGAGTTTAGAAATCATTTTATTTTTATAAAGATCTTAAGCGGTAACTTTGTGAGCAGATCTATACACACAGTGGTGTATTCGTGTAATTGATTCTCTTATCTCAGAAAGAAGGTTAATCAAATGCCCTGTTTGTTAAAGAGATAGAAAGCCGCCCTCATTGTTTGTGCTTCTTTAAAATATTTCCTGGCATTATCAGTTGGTGGACTCAAATGTGACCTTATCCTGTGGGCAATGAACCAAATCCTTTCAGGATAATATGAGAAGCATGTGTGTGTGTGTGTGTGTGTGTGTGTGTGTGTGTGTGTTGCCCTTTTGTGGTCACTTTACTGAACTCTCTAGTATTCTTTGCTGTGCCTATTTTAAATTACCCATAATGGAAGCTTTCTTTTGACTCATTTTCTCCTTGTTGCTTAGGCAAGTTTTCTGCTTTGACATATAAATATGTAAGTATGTGTGTGCAAATACAATATTATAATAACACTTCATCTCAAGTGAATGCCATGACGTAACAACATGACTTTTTGGTAACTTAGTGGAGAACTATAAGTAAGTAAAATAGGACTCTGAGTAACTAATCTAGATGTCACTCAATTCTTGCACAAAAGCAGATGCACTTTATTATAGGAAAGCTTCCCAGACTCCTGTTTATTCATAGTTAGCACACAATTCTTATCAACATGGTTAACTGCCCTCACTTCTATTCCCAGCAGTTCACAGCAGATTAGAAACACCTACTTAGAAATGTTGTTTTGGTCAAGTACATCCTCAGTGGGAATCATTGCTGAGAAGTTACAGGAAGGGGGAAGAAAGAAAAATGATAAAGCAGACACAAAGACCGCAAGTCTAGTGAACTGGGACCATTTCAAATAAGGATAAATGTGTCAGTTCTACACAGAAGCAAATAATAATTAGAATTCATATTCTTTTCAAATTCCAGATCAACAAAGGTAGGTTGATATCTAGATGTAAAAAAATTAAGAAAAATCGAATGTGGTGGCACATACCTGTAATTTCAGAACTTAGGAGGTAGAAGCAGGATGATAAGGAGTTTAAGGCCAGCCTGGGCTACATGAGACCATGTCTGAAAAAACCAGAAAAACAAAAACAAAAACATAAACAACAGCAACAACAACAATAAAAAATAAAATTCAAAGTAGTATTAATAAAATTTCAAAGGATACAAATTAGAATTGATGAGAAAGATTTAAAGGCAGGTTTATTGATGTATAACATAAAAATTCACCCTATTAGGTATATTAGTTTATGAATTTTTATTAAC
>NW_008340643.1:2348015-2378909 GCF_000622305.1 Nannospalax galili
ATATATAATGCATTCTGGTTATTATCCCCATCTCTCTTACCTCCCTCCCACTCCTGTCAGTTTGTTTACTTCCCTAGAAATCTCTCTCACATTCATGACTTTTGTTTTGTTTTGTGACCCACTGAGTTTAACCAGGACTTCCTGTGTGACCTTGGATTGGGAACTATCCATTAGAGCTGACAAGCTCACCATTGGGTACATAACTGAAGCCATGATTCACTCCCGGGATCTGTCAGTAGCCAATAGTTCAGCAGTAAGGAATAGGAGGGCCCCACGAGCTACTCTCCATCTGTTGTTGACTGTTGGCTGGGCCAGTTTTGTGCAGGCCAGGTACCAGTAACCACAGCTGCGGTGAGTACATGAATACAGTGATGGTATCCTACCTAGAATATGGCATTTCACAGCTCCTTTACTTATCTTCTGGCTCTTACATTCTTTTTGCCCCCTCTTCTCTGATGTTTCCAGAACCTTTGAGAAGCATGCCTAGTTGTTGTAACTACAGTATGTTGCCCTTTAAAATTGTATTTTTCCCAGTAAACATGATACTTGAAACTCATCCATGTGAAATGATTAAAATTTTTAAAAAATTGTGCTTAAAACTAGAGGAACTTGGGCCAGCCAGATGGCTCAGTGGGTAACAGTGCTTGCTGTAGATAAAGCCTGCCGACCTGAGTTCAATACCTGAGATCCACAGTGGAAGGAGAGAACCAGTTCCTAAAAGTTATCCTCTGACTTCCACATGTACCCCACCACACACACACATCATCATCATCATCATTATCATCATCATCATGATCATGATCATCATCATCATCATCATAATCGTCATCAATATACAGCTGGAAGTACGGTTTCCAGATAGATATATTTGCTCTACAGATGATATAAAACCAGTGGGTTGGTTTCAAATAAATCCACTAGGCAGCAACATTCACCAATCAGTGAGGAGAATAAATTGATGCTAACTTTCTTATTGTTTTCTCAGTTTTATCTTCTCCTCCTTTTCTTTTTCAGTGAACAAACCAGAAAATACCTGTGGTAAGTACCTAGAATAGTGTGTGCCACTCAGTAGGTATTCAATACCTGTATCATTACTTTTTCTGTTCTTGCCTGTTCATCCCTCACTTTCCCTTTCTTCCACCTACACCCTGTGATAGTATCCCTTCAGGCTAGTTAACCAAGATGAATCATTATGATATGTGTTGCTTATCATTATTACAATTTCCTTGACTTCTAAGGTGTGTCTATGAATTTTAGCTTTTTACCAAGCCTTGGGGAGTTAACCTGTTGAAAAAGTTATCCACAGAGAAATAGGGCTCACAATCTTGGCCTTTCATACTGTATTTATTTACACACCTGTGACAGGCCCATTTGAGGATTCCAACTGAACTCACTCTTCTGTGAAATTGCCCTTGTGGAAGGGGAGGGCTGACACAGCCATGCTTGTATTGTATAGCCCTTGGCCTCAGTTGATTGCACTGAGAGTGGACTTCTGATTCAGGGCAACAAATCATACTGTGAGCTAGTTTAATCTCATTTTTTTCTGAACTACAACAGTAGAAACCGGAGGGAGATTCCATTAGTAGATTCTTGAGTTGAAAACTCATTTAGAGCTGACTCTTAAAAGTGTTTCTGGGCAATGGTGGGGAGTGAGGATAGAGGAGCGGATCTAAACACTATCGAACTATATTGTATGAAAATTTAAAAAATTCAATAAAAAATTAAAACCAATTAACTTTAAAGGTGTGACTGCTTCTTTGTCATATACAGAATTTGAAGTAGGCCATGGGCAGCAGCAAAACAAAAACCCTGGGATGCCCTTTCAATTCATGATTATCATGTGCACTAGAATATGCTGCTTTGCCTCATGTGGATTCCTCCATTCTCTCTGCCCTGTTGCCTCCAGGAATCCTGTAACAATGTCACCAGGAATTCTGATACTTCTCTGGAAAACCTCACAGAACAGATTAAAGGGTCCTGACCATAGAACAACAAAAAAGTGCTCCCTGAGAGAAAATGGACACTGAGCCAGACTTGCTAAGAGATATTTGGGGCTCACTCTAGAATTAGTGTCTCTTCCCAACATGCCAAGTTTGTGTTTCTTCGTGGTCCTCCAAGGCTATGCTTCATCCTGAGTGGTCTGCCCATGGGACTGATTGCCTATTGAATCTCGACTGCCACCATTTCTCCTTTACACATGCAAATATGAATGAGTTCTAGGTTACTGTAATAAATTTCTATTAGGACAATTTCCTTGCGGTCTGGGAATTTTTTTTGTCATCTTGTAGAAATGTGTTTATTTCTAAAGTTTCCTGGAATATATACATAATTCTAAAGTTGCAACTTAATGGCTTGCATTGGTGTCTTAATGTTGCTGTAACAGATCATAACAAAGTTATCAGCATAATACTTTTTTCTTTCTTTTTTTTTTTTGGTCTTTTTGGGACAGGGTCTCCCTGTAGCCCCAGCTGTCCTGGAACTCATTATGTAGACCAGGCTGGCCTTGAACTCACAGAGATCTGCCTGCCTCTGCCTTCCAAGTGCTGGGATTAAAGGCGTGTGCCACCATGCCCAGCCCCATAATACTTTTTTTTCAATCTTATAGTTCAGAACCGCAGAATTAATCTCACTGGGCTAAAATCAAAATGTTGACAAGATTGCATTCCTTCTGGAGGCTTTAGAGAATTTGTCTCTTTGCCTCTTTCAGATTCTAGTGGTCATATGCAATCCTTTTCTCAAAGGCCTTTTCTTGCATCACCCTAGTCTCATTCCTTCACTCTAAGGTCTTGTTTCTGGTGCACAGTTCCTATAATCTTCTTTCACCTTCTTGACATCTTCTTACAAGAATGCTAATTACATTGAGGGCCCACTCAGATCATTCAAAATAATCTTACCACTTCAAGATCCTTGGCTTAGTTCTGTCTGCATAATTCTTTTTGCTATATTAGATAACATTTACAGGTTTTGGGGAATAGGATGTGAATATCCTTAGAGGGATTAGTTTACATACATACTACAGTGAAGGTTTGTTTTTAGTCTTAAAAGGTCAGGGTATATTAGGATAGAAGATGTACTAATGGGCTGTGTGAGGTTGAGTGAAAAATAAAGGAGGGAATAAAGGAGAAGTAGCCAGAGAATAAATGTAGATCCTTAGAGATTCCGAGTCTCCAAAAGCTAGGACGGGAGGCAATGGACATAAAGTGTTGTAGGATTCTTATACACAAAGTACTGTGACTGAAGGCAGATCAAGTTAGAGACACACTATAAAACCTTAAAGCAAACACTAGAATTATAAAAGGTTCAGCTAGTACGCTGAATAAAAGAGATCAAATGGAATTATTAAAAGAACTCAATAAAAAAAGACAGAAAAATGAGGGAAAGGGGCTCAAACAGATGAGCTAGAAGAGAAAGAGCAAGATGGTAAGTTATATACAACTCTATCAAAGACAAGGGTAAATGCAAATCTAGATATACTAATTGAAAGGTATATTGTCACTGGGGCTGGAGAGATGGCTCAGCAGTTCAGAGCACTGACTGTTTTTGCAGAAGACCTAGGTTTGAATCCCAACAAACCATGGCAGCTAACAGCCATCTGTAGCTCCAGTTCCAAGGGATCTGACACCTCTTTCTCTCTTCCATGGGCACCGTATGACATGGGTGCACTTACATACATGCAGGCATAATACTCATACACATAAAATAAAAATAAATTTAAAAATACATTGTCAGGGTAGATAAAAATAAGAGTGAAGTCAGAAATGTGATTATGGCACATTAATTATGCTTGGATTTTTATTATTGCATTGTTCACTTTCAAATAAGCTTATACATTCTATATATAATTTGAAGTGAACATCATACATACATTATATATTATATAGTATATGCTATACACACATATTTGATCTTTTTGAGACAGCATCTCTCTAGTTGCAGTTGACCTGGAACTCATATAGACCAGGCTGGCCTTGATCTCACAGAGATCCACCTGCCTCTGCCTCCCAAGTGCTGTTATTAAAGGTATGTGCCACCATGTCCTGCTCTTGTGTGTATATTTTGTATTAAAATTTTAATGATTAGGTAAAGTACATATATATATTATAATATTGTAAAGTATGCTACTATTAAATACAATAATTGTTAAGAAATCTAAAATAGATGAAGAAACAAATGTACAGAGAATGTTAGCTGAATAACTTTAGGGAATCATTTTTTTCTTTAGGTCTATAAACATTTACAAATATGAATAAAGATGTAAGGGAAAACTTGATAGCAACATTCATAGTGAAGCATCATCAACTCCTACATAGTAAAAAATGCAAAAAGCATGAAGAAGGAAATTTTGTTGGGGAAAGAAAGAGTTACATGAAAATATCTCCTATCACTACCCTCAGCTGAAAGTTAGCATTGATTTGCAAGCCCAACTTAATCACTGCAGAGATGGCTTAACTCTTGCTGCTCTTGAAGAGGAAATGGGTTTGGTTCCCAGCACCCACATGGTAGCTAACAACCATCTGTAACTCTAGTTCCAGAGCATCTGATGTCCTCTTCTGGCCTCTAGGGGCATTGCTTGCATGGGTGCATTTACATACATGCAGGTAAAACACCCATGCACATAAAGCAACTAAACAAATAAATTGTTCTGTTCTATAATGGTAACTTTAAAATTTTGACTACTCAGCAGGCAAGAGGGATATGTGTTACAGTTGTTTGCAACCTGACAACCTCAATTCCATCCTAGCCACCAACATAGTAGAAGGAGACAACTGACCCCTGTAAGTTGTCCTCTGATCTCTACATTTACACACACACACCAATAAATGTTAAAAATGACTACTACAAGTTTTATAACTTGTGATTAGATCAAATTGTGATTAGAATTAATGTTGGACAAAAGTCCTGATTCATCATTTTATTCCAGAAGTTCATTCTGTGATGATGAAATTTAGTTTCAGCTAGATATCAATACCAATGCTCAGTTGTTTAACATTCATCCAAAACATGTATTCAGTGTGACACTATTGTGTGGACATATCCATATCCTGTTCTATAAACTAAAAATTATAGTGTGAACTTGAAGTATTCTAAGCCCTTAAAATTCTTTTATATTGTGATTAGACGTAACCATATAAAATTAAACTCCTTTTTTATTGTATCATCGCTCTCTGACTTCATCTCTGAAGTTTTTCCTCTCCAGGAGCCTTGTAGTACTTTGCACTCCCACATCCAGTATACAGGAGTGCCATTTTATTAAACTCTTGTCAACCCTATTATTAATTTTATAATTTCTGACATCTCATTATTGATTAATTTTGCAGTCTCTTTGATTACTTGATCCAATTTTTTTCTTTTGTGAAATTTCTATTTATGTCCTCTCTCTGTTGTCCAGTTTGTGTTAGCTTTTTTAAATGCTGATTTAAAAGTGTAGTCTGTTAACATAGTAATGATATTAAAGATAAAGTGATTATAAAAATATTAAAGATAATAAAGGATTATATTTGTTAAAATGAGAAGTGTTGACTTAGAAATGCATTCCATAGTCTCATGTTTTAACCACTTTGACAGTGTTGGATGGAGTGGGTGGAGAGAGAATGCACGGGTGTTTACCGGGAACATTATTGGTGGGGAGCATGTTAGAATGAGCGGAAATTCAGTTCATCCTCTACCACCTCCAGATTGTTTCTCCTAAAATAATTCTGTCAATGTGCCTTCTGTCTGCTCATAAACGCCCCTTTTGTCTTTATCAGCCATCTACTCAAGTGCAATTTCATCAGTTAAGCATTAGCATTTCTCCATAATTGGGCCCTTTAGTATGTTTTTAAAATGTGATCCACTAGATCAGTGAGATGGGTCATCAGGTACAGATGCTTGGTGCCAAGCATGATAACTCGAGTTTGAGCTCAGGGATCCAAATGGCAGAAAATGGTAGAAGGAGAGAAGCAATTCCTGCAAGTTGTCTTCTTACCTACACACAGACACACAGACACACACAGACACACAAACACAGATGCACAGACACACACACTATGAATAAACAAGTGTAACAAAATAATTTCTAAAAATGTACCCAACACAACTCCATCCAGACCCGTCCAATGTATTGTGTTGAAGATATACAGATGATGACGCTTCTGCCTTCAAAGTGTTCTGCAGATGAAGGAGGGATAAATAAACAGAACATTACAATTTATCATATAAATTTCAGGATTGAGGCATGCAACAGGAATCACTGGGGCATAGAGGACAGGTAGCCTGGTTAAAAGTGAGAGTCAGAAAATCTTATGTGAAAAGAGGATGACCACATGTATCTTGATAATCAGCAGTTGTCTATCAGTCAAAGACAGGCGGTGAAGGAGGGCTATTGTAAGAAGATGGAAGATCAGGTAAGACACACTTTAGTTTCAGTGAACAAATATGAGAGAAGTGACCAAAGATGAGATGGGTAGTTTGTTACATCAGGAAGCTTAGGTATTAATTTTAGGGTAGTGGAGAGTAATTGAAGTGTGTATTAACAAGGAATAGTCTTAACAGAGCAATGCTTTAGAAAAAATCACCTTGGCTCTATCCTGAAGAATGAATCAGAAGGGGGATAGTTAGTGATCTTAGGTCCATGTGGGCCTGAGACAGTTTTTTTTTTTTAAATGATTTTATTTTTAAACAAGTCTGTATGGTTAGTGTGTGGTGTGTCTTTGTGTGAGCATATGAATGTGGGTGGCCCTGGAAGCTCAGATCCCCTGGAGCTGAGGTTACAGGAGGATGTGAGCCGCCTGGCATTGGTATTGGAAATTAAACTCAGGTCCTCTGGAAGAGCATTACCTGTTCTTACCCTCTGAGCCATCTCTCTAGCCCCAAAGATAGATTTGATTTATGCCTGCTGTCCTGAAATTCTACCTAGTTTAGCATTTATCCAGTCTTTCTCTTCTCTCCCCCCGCCCCCCAAACGCATTATGTAGCTGAGGAAGAACTTGACCTTCTCATTCTCCTGCCTCTACTTCCCAACTTTTGGGATTACAGAAGTGTGTGCTATAATGTCTGTCTTATTCAGTGCTGGAGATCAAAACCCAAACAGCTTCCTTCATGCTAGGCAAGCAGTCTATCAACTGAGCTATATCCCCAGTCCAGGTTTTTCATTTTTAAAACAAACATTATTGGGGGCTGGAGAGATTGTTCAGTGGTTAAGAAGAACAGCCAAGTTCGAATCCCAGCACCCACGTGGCGGCTGACAGCCTCTTCCGACCTCTGCAGGCATTGCACAACATGGGTGCACTTACCTACATGCAGGCAATACATGCATACACATAAAATAAAAATAAAAAAATAAAAATTTTTAAAAAGTTTTTAAAAAACAAGCATTATTATCAATAAGCATTAGAAAAGTTGGGGCAAGTTTGGTAGACCTCCATTTGGTACTTCTAGCTTCTGTCACGGACTTGTCTAGAACTGAGATAAAGACTCACTAAACAGAGGCTGTACTTTACCATTCAACCAAATGTAGAGTGAAACTAGTGAAACTACTTCTCTTTTCTTGACTTTCTAGTTGCATAGTAGTTAGACATTACCTTGATAAAAAGGAGAGCGGTTAGGTTACTCCCTGATAACATTAAGTGCTTCCAACATTAGCAACTATAGGCGCTATGTCCTCTTGGACTTAGGTGGTGGTTAGAGACATGTTTGGAATTACTATCCCCATCACCTTCTTTGTGTACCAGAAAGTTACAGTGGCTCTTGTCATAACTGGAGGCATAGCCAAAGCTACATAGGCTTGGTGTATCAGTGGGAAATGTGGGACATCATAGATTAGACGTATATGAAGTACATGCAAGAAGAAATAAAGGCTGAGCTAAGCTGCTGCGGAAGGTAGAAAGGACATCTCAGTACTGTAGCTTCAGGGGTTTTGCCGTTTATTGTACAGTAGAAACCTACATCTATTATTTATTATACTGTTAGCTAACACTTATTATTTTTGTTTCTGCAATAAACTCTTTTGGCAGCAATGAGCCCAAGGGAATGAATATTCAATGAAAAATTAAACACTGAGTTTTCATCTCCAAAGAATGTTGATGTTAAGTGTCTAACTTGCTGGAAGTGTTTATGGGCATTTACTACCTGCCACAAAGGCAATACAGGTGTCAGTAACCATGGAGAAAACAGAAGACAGAAGCAGAAAAGGTACTGTTGTCTGCTTCAAAAGGCAGTTGTCACTGTGAGAAGACCGCTGCCCCTGACTTTTGTGGGCCTTGGGGCAAGGGGACAAATGATAGCCCATATTCCATTAGGTTTAAATATTTACAAGTTATGAATCAAGATAGCAAGCTGTTAAATAAAATATGTCTGTGCTCCTACCTTTAACAAATATACCGTCATTACAACAAAAAAATGTATGTAACTGTTGTCATTTTTATATGAAATTGGCAAAAGCTCAAAGATGACTGAACTTAAGTATGTCTGAGTGTCTGCACGGGTTGAAAAAGTCTGGATATGTAATGCAAGTAAAGTAATATATGTCTCATGAATTACCATGTATTTATTCTATAAAATTTAATGCTGTTGCACGTATATCTCCGTGGTAGAGTGTGTGCTTAGAATGAATGAGGCTCTGAGTTCTATCTCCAGAATCAAAACAACAGCAAAAACAAATATTTTTTCTCTATTTTATTAATATAATAATTTTATTTTTGTATTCAAGATGTTTATGAGCTGCGTTTGATACTGCTACGTATAAGAATGCAGTTACTTTTTCTTTCTAGGACAGCAGGAAAGAGTCATGGAAAATATTAGTCTTTGTTGAGATAGGGTCACGTGTATCTCAGATCAGTGTCAAACTCACTATGTAGCTGAGGCTGGCCTTAGAATTCTTATTGTTCCTATCTCTGCCTCACAAGTGCTGGAATTATAGGCGTATGCCACCACTATGCCTGGTTTACATGATGCTGGGTATCAAATCCAGAGTTCACACATGCTAAGTAAACACTCTATGCCTTGAAATACTTTCCCAACCCAAGATATTATTCTTTAAAAAAAAAATTTATTTTATTATTTTTATTTTTTATGTATATGAGTGTATTACCTGCTTGCAGGTAGGTACATCCACGTCATGCAATGCCCACGGAGGTCAGAAGAAGGTGTTGGATCCCCCGGAACTGAAGTTACAGATGGTTGTTAGTTACCATGTAGGTGCTGGGAATCCAAACTAGGTCCTTGGCAAGAGCACCGGTGCTCTTAATCGCTGAGCCATCTCTTCAGTCCAGCCAAGGTATTATTCTTAATATTTTACTTTTTTATTATTTTTATTTCACTTGTATGAGTATATTGCCTGCATGTGTATAAGTGCACCCATGTCATACAATGTCTACAGAGGTCAGAAGAGGGTGTTGGATCCCCTGGAACTGGAATTATGGGTGGTTGTTAGTTGTCATGTGGGTGCTGGGAATCCAACACCGGTCCTCTGTAAGAGCAGTCAGTGTTCTTAACTGCTGAGCCATCTCTCCAGCCCCTCAAGGAATTATTCCTGAGTGTAGACATTTAGGGTGCGGACTCACAGCGTATTATCACTGAGATTTGGATTCTGAGTGACAGCTACCTATGAGTTTTATAATGTTCTTACTGTTTGGGTGTGCTTGCGATATGCAGTGACTTAGAACAGGCTTAGTCCTTGTCCATGTCTAAGGATATTTACATGTGATTTTATGCAGCATTTATTTTCACTCACCTTTGAAAGCTGAACCTCACTCCATGCTTTTCCTGTCTTTATATAACAAGAAGCAATAACTGTCTTGGGTTGGTTCCATCACACGGTGAAGAAGTTACCTGACACCAATTCTATATTAACGTCATCAGATGCTTTGAATAAGATATCAGTTCATTCCAAATATAATTTGCTATTTTCATCCAGTTCATGGAACTCAATAAAACTTTCAGAGGTTCATTCTGTTAAAAGTGTAACAGGCACCATGCTATAGCAAATTCATTTTTAAAAGTTCAGTATTTGGAGATAAAATTATTTATTTGGAGGAAGGTAATGGTAAACATATGTTTCGTTATAGCCAATATCAGAGTGAAGGCACTGTTCTTAGTAGAATTGAGAAGTCTATGGAACTAACCATATTTGGTATTAGTCAAGGCACACGCATAATTAATTATGCAAAAATAGCTACAATATTACACCAATCAAATAGAAGCTGTAGTTGTCAAAATTTACAAATGTCTTTATATAATGTTAGAGAAACTGAAATATAATTTTTTTAACAAACTGATGTTGAACCAGGTGCAGTACTGCATGCTACTGTAATTCCAGTTGAGACAGAAGGGCTGTAAATTCCAGGCCAGTCTGGGTAACATAGTCCATGCCTCACAAAACAGAAAACTGATGTTAAGTAGAAAATACTTAGCATGTCAGTGCGTGCATCATCAAATGGATTCTTAGAACTGTTTGAACTTTAAAGAACTACTTTGCAAATCAACCAAAGTGCCCTACTTTGGCACTGAAGATTTTTGCAAGTCTTACAACATTGATTTTTTGATTTCTAAAAACCATATGAAAATCTTTAATCAAAGTACTCAAAGAAGGTTTGTTTGAAGATTTTAGAAAAGTAAAATCATTGTAAACAAAGCTTGTAAACAGGAAGAAATTGAGATTTATTTCTTCAAAACAACATGGGAACTAAACAAATTAAATGATGAGAGCTCAAATGATTTGTAAGATGTAATTTTGCAATTCTATAATTGAGTGTTGGAATATCATTACTTTGAAGCATCTTTTGATGATGCTCCTATTTTTAATTGGATAAATTTATAGTTTATACAAAAATATAATGAATTTGAGATGACTTACAATTTTGCAAAGTATTAGAAAGGATCAAAAGTAGAGACGACTACCCAGGAGCCTGTAGGACTCTGTTTCCCTATGGCCAAGCACCTCCTCCCCTGGCTCTTACAATCTTTCTGCCCCCTCTTCCAACCTTGCTCATATGAATATATGGCAATGGTGTCAGCATGCACAAGACCCATGCAAACTCAAGCAGACAAAACCCCAGCATAGAACTGGTGAAATGGACAGTAGACTCCAATCTTAGCTGAAGAACTATTGGCAGCTGATTACTGCTGGATGAGGGAGAGCTGATCTTTAAGGGAGTGACTGTAGATTGGCTGACTAGATATCAGTAAATGAACTTGCACTGAGGGACGTCTGGGTACACTAACTTGGTAGGCCTTAATATAAATGACAGAATGTATGAAATCTGGTGGGGGGGGCTATGGGACAGTACAGATGTGGGAGGGGGTAGAAAGATGATTAAGATGTTTTGTACGAAATACACAAAAAATCAATGAAAATATACAAAAAGTAGAGACAACTTATTTCAAAAATCTTGTTGCATAAAATTATTTTTCAAAGAAAGATACTCCAGATGAAAGCAAAAAGTCACTACCTGTGAAAATATTTAGGTACGTATATTTATATATTTCAATAAAAAATGTAACTTGAGAGTATCATCCATGTACAGAATTTGTACTCCAGCATCTAAAGATAAGTTTTTCTCAATTAAAGTATGCCTTATTTATCTATCAATGGTTGCTACTCAACAAGGGTGCTAAGTTCTTTCAACAGAGTAAAGAACAGTATTTCTTAGTGCAGGGATAACTGGATATTGTAGTATAAAATAATAAATTTAGCCTCAAAACATAACATATGCAAAAATTAAAATGAATCAAGGATATAAATCTACTAGCTAAAACTAAACTCTTAGAAAGGAAAATAGGTGAAAATATTCATGACCTTAAATTAGGTAGAATTGGAGACTCTTAATAGGATATTAAAAACACAAATGACCAAATAATGAAATATATAAAGAAAACTTTGTGAAAATTAAAAATTTGCGTTTAGGCACGTGCATACATGGTGGCACAACAACCCCTGGGAGCTTGTTCTCTTTACCATTTGGGTTCCAGGTTTGCAAGCTTGGCAGCAGACTCTTTTATCCACTGACCCATATCCTGGTCCCCGAATTAAAAACTTTTGCACATGGAAAGATGATATATAAAAGTGAAAAAAATTGGGCTAGGGATATAGCTCAATAAAGTACTTCCCTGGCAAGCCTGAGGACCTGAATTCTAGCCTTTGTACCCACATAAAAATCCAAGTGTCATGGAGCACTTGTAATACAAGTGCTGGGGAGGTGGACACAGGTAGATCCCTGGGGGGTGCTGACCAGCCAGCCTAGCCTGCTTAGCAAGTTCCAGGCCAGTGGCAACCCTGTCTCAAACAAACATGGATAGTGCGGACTGGAAAGATGGTTCAGAGGTAAAGAGCACTGGTTGCTCTTGCAGAAGACTTGGGTTCAGATCCCAATACTCACATGGTGGTTAACAACCATCCTTAACTCCAGTTCCATGGGATCCGATACCCGCTTCTGTCCTTCATGGTCACTGAAAGACATGGGTGCACTTACATACATGCAGGCATAACACTCATACACATAAAGTAATAATAAATAAACAAACATGGATAGTACTTAAGGGATAACACTGAGGTCCCCAGCTTCTGTACACATGGGCACACATGTATTTCCCCCCCAACAAGCCTCCTCCACTCCCTGCACACACACAGACACACAGACACACACAATTGCATCATCTATAGCCAATCTGAGTGGTGAAAGTCTAGGCTTTTCCTCAATGGAAGCAATGGATGATGATGAATGCAGAAACGAATAACCATTCAAAGTATAAAGAATAAATAATGGCCTAAATGGGACAGCCATATCATTCCCTCTAAGACTCAGGGAACATTCTGGAAGAAGGGGTAGAGAGAATGTAAGAGCCAGAATATGGAGACATTTGCAACAAAAAGATGCCTTCTGGACATGGCATAGCCATTGCACTCATGACCTCAGTGAAGCTGTGGTTATCTGCACAAGATCTATACAACCATTAACCCTTGTGGGTGGGGGAGGGGCCCCAAAGGCTCCATCTCTCCCTGAGGGACTTTTGGCACTCAGTGGCTGCTGGGGGAGGGTGTATCCTTTTATTCAGTGATATAGTCACTGATAATTGCTCATGCTCCAGTAAATAACACCCCCATCCATGCTTGGGCAAGAAAGTCTCATTAAAGCCATTGGGTCACATAAGAAGAAGACATGTAAGCAGGAGAGTGGTTTGTTGAGCATGATTTCTGCAGTAGAGGGAAGGAGTGAAAGAGGGGAATGGGAGGGGGAAATGACTAAAATTCATTACATAAATGTGTGACACTGTCAAGCAATATGATTTTTTTAAAAATGAAAGCATATTTGTTCTGATAATTTCTATTTGACATTGTGCTGGTGGTCCCATTCAGTGCAAGGAAATAGAAGGCCCGAAAATGAAAAACTAGAATTGTCTTCAAGAACAAATGACGTAATCATCAATGTAGAAAATGCAAAAGAATCTACCAAAAACTACTTTTTAAAACTTGTACATTAGTTTAGCAAGAGTGTGCACTACAAGGTCAAAATAGAATATTATAGCAATGAATAATCAGAATTTATAATAATATTTTGGATAGCAGCATTAAAAATCTGAAATACTTAGGTCTAAATCTGACCAACGATGTTAAGGAACCTATCTAGACTGCAGTCTGTGCCTATTGTCTGGAAAGTAGTGTCCAGCTGCCTGGAACTCAGCCTGGACACATGGTGTCACAGAAACCGGCCCCCAGGTCCCAGCAACTGGCTGTCCCTGTAGCTCTTGACTCAGCATGAAAGTACCCCCCCCTTCCTAGAATGGCTGTCTCTCAATATACACCAGTGACTGAAATTGGTGCCAGTGCCTATGGGACAATGTACAAAACCTGTGATCTGCATAGTGATTGTGAGAGATCCCAGTGGAGGAGGAGCTGGAGGGGGGCTTCTCATTAGTGTACTCCCTGAGGAGGTCTTACTGAGGAAACCGCTTTTGAGCATCCTAATGTTGTCTAGCTAATGGATATCTGTGCCACTTCCCAAACTGAACAAGAGATCAAGGTGACCCTAATGTTTGAGTATATAGACAAAGACTTAAGGACATATATGGACAAGGCACCCCCACCAGACTCGCCAGCCAAGATGCATTAAGGATCTGATATGCCAATTTCTAAGAGACTTAGATTTCCTTCATGCCAATTGAATTGATCACTGAGACCTGAGACTAGAGAACATTTGGTGACAAGTAGTGGGACAATCAGGTTGGTTGACTTTGGCTTAGCCAGACTCTAGTTACCCTTACACCTGTGATTGTTACAGCCTGGTGCCATGCTTCTGAAGTTCTGCAGTCTACATATGCAACACCTGTGGACAAGTGGCGTGCTGTGTCTTTGCAGAGAGATGTTTCCTCCGAATCCTGTCATCTGTGGAAATTCAGAAATTGACCAGTTTCGCAAAATCTTTGATCTGATTGGACTGCCTCCAGAAGATGACTGGTCTCAAGATGTATCTTGATCCCAAGGAGCCTCTTCCCACAGAGGGCCTCAACCAGTACAATCAGTGGAGATGGAGGAGTCTGGAGCACAGCTGTGCTGGAAATTCTGACTTTTAACCCACATTAGAGAATTGCAGCCTTCTGAGCCATTTAGCACTTTTTTAAAAAAAATTACGTTTTTATTTATTTATGGAGTGTGTGTGTGTGTGTGTGTGTGTGTGTGTGTGTGTGTGTGTAGGGATGTTCATTGCACAGCACATGAGTAGAGGTCAGAGGACACCTTGCAGGATTTGGGTCTCTCTCCTTTCACAATGTAGGTCCAGGAAATGAAACTCGGGTGGTCAGACTTGGCAGCAGGTGCCGTTACCAGCTGAGCCATCTTGGCAGCATGCTTATCTGTGCAAGGAAGAAGGCAATCTGGAGTGAACAGCAAAGCGACGTTCCCCCTTCTGGACACTTGAGTGAAGACAACCCCACTGAGAAGGCAACCTCTACCTTCCTTTGAAGCTGTGGCGCCTCCTTCAACTTTTAACAGAGAATATTTCGAAGCCTTAAGTGATATCCTCTTATCCTCTTGCTCTCTTACTTATCTACACTAACTGGTATATTCTCTCTTAAAAATATAAAAATAAGGGACTTGAGAAATGACTTAGCAGTTAAGAGCAGTGGCTGCTCTTGCAGAGGACTTAGGTTGGTTCCCAGCACCCACATGGTGGCTAACAACTGTCTGTAACTCCAGTTCCAGGGGATTGTCTGACCTCTGTGGGCGTTGCATGACATGGGCATACTTACAGACGGAGGCAATACACTCATACACATAAAATAAAAATAATAAATAAAAATATTCAAAAAATAAAAAAATCTGACCAAATACCTGCAAGATTTTAATGCCCAAAATATAAAACTTCTGAAACATCAACTGAAACATCTAAACAAATGGAGAGTTATATTCATGGGTTGGAATACTAAATATTAAGATGCTAATTCCCTTTGGCTTGATCTACTGACGTAATGCAGTCTCAAAATCCATACAGGAGTTTTGGGGTTGCAAGTTGAATCTCAAATTTGCATTCATGTGAAAAAATATAAGATCAGCTTTATTGTTAGATAAAATAATGTTAGAAAGCATTCATTGAATATTTACTGTGTGCCAGGTATTGCTTCATATGTTTTGAATGTATTGAGAAATCTAATCCTCTTAACTCATTATCCTCAGTTTATGGATATGCAAACAAGTGCACAATGTGTGAATAATTTTTCTGAGTTTATCAAATTTCAATTTAGAGTTTGCCATTGAAAGCAAGCAAATGGAATCTAGAGTCACATATTTTAGCAGTTTTTGTACCAATTAGTTTTTTGCTGCAAACAACCACAATTCTTGGTGACAATAAGCATTTATTACCCATATGTCTGCAGTCTGGATAGATTTTGATGGGCTTATCAAAGCAGCTCCAACTGTAGGTTAAGTTGAAGTTTGCTTCATCTATCTCTTATCCTTCTTGGTCATGACCTGTTCTCATAGTAGTAGCAGAAGCAAGAAAGACAGCCTCTTGGGAAATTAAGGCCCACATCAATCTGCCTATTATTCTCTCACTTTGATGAAATAAAAGGGAAACAAATAGAAAAGTGAAGGTTTATCTGGTGTGATGGAGCATACTGCATTCTAGTATTCAGGAAGCTGAGGCAGGAGAATCACAAGTTCCAGGTCAGCCTAGGCTACACAGTAAGTTCCAGGCCAACACTACTTACGTACCTAGACATTGTCTCAATGAAAAACAAACAAACAACCCCAAATGACAACCAACCAGACAACCAACATAAAACCCTGCTTGTTTCTTTTGATGTCAAGGAAGCCCCACTGTGCTTTGCCCATAATGAGGAGTGTGACAATAGAGCCCAGCCGTTCTTCTCATAGGCAGGCTAGCTCAGAAAAGTCAAGAGCAAGAGGGCAGCCATTTTTGTTCAGTTCAGTGACATATAGAAGGGTAGGGGCTATCTGACTTTAACCTGTATCTCCTAAGAGTCCTTTGTAGATGGGAGAAAAGCCTAAACGCTTCTCCAAGGATGGAGAGGCAGAAAAAGAAATGTTAGAATAAATGGCAGATAAAGGAGGACCACACAGAGAACTCTGTCTCTGATAGAAGGTAAGGGCCAGGATCTGTGTGTCTCAGCATCCTTTTCCTAGTACTTAATATAGAACTGTTGACAAAATGTGCTCAAGAATGATTTGAAGTCAAACCATAAAAGAAATGGTTATATTTTTCCTATTGAAGAATCTCCAAAATTTCCCCCATTCAAACCTCATTTCCTAGGGTTTTGCTTGGCTCGGCAGCAGAAACACATTTGCCTTCTGAGGAGTATTTTTGGTCAGTTGGTCTGGTTGCCCCAAGTTACTTCAATATGGTTGAGAAGAAGCTTGTTCTGCTCTGTCTTATCAGTGATTGCCAAACTAACCCAGGCTACTGCACAGATCTCATATATATGCTGGTTGCAGTGGTGTGTGTGTGTGTGTGTCTGTGTGTGTGTGTGTGTGTGTGTGTGTCTGTGTGTGTGTGTGTGTGTGTGTGTCTGTGTGCACTCTGAGCAGTTTCCATAGCGAAAAGAAGGGAAAGATGTTGCACATCTGTACTTTTCTGGCAGGACTTTTTCCATGCAATTCTGGAAGTTTCTGTAATGCTCCTTTCCCTTTCAGTCTTCCTAATTCTATAGTACTGTGAAGATTTACTGAGTCGCTCCAGCTGTCACTGAAGTCATCAGAGAGACAGTTACTGAATGCCTAGGTTGGGTGGCAGAGTGTAAGATATGAGGTAGACAGGCTTATGCCCTTATTATATAGACCAGGAATTATTGGAAGGAAGAAAGCTGAAGTCATCAGAAATCTTACAATGTACAATTTGACCATGCTTTCTCAGAAGCTGCTTTGGGTCATAGGTAGTAGCATTTCTTGTACATCAGTTTTAACTTTTCCTAACCTTTAGCACTGTAGATTTTCAGAGCCTGATTCCAGTGGATTCTATCTGAATGACTTTGAAGAATTGTTCTAGAGAAATATATGGACAGAAATAGGTTTTTTTTTCCTCAGAGTTGAAGTGAGAAAATTTTCACTCTTATATGACTTTTACAAAGAATAGTCCAGGGATATATAAAGTAACTCCAATTGTGTCCATTTAGTTCCAATTCTACTACTACATGAACCTTTTACAGTTGAGAAATGTGCCTTGTAATACAGGTCTTAACAGGTGGTTGGAAGAGACAATATGGGTTTAAATGAATGCATGAAATATAATTTCCTCAAAAAGCTTCTCCCCAATAAAGCCACTAGCATTTTTGGTAATCTTGTCATTTTATCTATGTATTTGTTTAAATTGCCATATAAAATTGTGCATATTTATGGGGTACCACACACACATATTATGTTCAAATAAGGTAAACATATCTATTTCTTCAAACATTTATCATTTCTTGGCAGTGAAAACTGTTTATTATGGCACTATTCAGACTAGGAAGAAATGACTTAGCTGGGCATTCGGGCTCACTGCTTTAATCCCAGTATTTGGGAGGCAGAGATAGGTGGACCTCTGTGAGGCTGAGGCAGCTGAGATTACAGGAAGACCCTGTCTCAAAAGAAAAAAACACAACAAAAATTAAACAAAAAGAATAGCAAGAAATTGAAGCAAATTAAATACATATCAACTTGATGATAGGATAGAGAAAATATGGTACACACAATATGGAACATTATTCAGCCACTAAAAGGATGAAATAATGTCATTTGTGAAAATACGGGTGAGAATGAAGATCATTATTTTTAGTGAAATAAATCAGGTGTGGGAAAACAAATACCACATGATCTCATATGTATGTGGACCCTTAAGAAAAAGCTAATTTCTCAGAACTTGACAGTAGAATGATGGTTACCAGACCTGGGGAGACTAAGGGTGAGGGATGAGGAGAGCTTAATGACGGTTGTCATTAAACAAACCTCCACTGGAATTGCCAATAGTATATTGTTTATAAAATCACTAGTGCTCATTTTGACATTTTCTTTGTAATAAAACTCCCTAAAGCTTAGTAGCTTGAAAAAGTATCCTCTTCATTTTTTATTGTATTTTTCCTGGTTGACTAGGTTTAATGAGGTAATTTTTCTGTTCCACATGACTAGGCTAGAGTTGTCTTTGGGCTTGACTGGGCTGACCATCAGGATGGCTCATGTCATATATCTGGCCAGCAGTTGATCTTGGCTTTTGGCTGGGTGTGCATCATGGTTACCAAGCGAACACATGTCTTTGGCTTATCCATGTGACTTGGGCTTCTTATAGCATGGCACATGACTTCCAAACAGAAGGATCTTAAGTGAAAGTGTGTGAAGAGAATCTTCAAGACCTGGGTGGGGAAAGAATTTACTTGATGTTGCTTCAGTCCCATTCTGTTAGTTAAGCTGCCATAGAGCCACCCGGGCTGGAGAGATGGCTCAGTGGTTAAGAATATTGGTTGTTCTTGAAGAAGACCTGGGTTTGAATCCCAGCACCCATGTGGTAGCTGACGACTGTCTGTAACTCCAGTTCCAGGGGATTCGACAGCTTCTTTTGTCTTCTGTGGGCATTGCTCAACACGGGTGCACTTACTTACACACAGGCAATACACACATACACATAAAATAAAAATATTAAATAAAATATTAAAAAATGTTTTTGGGGACCCATATTCTTTGGCTCCTCACTCCATCATCCTTTGTCTTCATGAATAAAAATGGTGGCTAGAGTTTCAACTATCATTTCTACATTACAGTTTGAAGCAAAAATGGAGAAAGGAAAATAGGCCACCATTTCATCTTTTAAGAAGATTTTCTAGAGATTGCCATATGGGCTCTGTTTATATCTCATTGACTAAAATTTAACCATAGAGTCACATCTATGCTGGAAAATGCAGTCTGTCGTTGGAGTGGCTGTGCGATTATCTGAAAATTAGAAGTCTTATAACAAAGAAGGGCAAAATGGATTTTGGAGTAGGCAACTAGTAGTGTTTGCTATAGTTGTTTTGTGACTGTCAACAGAATCCAGTATGAATGTTTAGGAAAGCCATGTTGGAAATGGCTTTGGGAACGGAGCTGTAGTTCTCCCTTCATTCTGGGTTTAGTAAATGGTGTATATACACATCCTGTCTATCTCACCATCTTCTCTTTCTTCCCAAACTTGCTCAGTCTCTTTGTCTCCTTGACTCTGCCGTTTGTGTTGCTTTGGTGGTCATCTCTGTCTGGCCCAAGTGATCTTTTTCCTTGAGACTGAAACCCACACTCTTGGTTCCTCTCCCCATTTCCCAACTCAAACATAAGCCCAGTCTGTGACTCTGATTGTCTTCGTGACTATCAGAGAACTTAAACGATGAAACAGAGTTAATTCTACATGGGGTAGACTTTGACGTTTTTTGGCCTTTGGAACACAGCATGTTAACAGGCCCAAGGACACTTTGACTTTTAGCCAAGAAACTGGCTGCTTTTCTTTGGAGTCTTTTTACCCTAACTGCCTAGCCAATTCCTACCTCCTATTCTTATCACACCATCCTCTGAAGAGGTTACCCAAATTGCCAATAGGGAATAGGGACTCAGACCACTCTGGCTTCTTCCATGCTGAACAGGGACGCAGGGTGAGGCAATTGGAGTACCCCTTCAGTGGGTCTATCTAAAAGACTCCCAAATTGCATAACTCTTATCTCTAAGGGGAAAAGAAAGTCTTTGAATCATGAATAGGAGATGTGAAGGAGAAGTAAAGGCAAGAGTAATTAGCATTACAAGTTCTAGACAGGAAGTATAAAAAAAGTCAGAACAGGGCAATTTTCAAATGTTCATATGCGAGTCCATTGGAGTTTCTTGACAAGGGCTTCCAAAAGCATCCCTCTATTGGGCTCGTCCTCATTTTTCTTTTGTCTTCCGAGGCTGGACCCGAGAGTGATGGATTCAGGCTTTGCTTTCAGGTATTTTGATAGCTGTTGGAGTGGTTAGAATCAGTGTCAATTTCCTCTCAAAGGCTTCAAGATAGGGGGAGAAAACAAATTTATCCGTCATTTTAGAACAATAGCTGGTTGTCGCCCTGAACTACATGTGGGCACTACAGTATTGGAGATCAAGATTTGAAGTCTTACATCTAAGCAGCACTTTCTGGTTAGGAACAAAATCATCAATGAGAAATAAAATTGTCTAAATAACTTTTTATATAGACTTAAGCCTGATGTCTGGGAAGTGTAATCCCTTGAACTTTTAAAGAAATATACTGATCAATTTATTCTTTGGTTATACTTTCCTTTTGGGAATTTAAGACCATACTGTTGGCCCAAATAAATCAATTTATTTTTACACTTAAAGTCATTTGAGGGTCTGTTCCTTAAGGGTCAGTCACATGAGCTTGGGAGGAGCACCTGGCTCCTTTCTTTTACCAGTTCCGTCTATGTGAAAATAAGTCAAAGGTCTTGCTCGACCATGTCTGGCTTCACTTGGAAGCATGAATGAGATGTTTCCTCTGAGTTGACCCTTCACTTTGTAGAATGGACACTGGTTCAAGTCCATCTTGTGGGTCTCCATGACCTCCCTGAAAAAAAGGACAGGTGACTCACCACAGTTACAGGACATTTTGAGAGATGTTCCATAGTCCCCTGGAACTTAGTTGACCTTGGAGGGCAAGGAGCAAAAACTGCCCTTTAAGTCCCTTTGATGACATTACTATAGGCCTCAAACTGTGGCTGCTAAACATACAATAAGGTTAGTTGCACCAGTCTGGTACTTTTAATTATCATGTGCTATGTAGTTAAGGCTTGGGTAAAAAAACAAATATTCTCAGATAAACCTTGACTAGATATATATTTTGTTCCTTAAAGTAGTTGACCATAGAAATTTTAAGATTATGTGTATATTATTTTTGTCTCATTCTTTATATATAATAACAAATCAACACAGACCTTCATCACTTGCTTAGGATTTCTCATTTTTTTCAGTCTATTTTGGAAAATACCTCCATTCCCATATAGTTTTAACATCTTTTATATTCTCATTTTCTTTTTAAAAAAATAATTATGAGACATAATAGCATTAACAAATAAATTTTCCATCTGTTGTGAGACTTCTTTTCCTGGGGATGCTAAGCAATTCTTATTCTCTTTCAAGGTTCTAGTGTCAAGCCAATGTTTGATTAAAGTTTTACTGGGGAACCAATGAATTTATTGAGCTTACTGAGATAACTGAGGGGTTGCTGAGGTGTATGTATGACCTGAGGGTATGCACACTGGAAAGCCGTTACCCAGCATGTGTCATGCCTTCTCTTCCTAGCCTTCCGCAGATTGTATATTTTAGCCTTCCCCACATCCAGGAGGCCATGTGTGATTCGGGTCAAATTACATACAATTGGCTGGGAAGAGTGGCTGGATAATGTGGTGAGGGTCCAATGACCCTGCTTGGCCTTCCTTTAATGAATGAGCGTGACTGTCAACAAGCCCAATTGTCATGATGTTTAGCAATCAGGCTCAGCTGAAGTAGTGATGATGGTAGTTATTTCATGCAAAAGGGACTGCTGTATAGCATCATCTTATTAAAAGGACCTGGAATTTAAAAGGATTTAGTGCTAGGATCCACATATGAGGAAGAACAGACGTCATTTGTTTTTCTGAGTCTATGTTACTTCACTTAGTATAAAAGTTTCTAGATCCATCCATTTACTTGAAAATTTCATTATTTCATCTTTCTTTTTTTTCTTTTTTTAACTTTAAAAAACTTATTGAGAATTTCATACATGCATATAAGGTGTTTTGATCAAATCCATGCCCACTCCCTCCCCTCCAACTCCTCCCATATCTCCCCATCATTTTTTTCCTGAAGGCCAAAATTGTCGAAAGCATTTGGAAGCTCTTATCTAATCCCTAAAAGATTTTAGGGTTACCTCTTCAGAGGGGGGAATAATAGAGTAGCAAAAAGGCCCATAAAAAAGAAAGAGTACATGATGTTGTCAGGAAAAAAGCAGTTTAGATTTTAACTAGATGTATGACAAAGCCTCTTCAGATGTCTTTAGATCAGGGATTGTTATTTTTGACATTATTGCCATTTTGGGTTAGATTGTTCTCTATTGTTGGTGTTTCATCTTGTGTCTTAGCAATGTTTAGTAGCATCTCTACTCATTACCTACTCGTTGCTAATGGCAGGCTTTAGGCTGTGATAATGTCCCCAGACATTGCCAGATGCCCTTTGGTGGACAAAAATCTCCACTGGTTAAAAACCTGTGCTTTAGATATTGATGTGGCCTCAGTCTTATCCACGGTAATCCCATTATCTCTGTTTGTATACTCTTGGTCATTTATCCATACCTTTGGATCCCAAAATTCTCCATCTATGATGATTTCTGCATCTGTCCTTCTGGCCCAACTTTTCTTCTGTACTGTATACACTTACATTGAATACCTATTGTTTTTATATACTTGGGTATAAAACATATACATCAAACTATGTGCCTAAAATAAAACGTGTTGTCTTTTCATGTTTAGTTGTCCTGTATCCCTTCTTGTTTGGCCCAAGTAAGGACCTAAGTCATATTGACCATTCTTCTCCTTTGTCATCACCACCCTGAAGTAGTTACCGTACTTTCCATCCTGCCTCCTTTGCTGCTCTCTAAGCAGCCATTCCTCTCCAGTCCACAGCTGCTGCTTTAGCTAATGTCATTATTATGTCTTGCGTGGATTAATCTCCCTGCTTCCACTCTTACCTCTTTCCAATCAGTTCTCTAAATAAGTTTTTAAGGAAAAGAAGAGTAACATTTATCTTTCAAAAGGTTGTATCTTTTCCTCAACTTCTCCCAAAGCTTTGTCATGGCCATTGGGATGCAATCCAAGCTTCTTATGTTGAGATCAAGGCTTCTTGTGCAGGTCTGGAAGTTGTGAAAGAGAAGCCAGCTTCTTTGGGTGCAAAACTTATGGAGACACTCATTCCCAGGGTGGTTCAAATGCATGGTTGACACTTGAGAGTGTCACTTCAAATGCTATTTCCTGGGTGGTTTTTGCTTACTTATTCTGGTTGCAGTGCCTTTGTGTTTCTCTCTGCTGTTTTGTCTGGTTTCCTCTCTTACTGGTTCTTCATGTTAAGTCCTCATTTGTAGCACGATGGTCTACATGCAGACCCCTGAAGTGTTATGACAATGTCTGTCTTACCAGTGGACTCTACCTGAAAATTCAGTGTAATGACAGAGGGACAGAAACTCAGACAAAGCTGGCAAAGACAGCAGCAGATGTAAGATTTTTTTTCTTCAATTATTTTTTTTGTGGGAAAATACACTTAACATTTATCCTCATAACAATTTTTAAATGTATAGATCAGTGATTCTAAGTATAATCATATTGTTGTATAGTCATCGTTATCATCTATTTTCAGAATTCTTTTCGTCTTGAAAATTGAAATTCTTATCCATAATTCCCCATTCTCCCTCCCCTCAACCCCGGGCAACTATTGTTCAACTATTGTTCTACTTCTTTTTTTGTTTTTTAAAAAAGAGTTTTTATTGAAGCTGGGCATGGTGGCACATGCCTTTAATCCCAGCACTTGTTGGGGATGTGCAGAGGCAGGCAGATCTCTGTGAGATCAAGTCCAGCCTAGTCTATATAATGAGTTCCAGGTCAGCTGGGACTACAGAGAGACCCTGTCTCAAAAGGACCAAAAAATTATTGAATTTTTGTGCATTTCATGCAATATGTCTTGATCATATTTAGACTCCTTCCTCTATTTGCCAGTTTTCATGCATTATGTCATATATGTTATGGCCTATTGAGTCACATTTGTACTCCCAAATGTCCTTTAATGTGAGTTCATTCAGTGGAGCCTGCTTAATCTATCCAACATCACTCCTTTAAAGAAGAACAAATCTCCCTCACTCACAGTGATCAGTTGGGACTTCTTACTCATTTCCCCAGTTCTACACTGGGTTTTTGTCTGGTTTGAGTTTGCATGGGTCTTGCGCATGCTTTCACTATGTCTGTAAGTTCATAGAAAAAGTTTCCAGCTGCCCGAAAAACTCAGTTTCCTTGTGGTCATCCACTACCCCTGATTCTTACAGTCTTTGTGCCCCTTCTCCCACAATGGGCCCTGGGCCCTGGGTGGCGGAGGTATAATACAGGATTCCTATGCAGGGACATACACTCTGCAGCCTCTTATTCTCTACATTTTGGCTAGCTGTGACTTTCTGTGTTAATCAACATCTGTTGTGAAAAGAAGCTTCACTGGTAAGAGTTGAGAGATGCATTAATAGTCTCTCTGCCCCCTTATTATTCTACTTTGTATCACTGTGATTTGGACTATTCTAGTATCTTAGTTACTTTTTCACTACTGTGATAAAAGTACTCCTGAAAATCACCTTAAGGAAGAAAGGGATTATTTGGCTTAGAGTTCCTGAGACATAAAGTCCATTATAGCAGAGAAGACATGACAGCAGTCAGGGCAGGCATGGAGGCAGAAGCAGAAGGTTACTTGGTCACAGAGTATACACAGGAAGCAGAGAATGAACAAGAAAAGGAGTGGAGCTGTAAACCATCAAAGCCTACTCACAGTGAATGAGCTCCTCCAGTGAGGCTCCATCTCCTAAAGGTTCAACAAATTTCCCAAGTAGATCACCAGCTGGGGACCAAGTGTTCAAATATGTGAGCCCATTGGGGACATTATACATTCAAATCATAATACCTAGGTACCTCATAAAAGTAAGACTATATAGTAATTGTCTTATGATTAACATTCCATTTAATATCATTTCCTTAAAGTTTACATTGTAGTATGTCTGAATTTCCTTTGGTTTTAAGGCTTAATAATATTACATTTCATGTGCATACTGCATTTTATTCACCTATTCTGTGGACGGACACATGTTGCTTCCACATTTTAGCTACTGTTAATAATGCTGTTATGGGAACTGGAGAGATGGCTCAACGGTTAAGAGCACTGACTGCTCTTGCAGAGGACCCGGGTTCAATTCCCAGCACCCACATGGCGGCTACGAACTGTCCTTAACTCCAGTTCCAGGGGAATCCGAAGCCCTCTTCTGACCTCTGCAGCACTGCACGGCACGGGTGCACTAACATACATGCAGACAATACATTCACACACATAAAATTAAAAAGTGATAAATAAAAAATAATGCTGTTATGAACACAGATGTGCTAATATCTCTTTGAGACCCTACTTTCAATTTTTCAACTATGTACTCAGAAGTAGAATTGTTGGATTATATGGTAATTATACCAAATGTCATATGTTAAGCTTAACTCAAGGGCATTCACTTTAACAAAAGCTGATACATGTTAAACGAAATCTTAAATCCCACCTTCTATTATAATTCTTTCCATAATGGCACAATATCTCATAATATGTGGTTGCTCTGATGTAAACTACTCCAGCAAAGATAATATGATATTTTTTTGCATTCTAGTTTTAATCTATACCCTGGGGGTGGCTAGTTAACATTTGAAGTTCTCTAATTGAGAATGTTCGTTCCAGAGATTATTAGCTCTCCACAGATTCTAATGAGAAACCAACATTCCCAAGGCAATGACTATAAGCCTTCAAATATCTTAATCTCAAATCAATATCACAGGCTTTGTTAATCATCCTAGTGGATATTAGAAATGATTTTTCATTGTTAAGATCAATGATATCCAAATAATGTGCAGTGGCTAAAAATATTTGCTAGGAAGTCCTGCCCTTGCATGCTAGGGGTATTAGACTCCAGTGAGGCCAATAGCTTATAGTTCTTTAGAATGTTACTCTAGAGTCACTATTCTAGACTTATCCCTTGCTTAGCCATTTATTGGAGGACTTCTTTGCATGATTCTGACTAGAAGTTTTGGTAAATTCACCAGTTCCAACACTGTACATGTAGCTCATGTGAACCTGTTGAAGTTTTAATCTGAAACTTCTCCCACAGGATCATGTTTTGAACCCTTCCTCCAATGCTGGGGTACTATTTTCAGAGCCTGTGGATCTTTTATGAGGTGGGATCTGACTAGCAGAAATAGGTAACTAGAGGAAGGTCTTTAAAAAATTGGTGTTGGAGAGATGGCTCAGCAGTTAAGGGCACTGGCTGTTCTTGCAGAAGACTTGGGTTTGAATCCCAACACTCACATGGCAGCTAACGAATGTCTGTAACTCCATTTCTAGGGGATCCAAAGCCCTTTTCTGTTCTCTCCATGGTCATTGCATGACATGGGTGCACTTGCATACATGCACACAGTGCATGTATACACATAAAATAAAAATAAAGCCAAAAAAGAGAGAACGATATAGACCTGCTCTGGTTCTGGTCTCCTTATTCGCTTATTGTTCTGCTAACATGTGAACAATTGTTGCCTCATTCTCTTATCACTATAGATGGAGTTGGTCTACCATCTTTTCTCTGCTCTGAAGAATTGAAGTTCCTCCAAAATGGAGACTGGAGAGCTGGCTCAGTTGTTAAGAGTGCATATAGCTCTTGTACACAACCTGAGTTTGGTGCCCAGCACCCATGTTGGGCAGCTCACAACCACCGGTAACCCCAGCTTCTGGGGGATCCTATGCCTCTGGCCTTCATAGATACCTGCACTCATGTGCACATAGCCACACAGAAACACAGACAAGACATACACACATAATTAAAAAATAATAATCTTATGAAAAGGAAATCCCTCCAAAATTGCGAGCCAAAATACATCTTCGCTTCCTTAAGTTCTGTCAAGAATTTTGGATTTGGTGATACAAGCATAAGCAGCTAATACATAGCTTTTCATGAAAGCTAAAAGGAGCAGCTAAAATGTCGTAAAGACAGATCTTCCTTGAATTTCCAGAGAAGATGGCCTTTTAGGAGTCTCTTTATTTGACTGTATGAGAGTCAGAATTTGGTCTGATGCTTAGTTCCAGCTTCCTACTTGGAAGCGAAATTGTTGGAGAGATTTATTGCCCTAATTTATTTCTAAAGTGATATCTATCCATTAAAAATATCTTAAAATGGCTGAGTCATCAATTTCTTTAGGTGCCTCACTGGAATCAAATAGCAGGGCAAACTGCCCTTGAAATCTTTATCCCAATTTGAAGGTATTTGCAAACTGCCCATGAAATCTTTATCACAATTAGAAGATGTTTGTTTGCTTGTGGAGGAGAGCTTACCAGCCATCCTACCATTCTTTGGCTCTTAACATCTCGTAACACATAGCTCCTGTCCAAAAGAACTAGAAAAAAATCATCCCAATGGAGCTGGGTATTGTAACACCTTGCAATGGGGATTCACTTACTTAGGATATATTGCCTCTCCAAATTTCCAACAGTAAAGCCTACTCAAGTCAAATTTTGTGATTACATATGGTAAAGGTGAAATGTTTTATCATATTTTTTCTTTTATGGACTTCATTCTAGGAAGTACAAAATGTTGGATTTGTCTAAACATAATAAAAGAGAAACATTGTTAAAAATGTGTCTGGCTGGAAAAAATACCTCAGATATTTCATGATGTCACAGCTGAGGATCTTTGGCTTATTTACATAGAAAGTCATAGAATTTTTAACAAACAATTATATGGAGGAAAAAGAAATATGATTTGAGTAAGAGTTAACATCTTTAATTGTTAAGCTGTGATTATGTTTTATGAGCAGCAAATTATCGGCTACATATTCCTGATATAATTATAAAATAAGAAGATAGATTTTTGTATACCATTCACGAGTCTCATGGAGTATTGCTTTAGCCAAATATTATGGAAGCCTTATCAACAGGGCACATTTTAATGCTATATACACAATTGTTATTGTGCTGATTAGTGACTTAACTTAAATGGTAAACAGATCATTTAAATTATGTAATTAATATTTTTACAGAGTTGAAGCATTTTTAAGAATTTTTAAATTTCACTTATTATTTTCATTTTATGTGTATAAGTGTACTGTGTGCATGTATGTGAGTGCACCCGTGTCATGCAGTGCTGCGGAGGTCAGAAGAGGGCTTCGGATTCCCCTGGAACTGGAGTTAAGGACTGTTCGTAGCTGCCATGTGGGTGCTGAGAATCGAACCCGGGTCCTCTGCAAGAGCAGTCAGTGCTCTTAACCGCTGAGTCATCTCCCCAGCCCCGAGTTGAAACATTTTTAATGCTTTTCAATTCATGCCATGTTGTACATTGTAGACTTTGGAAAACTGATTGATAATTTCTCATCTCTTTAAATTCTTTCTTACTTGCACAAAATAACGTCCACTTAAAGCTGAGGCTGAGCTCAAATGCACCAGAATGCAGGCTCCACCACCTCTTATGCACCACTCATTTTAGAGACCAGGGCGGAGGCTGTTAGTGCTTCCCAAAAGAGTTCATATGCTACTGCAACAACTTAAGGTCTTTGGACAGCTTTCAACCCGGGTTGTAGCATCAAGAAGGCTTTAAAGTTATGGGGACTCTGGATCACAGACTAGGAGCATGCTGTGGCGATATCATTAGGAACAGTATATACCCCTAGGGTACAGGGGATAAGTCTTACAGAAGGAAGAACTTTACATGTAAGGGACACGAGCCCAAGTGTGACTCAAGTGGGCACTGTTTTTTACTCCTCACTCTTTATTTTGGTTTTTCCCAAACCATTTTCTGTCCAGGGCAGAGAAAACAGGAAACGAAACTGAACACTCGGTGTACTTCTTTGGCACCAAACTGCCGTGAAAAGCTGTCAAAGGCAAACTTTATGCCAATATGTATTAACAGTTATTTATGGCTAGATTAAGCCTCTGGGCACATTTTTTGGATTTCAATTAAATTAAAAAAATCCCTTCCTTGGTGGCTCTTTTTCTACTTACAGGTCCCTTACTCTATTCCCCAAAGTGTCCTCTTCTCCTTCTGAGATGATCAATCTATGTGTGTCACTTTCATCTCAATGAGCCAGAGTTCACATTCTTAAGACTTTTCTGATGATCCTCATTGGGCTAAAAAGTTGAGTTAAAGACATTAATATGAGAAGTGGCAGCATAAATGCCTTTTTGAGGAATATTGTGAGCCCCAATCTCAGGCTACGTACAGTTGGAGAGTCAGGAACAAAGGTAGCACAAGGGTAAGCATGTTTGAGACCAATCTTTGCTGGTAAGTGGGTACCATTTTGTACTCATAAGTGTCAGTAATTTTGTGCCTGGAGAAAATCAGATGGGATTTCCTTTGAAATCTGATTTACTGGAAGACCTCAAGTAGAGGATATTAATTTTTGGGTGGAAGCTGAAGTGGAAAGAAAGGAAGATGAAAGGATGTCTTCATTTTGCTCTTCTAACAGGAAACACCCAATGGGAACACCTAATGAATACGTTCCCAGGAACTGAACTTAATTGCATGTTCAGAGCCTAGTACGACTTCCTGTGGTTAGTGGATTGAACACTGCCTTTGGATTCAAATAGAACTGGATGGCTTTGGAATAGTTTCTTATCCTCTGTAAGCTTCACTTTAATCATCTGTAAAATGGAGATAAGGCTGGATTTATTTAGTGAAATAATACAGTAAAGCACCTAGGACTACAAGTACAGATGAATTGTATAGTCTCTTGTATCTACAAGCCCCAGAAACCATGTCCTTCGACATTTCTGTCCTGTATAGTAACTGTGTTTGAATCAAAATGGCTTTATGAATCACTTTAATCAATAAAGTGTGTTCAGGGTCTAAGCTTAAGAAAACCCGAAAGTTTCTGCCTTTGTGGTCTTGGTAACTCTGAGCCCCATATAAGAAGTTGGGCTATCATTTGTGGTATAAGTGAAAGACAGGAGAGAGAGAGAGAGAGAGAGAGAGAGAGAGAGAGAGAGAGAGAGAGAGAGAGAGAGAATACTGGAGCTCCAGGTATCCTGATGATCCCAGGCTCCAAGCAACCTGCCAACTAAATGCAGACACATGAGTGATCACTGGCACAACCAGCAGAACTGAGTAGCTGAGTGCAGTCTAGGTTGTACAACTGTGAGCAAATAAAATATCTGTTCCTTTAAGTTATTGAACTTGTGTATGTTTTCTTTTTCAGGAATAGATAAGTGAATGAAGGGCTATGAAAGTCATATTGATACTAATTTATATAGTAGAGCCATGCTTGCTTCTCCTCCTTCATTAGGTTTGTGTTCTAGGTCCTTCTGGAATACACTATATTTTTAAAAAACTATTTTTATTTATATTTTTATTTTTTGTGTAGACGTGTATCGCCTGCATGTGTGTAAGCGCACCTGTGTCATATAATGCCTGGAGAGGTCAGAAGAAGGCATTGGATTCCCCTGGAACTGGAGTTACAGATGGTTGTTAAAAGCCATGTGGATGGATGCTCAGAATCGAACCCAGGTCCTTTGCAAGAGCAGCCAGTGATTTTAACTGCTGTACCATCTCTCCAGTCCCTAATCTATCTATCTATCTATCTATCTATCTATCTATCTATCTATCTATCTATCTATCTATCTATCTGTCTGTCTGTCTGTCTGTCTGTCTGTCTGTCTGT
>NW_008340643.1:2380658-2381648 GCF_000622305.1 Nannospalax galili
TCCAAGGCAATTGACATTGAGACATTTTCACATGCATTTCTAATCTCTATATACATGACTGTCACTGGTCACAGTCGCCCACCTCCTGAGCTCCTCGGCATTTGAGCATGACTACAAACTTGTCAGATAGACAGCCTTCCTCTCCCACTAGAGCTTCTATACTCTGCCATCCCTTCCACTGTCCACCGTGCTGTCAGCACCCCCATCCATTCCTCCCATCTGCCCTTCTAGCAAATCTAGTCAGCCAGAGGTCCCTGTTCCAGGAGAATCAGCTGTTCCTCATCTACAGCAATCCATTGTCAGTATTCCTTTGGATAGAGTTGGGGTCTGCTGTTCATTTTTCCAGTAGTATGTTGTGTTACTGTCTGGAAGAGCCTTTATCTATCCTGGCCAACACCTCGACTGAGGGTGTCGCCTGTTTGGCTTTGCTGTTTGTCAAGTAACTTTTAGTTATATATATGTATGCTCTTATGAAATTATATTGGCCCCTTTAATCTTTGGTTATACTTCCCTTTTGGGTGTTTAAGGACATACAATTGGACCAGATAAACTGCTTTGTTTTTACTCTTGAGGTCGTTTGAGGATCTGTTCCTCAGGGGTCCCATGGGCTTGGGAGGAGCCCCTGGCTCCTTTCTTTTACCAGTTCCATCTATGTGAAGATAAGTCAAAGGTCCTGCTCGACCATTGTTGGCTTCTCTTGGAAGCATGGAGGAAATGATTCCTCCGTGTTGACCCTCCTCTTCATAGACTGGACACTGGTTCAGGTCCGTCTGGTGGGGTCTCCTTGGCTTCCTTGATCAGGAGGTCAGATGATCCACCACCATTACAGGACATTTTGCAAGACACTCATAGTCCCTGGGAACTAATCGACCCAGGAGGGCAAGGAGCAAAAAATGTCCTTTGTATCCCTCTGACCCAATTAGTATAGATCTCAAGGTATGTCTGTTAAACATCCAAGAAGGTGGTGGGTCATCTGACCTCTTGATCAAG
>NW_008340643.1:2383867-2399931 GCF_000622305.1 Nannospalax galili
TCTTTCTTTCTTTCCCTTCTTTCTTTTTTAATGTTTTTTTTTGCTACTCTAACATTACCCCCTCTGAAGAAGTAGCCGTAAAATCTTTTAAGGATTAGATACAAGCTCCCAAATACTTTTGTCATTTTGAAAGTTTTGATCTTTGGAACAGAGTGTATTGCTAACAGGCCCAAGGACATTTTGACTTTTAGCCAAGAAACTGGCTACATTTCTTTGGGATCTTTTTACCCTAACTGCCTAGCTAATTCCTATCTCCTGTTCTTTTCACACCATCCTCTGAAGGGGTTACCCAAATTGCTAATAGGGAATAGGGACGATGGCCGCTCTAGCTTCTTCCATGCTGAACAGGGACACAGGGTGAGGCAATTGGGGTACCCCTTCAGTGGGTCTATCTAAAAGACTCCCAAATTTCATAACTCTTGTCTCTAAGGGAAGAAGAAAGTCCTTGATTCATGATTAGGAGATGTGAAGAAGTAAAGGCAAGAGTAATTAGCATTACAAGTTCTAGACGGGGAACTAGAAAAAAGTCAGAACAGGGCAATTTTCAAATGTTCATATGAGAGTCCACTGGAGTTTCTTGAAAAGGGCTTCCAAAAGCATTCCTCTATTGGGTTCTCCCTCATTTCTCTTTTGTTTTCCAAGGCTGGACTAGTTGGCTGGAAAGAGTGGCTGGATACTCAGGTAAGGGTCCAGTGACCCTGCTTGGCATTCCTTTAATGAATGAGGTCAACTGTCAGCTAGCCCAATTGTGACTGTGTGTAGCGATTAGTCTCAGCTGAAGTAGTGATGATGGTAGTTATTTCATGCAGAAGGGACTGCTGTATAGCATCTTCTTATTAAAAGCACATAGAATTTAAAAGAATTTGGTGGCTATGCATGGTGGCGCACGCCTTTAATCCCAGCACTTGGGAGGCAGAGGCAGGTGGATCTCTGTGAGTTCAAGGCCAGTCTGGTCTACATAGTGAGTTCCAGGAGAGCTGGGGCTATAGGGAGACCCTGTCTCAAAAAGACCAAAAAGAAAAACAAGAATTTGGTGCTAGGAGCCACATACGAGGGAGAACATAGATCATTTGTTTTTCTGAGTCTGTGTTACTTCACTTAGTATAACAGTTTCTAGATCCATCCATTTACCTGCAAATTTCATGAAAAGAGCAGCAACAAACATGGATGTAGAAGTGTTTCTGCAACAGGGTAAGTTTTTTGGGTATATGCCAAGGTGTTTTATAACTGGGTCAAATGGTAAGTCAATTTGTAGTATTTGAATGGTTCTCTACACTTCTTTCCAAAGGGGTTGAACAAGTTTGCAATCCTACCAGCAGTGGGTGAGTGTTCCCCTTTCCCCACTTCCTCTTCAACATTTTGTATCATTTGTTCTCTTGATCTTTGCCAGTCTGACTGGGGTAAGATGAAATATTAAAGTTGTTTTAATTTGTATTTCCCTAATTATTAATGATGTTGAACACCTTTTAAGATGCTGCTTAGGGATCTTTAATTCTTCTTTTGAGAAGTCTCTGTTCAGCTACTTAGCCCATTTTTAATTGGGTTACTTAGTCTCTTGATTCTTTGATTTTTGAGTTCATTATATATTCTGGATGATAAACCTCTGTCAGATGTGTCACTGGTGAAGATGTTCTCCCATTCTGTGGGTTTTCTCTTCACTTCCTTGGTTGCTTCTCTTGATGTCCAGAAGCCTTTTAGTTTAATGAGGTCCTGTTTGTTGATTCTTGACCTTATTTCCTGAGCAAGTGATGTCCAGTTTGAAAATCCTTTCCTACACCTATATCTTGTAGATCTTCAGGTTATTGCCAGTGTTTTCTTTGAACAGTTGCAGAGTTTCAGGCTATAAATTGAGGTCTTTGATCCATTTGGAGTTGACTTTGTGCAAGGTGAAAGATAGGGGTTTAATTTCATTCTTCTACACGTGGAGATCCAGTTTGGGCAGCACCATTTGCTGAACATGCTGTCTTTACTCCAGTGAATGTTCTTGGTTCCTTTGTCAAATATTAGGTGGCTGAAATTGCATGTACTCAGGTTTGGATCTTCAATGATGTTCCATTGATCTATGTGTCTGCTTTTGTGCCAGTACCATGCTGTTTTTATGACTATAGCTTTGTAGTATAGTTTGAGATCTGGTATAGTAATCCCCACAATGTTGCTCTTTGTGCTCAGGATTGCTTTGGCTATCTGGGGTCTTTTATGCCTCCATATGAATTTAAGGATGCATTTTTCTAATTCTGTGAAGTATGTCACGGTGATTTTGATTGGGATTGCATTGAATCTATATATTGCTTTTGGTAGGATGGTCATTTTAACAATATTAATACTTCCAATCCATTATATATTTTAAACTCACAATATACAGTCAGTCAAGACTGAAATGTTTGAGATCTTTAATAGTTGTTTTCATTCACATTGCTGTGACAAACTACCTGGCAGGGTCAACTTCAGGGATGAAACATTTATTTTGGCTCACAGTTTCAGATTATTCAGTCCATAGTAACTCTGTGTGTCTGTTATGAGATAGAATATCATGGTGACTGGATCATGTGGTGGGTAGGAAGCTGAGAGAGTATAGGAAGGGGCCAAGGACAAGGGCCACCCCCCCCAAGGAACCACCCCCAGTGACCTACTTCCTCCACCTTGGTCCTATCTCTTAAAGTTGCCAGAACCCCTCAAAATAGTATCGCCAGCTGGGCATCAAACCCTTAAGGCATAACACTTTTGGGGAGAATTTTTCATATTTAGACCATAGCAGGCCTATTTAGACTCATGAGTTTGTTTCCTATTAACCCTTCTTTCCCCTCCCCTTCACTTCCCTCTCCTCTTCTCCCCTCCCTTCCCCTCTCCTCTCCTTTTTTTTTCTCCTCTTATTTTCATCTTTCAAGACAGGGTCTTACTATGTTGCCCAGGCTGGACTTGAACTTGCAATCCTTCTGCCTCAACCTTCCAAGTGTCAAGATTACAGGTGTGTGCTACCACATCTGGTTTATGATTTTCTAATGTAATTTTTGTAGTCTGTTTGGAAAAGACCTTATGACTTTTTTTTTTTACTTCCAGCACCAATATCAGTAGTTTGCTGTTATCCAAGGAAAGCTTACACTAGAGAGCAAAGTCTGCTCTTTGTTCTCATCTTTCTGTAGATGTAGGAGAAAAGATCAAAGCAACTCTGAGATATGGTTGACATGGGGTCAGTTTGGCTCATTCATTAACAGAGCACTTTCATGGTTCCCTGTCTTTGTAGCATGAACAATGCGATTTCATGCCTTAGCAAAATTATAAATGGGTGCTTAGAGTGACTCTGGGATAGATGGATCTGTGAATGTTAAATTCACCAGACACTTGATTATTGGAAGTAAGTAAACTGAGGTACCTAGAGTTATTGTCTAAGTAGCATATTGTCTTCTCTTCAGCCTTTTTATAGCAGAATTGATTTTGCTTATGGAAAATATATTCCAGGTGGATTGAATAGAGATAATCTCTCTTCCCTGTTTCCAGGATAGACACATAGCCCAAGCTGATCATTCAGTATGTGTTGGCTTCTCTTTTAAATTTTAGGAGACTCTGGTGTCAAATTCCTGATAAAACTTATGTGTTCCTTTTCAGTGTTCTCATTCCCAGATAGCATCCTACATTAAAAACAAGTCTTAGAATAAATATTTCCAGTGACACACGTATTTATTAGTAAGCAAGCCCCAAACACACCATTTAGCTTGCTCTGTAGTTCTATTGTTATTTAGACGACACTTGATTATGAGCCTGAGCCTTTAATGGCTAAGCCATCTCTTCAGCTCAACTTAGACACTTGAAAGAACATCTTGCATGAGGGTCTCTGGTGAATCCCATAATATTCTGATGGTCATATGGGTCAGCTCTGTAAGTGTACCAGATGGCAGTGCTCTTGTAGCAGTGGAAGAAGGCAGGGCAGTGGGGCTTCAGCCTTCAAGTGCCACCAGCACCATTTGACTGTTGGGCTTATAATTTTATTTCAGACTATTTAATACTTTGAATATTACTCCTTTCACTTGAAATGCCTTTTCCCCCTTTTTCTTTATGGGGACTGAGGAGCTAACATAGGATCTCACACATATAGACAGGTGCTTTACCACTGAGCTATAACTCAGCCTCTCACCTGTAATGTTTTCCTAACATTTGTTATGTTCATCAGTAAACAATACGTGATTTTGATAACAAATTTCCGGTGCTACATCCTCACAACTGCTGCTGAGTGTTTTCTGCTTGTCTGCCTAGATGCCATTGCTAGCCTTTCTCCCCTAGTCTTCTAGCCTAGTAGGTCCACCTGTATGGACTGGCTTCTGTCCCTCAGACCTTCCTCATCATCTGGCTGTCAGTTGGATATGTATATTGGTGAGCATATCAAGTATCTGGGAAGAGAGAGAAGCATGGGGTTAGTGTACTTATTTCCATAATCCCATCCCTGCAGGATTGACTGGGACCAAAATCAAGGACATGGTTCCTGTCGAGGTAGCAATCTATATAGCCTTCTCCTACCAGGTTCTGGAAACTTCTCTTTTCCTTCATCTGCTTTCTGGATTTGTCTGTATGTATGTAAGTACACCGTGTGTGTCCAATGTCCACAGTGGTCAGAAGAGGATCATCAGATGCCCTGGAACTGGAGTTATGGATGGTTGCTAGCTGCCATGTGGTTGGTGGGAATCAAACCTGGGTCCTCTGCAAGAGAAGCCAGTGTTCCTAACTGCTGAGTCATCTCTCCAGGCCACAATATGGAAACTTAAAAAGGAAATTGTGGCATAGATAATGTGATAACCTTTGTGGCAGTAGCAACTGGTTCAAGGATGAATCTATTATCCCAGATGGACCAACTGGCGCTTCACTGGGAATCTTTTGTTACACAAATGAGACAACCTCTTTCTTACTGTGATTGATAGATGAAAGGGTAGGTAAGCATCTGAACCTCTAGTGGTTATTTCAGCCACCCAGAGAGGAAAGCTTAGAGACTAAAAGTCAACAAGAAAAAGATGTAATTTGGAGATGGCTGGAAAGCCAGATATTCCTAATTGCATTATGAGACTTCTGCATCCAGCTAAGTCTGAGGTTGAAGCTTTTTTTTTTCTTTGATTTTTCCAAGGACAAAAGGAAACAGCTTTCTTTTTTGTTTGTGTTTCTAGGATAATTTCAGCTGGGGCTTATTTCACTTGCAACTGAGTCTTAGTAAATACATCAATAATTTATTTTTGTAATGTTTTTATTTGGGGGGGGGAGGCTGCACCTATACAGGTACCTGAAATGAGTTATGCCAATGTGAAAACTGACATATTTTGATAGAAGAGGTAGAGATGTTTTCATGAAAGGGTGACTGGCTGCCCAGGGTGGGGTTCAATAGTCTGGTGAGATGGTTAAGAATTTGCATATTGACACTTCAACTTTGTAAGCCAAGACTATTGACTATGTTAACCAGATTGAGGCTTCTGCTCTTCTGCTGGTCAGTATAGCAGAACAGAGACTTGTGCATACATCTAAAGAGAATTCATGGTGGAAACCTTAGCAGTAGATAAAAAAATTCTGTATTCTTGTTGTGGTCTCATTTTTTGGCAAGTCTATAAAGATAGCCAAACTATTATCCACAATATTAATTGTAGAGCATGAAATATAATAGAGCATGAAGGGTCAAGGTATAGGGAAAAGAAGATTGATTGTGTGAGTGTAATGGCTAGTGTACCCAAGTTCCAACTTCCTGTGGCATTCATCCTGAAACAGTGTCTGTATTCATTTCAACCAGGGGGAACAAAGTAGATGTCTTAAAAGAAGAGCCATGTGGAGCTGGGATGTGGCTCAGTTCATGGAGTACTTGCCTAGCATGAACAGAGCCTTGTGTTTGATTATCAGTACCAAGAAAACCAGGTGTGCTGGTACAGGCTTGAAATTCCCACACTCTAGAGTTGGAGGCAAGAGGATCATAAGTCCAATCTAGGATACACAAGAGCCTGGAGAGAAAAGAAGAGAGGGAGAGGGAGAAGGACGGGGCGGGGCTGGGGAGGGGGATGGAGGGAGGGGAGAGAGAGAGAGAGAGAATTTCTTTCATAGATTCGTAGATCTGGAAGTCCAAAGTCAGTGTCAATATTACTGGGTTAGAATCAAGATATTGACAGGGTTGTGCCCCATCATGCTTCTTGCCTTTTCTTACTCCTAGTGGTTGCCAGGCATTCCTTGACTTGAGGCTGCATCATCCAACCTCTGCTTCTGTTTCTACATGGCCTTCCCTATGTGTGTGTGCGTGCGTGCACGTCTGTGTGTGTGTATGTGTGTGTGTGTGTGTGTGTGTGTGTGTGTGTGTGTGCGATTACCTTCTGCCTCTCACTTAAAAAGATACATATTGTGCACATAGGGCCTACCTGGATAATCGAGGATATTCTTTCCACCTCAAGATCTTAAATTTTATCCCATTTATAAAGCCAATTTTGGCATCTAAGATGACATCTACAGGATTTGGGAAACAGGATATGAATATCTTCTTGGAGGGCATGTTACTGTTCACCATGGGGTTAGACATATTGAGTAAGGTAGAATGATTGTTTTGGCTGTGCAGATCTCTTAATTCTTAAATAGATGGACATGCAGTGATGATTCTTGTTTTTCTGAGTCATCTTTTTTTCTTTTTGTGTATGTTGTGTGCAACGTGTGTGTGTGTGTGTAATGCATGCACATGAGTGTGCAGGTTTGTACGCCCATGTGGAGGCCAGACTAGTGCATAAAGTGTCATTCTCTATTGTTCTCTGCCTTACTGCCTTGAGAAAGGGTCTCTCATAGAAGTGGAAGTTCACACTTTAAGCTAGGCTGACTGGCCAGTGAGCTCTCAGGATTCATCTGTCTCAGCCTCATACTTCTAGAGTTGCAGATATGCACAGCTGTGTCTGGCTTTTTACATGAGTGCTGGAGACTCAAACTCAGGTCCTCATGCTTGCAGAGTAAGTGGTTTTGCCTAGCCCCTGAGCATTATTTTACTGGCCTCCAAATATGATCATTCTTGTCCGCCTCCCCCATTATTAGCACCAAACACACAATCCAATCAGCATTATTTTTAGGATGCCTCACTGAAGCCATTCTCAAGATCTTTTTGTTTGGATGAGAGTATCCTCAACTATATCCAGCCACAGATTTACAGAGACTGTACAGACTATTTTGATGAATGCTTAGTTGTTACTTGAAGTCATCCTTTCCTGGATGTACTTAGATGTCATATTTACTTCTACACTTACTGATTGCTATAGACACTTGAATATACACAAGGCAAAATGTTTCCCCATCCATTATGATCTCCTATCTTTTCCCCACCCAATGCTTATGTGTACATGTATACACACACACACACACACACACACACACACACACACACACACAATAAATTAAAAAAATAGAGAATCAGGCTAGAGATTTCTCGTATTTCTGGAAGCTTCTGGATAACTGGCTCACTTCTGTAATTCTTTCGGCATGTTTAGATTTAGGCAGAATTGAATTTTCACCTCTTATTAAATGTCAATACAAATAACATTTAGCTAGCCCAGTGCTCCCAGCCAGCTTTGAATTACTCAAGACGACAAGTGTCTGCAACAGGCACACTTATTATGTTCTGTTTTTCTCTTACTTAGCAGAGAACATTTCAGGTACCTATGGCGCTGGGCAGCCTTCAGCAAACACAAACCATTCCTTCCACTTTGGCAGGCATGAGAGCTGTGAGGAAATTGTCAGCATCTGCTTGAAACCATAAAGGGGAGAGAACACAGCTCATAAGTTTGACAGGCTCTTTATGTTCCATGCATAAGGACTAGCGATGAACAGATTTTTATTAAATACCTACTTACTTCTGTGTTATTGGTTTTCAGAAGAAAATGTTTCATTCTACTCTGATAGTAGATTATGTTTCTTGGGACTTGTGCCTCTCTTTATCACCCTGGAGAAGATTTGATTCAATATTGAGCATGGAAATGCATGACTTAGCTGCATGGGTGACGACTTCTTGTCACCAGGTCCTTGCTTGAGTACAGCATCTCTAGCCTACAAACGTCTCTGTTACTTTAAGACTGTTGATGGATTTATGTGACTTGTTTTCTGTCTTTTGCTACCTCTATCTACTCTATTAAGAGATGACAAATTGTATTCAATGTCCATGGAATACACAGTGTGACAGTGTTCTACCTGTTAGTAAAAAGGAAACAATTTCCTGAGGAAAGCTTATCTGATGCCGTTTATTGCTAAAATATATGAATCTAGCTCCCTGCCAAACGGAGAGTGAAGTCATTTTCTTGCATTGACATGCTTCCACCACCTTCTCCTAGTACCATCTTTCTTATATTCTCAGCACCAACCATTCGTTATTATGAAATGAACCCCAAATTATATCTCATTAATTTCTACCACCTTTTCTCCTCTTTGTCCTTTCTCCTTCCCTTTTCTTCCCTTTCACCTCTCTTTCTTTTCCCTTCCCTCTATCCTTCCCTCCCTGTGTCCTTCCTTTCTTCCCTTCCTCTCCTGTTCCTAGCCTCTTCCTCTGTCCATATTTCTTCCAATGTATATTATTAAGCACCTAAAGTGTTGGACTCTGTCCTTGTCACAGTGGAGAAAGACTAAGTTATCAATGTATCTCCCAGCACTGTGTATGCATTGCCCAAGTTTGTTTGAGGAGGTCAGAGACATCTTCGGGGAAATAAGAACTTTGAAGACTAGCTGGGGCTTAGCAGGTAGACAAAGAGGGCATGTTTATATCATCACAGGCAACAGCATAAATGTAAGAGAGGGGTAGGAAGCATCACATTCATGTCCTTTTCCCTCTCTCTCTGTCTTCCTTGCACATGTATTTACTGAGTGCCTGCGATGTGGCTAACAGTGTTGTAGGTTTTGAGACACAGCTCTGTGTTAAAAAAGACATTATCTCTGCCCTTGGGCGGCTTATTTGCTAGTGGTAAAATGGCACACAATTTTCTGAGATTGACAAGTCCCATAATGTGTTCTGTGACACTGTAGTTCCACGAGACCCCTCAAATAATATTTGGGAAATGTTACATTCTGAATTCTCTCTCTTGGAGATTCAGAATGCACAATTTCATACACAAGTTCCTGGGAAGTCTTCCATCAAGAAACCCATTATTTTCATTTACTAAATATTTCTCCAATGTATTTAACCAGCAGAGCCTTATTTTAAGTAGCAGTTATTAAAATCATGCAAAGCTAGTTTTCTAAGGGAATCTCTGCAGGCAATAGTCAAGTGTTTCATTCTTGCAACCTCTTTACCTAGTATATCAGTTACTTATTTTCATAATAATGCTGCATGAATAGTCATTAAAACCCCTGTGGCATAGCGAAAGAAACATTCAGTACTTGAACACCTGGGGCAGTTGACTAGGTGTCTCTGCTGCCTTTGGCTGAGCTTCCTCAGATATTAGTGTGGCAGATTCTTTGCTGGGCTATCTGGAGGTGAATTGGCTCTGGCCTGCTTGTCTCCGCCTCTGGCAGAGTACTCTAAACCTATTTCTCTGGTAGTGACTGATAAATCGCTTGAGGGTAGAGACTAGACATTATTTTTTGAGGCAGAGTATCTCTGTGTACCCATGGCTGACCTTGAATTCACAGAAATCCACTGCCCCCTGAGTACTGGGATTAAAGGTGTAAACCACCACTTCTGGTGCCAGCCCACTATTTTTTTTTTTTTTAGTTTAATCACATTTCTCACAACACTTGACACAGTGCTAGTCACACAGTAGACAGAGGACATTTGCTTAAAGGCTTACTAAGGCTGGCTCTCAGGTTTTACCTCTGAGTTTTAACATCTGTACTCTCACTGTTACCAGTGCTTCTGCCTAATTCCAGGGTCTTGGGTCAACTCCAGGGCGGGGGACATAGGGCAGGCTTTCCTTTCAGAGTATTGTCAGCTAAAGCTTGTAGGAGGGCCAGAAGTTGTGCTGTGTGTAGAGCTTCTTCACTTCTTCGCTCTCATGTTGTCAGCCTTCACAGGGACTCTAACCACTTCCTCTGAACTACGGGCTACGTGGGAACCTCACCTCTCTTGTGGTAGCCATCCTCCTAAATTCAGGCCACTCTGCCCATTCCTTCCTGTGTCATATGGGCTTCCTGTCTGCTCTGGTCATGGGGGCTGCATTGTTGACCCCGATGCATCACAGGCAAAGCATTCTGAGTGTGTGCTCCTCAGAGTGCAACCTCTGGCTGGGGCAGCAGCAGAGAGCTCATCAAAAATGGAACAACCCAGACCTTGTCAACCAGCCTCTGCATGTCAACGGGACCACCATAGGCACAACCAAGTCTCAGACGCATCAACATGTGCCCTGGTGCATTGTCTCCTTCCTCTGCAACCTTGGTAAATCACTTCCTGGCTCTGTTTCTTCACTTGTAAAGCAAGGGACTTGGACACATGTGGCTTCTCCCCCATATGGAATTCCATATGGATTTAGATGCACTTAATTATACTTATGGTCATTCACTTTACTTTGTTGCTTTGTCAGAGAGCTCTAAAGGTGTGGGAATCACATTGTGTACATGAAGAACTTTAAGAGGTAGAAGGAACTTTACTGAACATCTCTAGCTCTCTTGGTTTATAGCCTTGCAAAGAAGAATGTCCATTTCTCACTGTCTGCATCTTCCCTATGCTAAGAGTGGTTCCTGTGTGGGTAGCAATCTTGGTCACCTGGGTGCATGTGAGAAGTGCAGATTCTTGGGCCCAGGCCCAGATGTACTGATATAAAACCTGAATTTAGCCAGACATGATGGGACAAGCCTTTAATTCTAGCAATCTAGAGGCCGACCTGGTCTACATAGAGAGCTCAGGTCAACTGGGGCTACAGGGAGATGTTGTCTCAAGAAAACAAACAAACAAGACCAAAAAAAAAAAAAAGAAAAGAAAAAAGAATAAAAAAAAAGAATGAAAACTAGGTTAGGAACACTTGCTGTTCTTCCAGAGGAATTGGGTTCAACTCCCAGCACCCACATGGCAGCTAATAACTATCTGACACTCTCTTTTGGCCTCTATACAGCATTGTACACATGTGGTTCACTTATATACATTCAGGCAATACACTCATACAAATAAAATAAAGATAATAAATAAAATATTTTTAAAAAGAGTACAGGTTCTAGAGGTAGGAAACATGGATTCGAATCTTAACTTGTCACTTGTAGACTTGTTTTGAGAAAGGTACTTACCTCGCTTTGAGCTTCACTTTCCTCTGTGTAAAATGATGATGTCTGGCACTTAGGAAGTGCTTAGTAAATGTTAGCACAACAGGGCTTATGGTTAAAAGCACAGACGCTACAGTTGGATGGCCTGCGTTTATAATCCTGGCTCTGGAGGTCACCTAAATTCTCTGTGTCCCAGCTTCCTCACATAAAGAATGGAAATAACTGTAGGATTATAATGAGAATTTCATGGGTTAATGTTTGTAAAGCTTTTGAATACTGGAACATGGTAAGAACTAAATGTCTGTTAAAAATTATAACATTGTTATTTTATAGACTTGATGAAAGAAGGAGATCCAGGCAACCATAAACTTTTTAAAGCTTCATAAAAGACAGGGCTATTTTTCGCCCACATAAGGAAGTTAAGAAACATGTGGCCTGTGTTGGCTCTCTGGTACCACTGGAACCCAGATGCCTTTGTTCATTGCCATCCTCATCAGGTGGATACCATCCTTGTGGCACAGGATTACTGCTGAAGTTCTAGTTCCTATTTCTGTTCACGAGGCTGTCAGGCTGAAGATTCTAGGGAGAGTCCAGGGGTTCTAGGCTGGTTATGAGGTCTGTGTAATAAATTACTCCAGTACCTGAAGGCTAGAACTATGAATGTTCTTATCTAGTTATTTCTACAGGACATAATCAGAAGCCACTTAATTGAGTGGTTGCAGCCCAGGATGTCTCTGACTGCAATCAAGATATCAACTGGGGCCACATTCACTCGGGGTTTCAATTGAGGAAGAATACTGCAGTTATTAGCAGTTTTCCAAGGGCCTCTTTCCAAGCTTACTCATTCTGGTTCTCCGCAGGATGCCCCATGACATGGAAGCTGGCTTTACATGTTAGAATTCAGACTACACTCAAGGGAAGGATATTGTACCAGGGCTAGACTACCAGCAGGTGGGCAACATAGAGACAGTACAGAATGAGCTAGGATCCTACTTCCTTCAAACAGCCTTCTTGGGATTCTCATACATCATTTTGCTCAAAGCTTATAGGCCCAAACGTAGTCACGTGGTCATACAGAGTTGAAAAAGAGGGTGAGAACTGTAATCCTTCAGCTAGACATTTCAACCCTAAATGAAAAATCAGGCTTTCATTGCTAAAGAAGAAAAAGAGGATGTCTAGCTCATTGTGTGTGTGTGTGCGTGTATGTGTCATGTATATGTATGTGTGTGTGTGTGCTCATGCAGGTCAGAGGTCAACATTGGGTGTCTTCCTCAGTCAGTCTGTAACCTTATATTTTGAGATAAGGTCTCTCACTGAACCTGGAGCTCACTGAGAGGCCAGATTGGCTGGCCAGTGAGCTCTAGGAATCCACATGTATTTGCACCTCCAGTACTGGGATTACAAGCATGTGCCACTACACCAGGCTTTTTTAAATGAGCAATCAAGATCAAATTATATTTATTCCTGGACTGAAAGCATATTTTAAAATAAAGTTAGCTGATATAATTTGCGTTTTGATATAGTAATGGCAACAGCTACATCATCCTCTCAGTAGATACCAAACATTATTTTACACCAGGTATTTTTTTTATGTGGGTGCTGGGGATCCAACTCAGGTCCTCATGCTTGTGATGGTCAGCACTTTTACCAAATGAAATATCTCCCCAACCCCAAGTTATTTTTTTATACTTTTCTGTAGAGTTGTGAGTCTCAAAGTGTGGTCCAGGACCAGCAGTGTCAGCATCACCTGGCCAGAAAGGCAAATATTTGAGTCTCACCCCAGATTTGCTGACTCAGACACGCGGGGCTGTGGCCTGGGGATCTGTTTTTACCAGCCCTTATGGTCTGATGCATGCTTAAATGTGAGAATGACTGCTTTGGCAAACAGGTTCAATTGATCTTCTTTGAATAAAGCATATAGTTTGTATATAAGAACTGGCTTGATGTCTTTAGTCAGTTATCATGATGAATGTAGTTGCTATTAAAATAAGATGTAGATCACCCAATGAATTAATTACAATCCACTGTGTTGTCCAAGGTTGCACAGACATTTTATCAGGCAATAAACTCCATTGTGTGTATAAAGCTTAAGGCCATTCTTGACAAAGGAGATACTAAATGAGGTTTCCTTTCTGATGAGCAAAATTATAGATTCTTAGTGGCTGGAAACCCCATACTTAAATAGCAGAACCAGAGTAGGCTTATGTAATGTACCACTTACATAACTGAATCCAGAAAAGCTGGTTTTAATCAAAACTCGGGAAATGATAAATGAAGGCAGGCTGTTAAAGAAATGGGGGCTTCAGTGATCCGCATGTACATTAGAGGCAGCTGTGTGATATGGGAGACAGATTATGGAGTCTACAGCTCAATTCCATTTATGCATGTGCCCAAATTTCAATAAGACTCAAGACCTGTGAGCTCCTTTTTCCTCCTCAGATAGGGATGATCCTAACTACAGGTTTATTCAGCAGATGAGTGAAGATGCACTGATGTCATCCATGTCAAGCACTGACCTCAATCCTTGATGCATAGTAGGGGCCAACACTATAATGTGGGCTCTTTCCTTTTCCTTTATCCAAATAATGTGTAGAGATGATTTGTAGTAATGACACTTTTAAGTGGTTTCATAACTTACAAGGAAATAAAGTATTCTAAATTTGGTTCTGATTTCCCTGAAAAATTGTCTTTCTTTTTTGTTTTATGCCATTTTTCTTTGTGGTACCAGTTTATATCAAGTTACATAATTCTTGAAATGTTCCATTTGGGATTTATTGTCAGTCTTGATTTTTCCTTTATTTTTGATACACCCCCCCTTTTTTTGCAATTTAAACACTCTTTGTCTTTCCTTCTAAATTAATATTCTCAATGACCTTGTGTTTCTAAAGAGCCAAGAAGAGCAGCCAGAACCCGCCATTTCTGGGGCTATAGATGGGAACTATAACCTCATGCCAAAGGGACACAGTGATGAAAGCAACCCTATGTTATTTCACTCCTGCACACCTCTGTGTATATGTGTAGGGGGTTTCTGTGATTAAATTATGGCCTCTTCTCATCTCCCTACCCACCTTTGCTCCAGCACAATGTGCAATCTCCCTCTTTTAGTTCCTGCTATGAAAGGTCTGCTGCTGTGCAGAGAAGCTCCCTACTACTCCTGGAAGAGCTAATCCTTTTGCTGAGTGCTGGGCTCCTTCAGTGGGGTTAGATGGTGGTACAGTTGCTGGAGAAAATAGCTCAACACTGAAAATTTGCAGGCCTTCTGAAGGCTCTTGGTTCCACATGGGTCAGCAATCCAGAAACATCTTTCTTGGGTCCTCTTTTCTGCTCTGCTTCTTCTTTGGCTTTAGTTCTGTCCACAAACAGAGTTGGCATCTACTCTGGGGGAGAAAGGCCTTTTCCTGGGGGCCGTGCAGTGTGTTGTTCTTATATTTTTTCTTTTGGTGACAATGGTGGAGTAGAAAGTCATCAGGTTGCACCGTGGGAACAGTTCCTGGACTAGGTCTGGTGTATTTTTATTCTTATTTCATTGTTCGTGTGTGTGTGTGTGCGTGTGTGTGTGTGCGCGCATGTGTGTGTGGTGCATGTACGGGTGTGTATTTTTTGCATGTGTGTGTAGATGCATGCATGTGCCTGCATGTGAAGGTCTAAGGCTGATGCTGAGAATCATCTTCCATCGCTCCTCCACGTTATTCACTGAGTCAGGGTCTCTCAATCAAACCCGGAACTTGCTGATAAAATTAGTCTTGCTAGCCAGCTTGCTCTTATCTCCACATTCCCCAGCTGGATTACCAGGAAACCAACTTGCCTTTCTGACATTTACGTGGGTTTCTGGGGATATGAATGCCAGTTCTCATGTTTGTGTGGCAAGCACTTTAACTGCTGAGCCATCTCCCCAACCCATAGATCTGGTGCATTACTTTAGGATCTAGTCAGGGGACAGAAGCCCTAACAGCTATTTGAACAGTGAGGTTTCTATGTGAAGATATTATTAATGAGGTATAAAGTCCCTCACTAGGCAACCAAAAGGGTGAAAAGAGAATACAAGGTGTCATAGGGGTTGCAACTTCATGGAGCAGTTCCTGCCTCTGAGGCTGGGAGAATAGAGGAAGAGCCTGGAAATACAAAAAGCTATAAACATAGAGGAGGGCCCCATCTTGCTGACACTCAGAACTCTAGCAGGGGGGTGGACAGGTATGTGATTGGTGCTAAGCTGAGAGGAGAGGATGGTGGGGCTGAATGTGACCCCTAAGTTATCTGGTTAGTAGAGCTGAGATGATGCAGGGTTTTTTGCCAAGCCTCAGTGTCAGCATCATAGAGAAGATTGTGTAGCAGGGCAGGCTTGGCACTAAGAATCCATCCGTAACTGAACCAGAACTTAATAAATTAGAATAAAACTTTAAAAAATACCTACTATTAGGAAACAGGTGTCAATAGAGGAGATATGGATAAAAATTGGGTTAGTTTAAGGGAGCGGGGAGGGAAGGGTATACAAGGAACCTAGGGGATAAAGGGAACGAAGGAACTCAAGAGAGTTAGGACCATAGGAGAAGGGTATTATTAAGGGAGAAATGGGAAAAATGGGGGCACTTTAATTGGGGAAACCATGATGGAGGGGTGAGGCAATGCAAGAGATAAATAATGCCTAGCTAGTTTTAAAAACCAGAAGGAAACATATTAGTCCAACAACCTACTGACAAATTATACACACCAGATCAAGAAATATATGTCTAGCAAGGTTTATCTGAGAACAATTGGTCTTTGTCCAAGATTTATCTACATGGCACACAGTAATTAAAAGTACCAGACTTGTGGAACTAACCTTCTTGGATGCTTAATAGAAGTACTTTGAAGCCTATACTAATTTGGTTAGAGGGACATAAAGGACAGTTTTTGCTTCTTGT
>NW_008340643.1:2400223-2401113 GCF_000622305.1 Nannospalax galili
CCTGACCAAATGACCTTAAGAGTAAAAATAAATTGGTTTATTTGGGCCAACTGTATGGCCTTAAACACCCAAAAGAAAAGTATAACCAAAGATTAAAGGGGCCAATATAATTTCTTAAGTGTCCATATGCATAGCTAAAGGCTACATAACAAGCTATAATGCCAGATAGGAGATACCTTCTTCTGAGGTGTTGGCCAGGGTGGCCCAAGGGACTCCCAGACAGTAACCCAGCGTAAAACTGGGAAAATGAACAGCAGATCCCAATCTTATCTAAAGGAATATTGAAGACTGATTGCTGCTAGATGAGGAACAGCTGACCTTCCTAAAACAAAGGCCTCTAGATAGGTTGACTAGATTCACTGGATGGACAAGTACTGGGGAAAGGCTGGGGGTGTCGACACCACAGCGGACAGTAGCAGGGATGACAGAGTAAGAGGACTCTAGTGGGGAGGGAGGAAGCTATGGGAGGGTGCCATCTGGGAAGTGGGTATATAGATGAATAAGATTGTTTGGGATGTTCTGTGTGATATACACACACAAAAATCAACAAATTAAAAAAATGAGTTCTATTTGAGGAGGAAGCATAAAAATTTACATTATGTTAATTAGTAGAGGTGATAAACATTACCACTGAAATCTACCCGATGACTTTATATCCATACGCAGGTGCCAAGGATCTGAGTGCAACTGTCTATGACTAGTAATAATCAGATACATATAGATTAGAGATGCATGCACCAACATCTAAGTGTTATTAGCAAAAACAAAGAGTATTTCTGCAAGAAACAGTATATTTTAAAATGAAATAGAGCTCTTTTTTAAAGGTTAAAAACATTCAATTTTATGTCTTACAGGATTTATACTGAGTTCAATATTGTATAACTGTATTA
>NW_008340643.1:2401327-2405907 GCF_000622305.1 Nannospalax galili
ATATATATATATAAAAGAAAAAAATCTGCTATTGAACATGTTTTAGGACAATTCTTCTCAACTTTAATGTGTCTATGAGTCACCTAGGGATCTTGTTACAGGGCAGCAGGTCTGGGGTGGTACCAAGGATCCTCAGCTCTAATAAGCTCCCAGGTGATACACAGGCTTTCAACAGGAAAACCCCGGGAATCCTTGAGGAACCCAGTGTTTATGCTTTCCACTGCAGGACTTTTCACTGGGATAGCTGTGTCCTTGTGACACTCTATGGGAAGGCAGACATTGTGTTCTCCTTTCCCACATTCCTTACTCTGAGACATTTCTTATGCTTTCTTCATGTCAAATTCCACAAGACTTGACTATCTGATAGGGGTTATGAATAATCACAGGCGAAAGCTTGGCCTCTTCTAAGTGATATTACCATTTTAGACTGAAGCTTTTCATCCCTTCAGTCAAATGAGGACATAAGAAAGAGCCCCACTTGGGTACATCTTATTTCTTACAATAGATCAGAAGGCAGCACTCTAGTCATTGCTACTTTGTGATAACTATAGAAGGTGTTTATTGTCCAAATTTCTGCTTAAGAGATGAAGAATCTCTCTCTCTCTCTCTCTCTCTCTCTCTCTCTCTCTCTCTCCACACACACACACAGAGACACACACGCAGACACACACACAATCTCCACTTAGGCTTTCAGGATGGTATCTGTGTTTTTCTAAGGGGAGTATCTTGCCAGATCAGTGTAAGAGAACTTTTATTGGCCTCTAACAGTTTGGATGATAAGACCATGCTTCATAAATTGAAGGTATAACAAACAGGGTGGAAGCTAAAGCCAAAAAGTAGAAATCTGGGAACATCTTGAGCCAACAGCAGCCAAAGAATAAACTGAAAAGCAGCCCTGGCCACCATCAGCCTTTGGCAGCTTGCTATGGGATGTCATGTTGGTGGTGAGCCCAGGAGCTCCATAAGTGGACAGAGCCACTGAATTACTTCTGCTGAGGGATTTAAAGCTGGCTGTATGCACCCTTGTCCTATGTGAGCTCTCCCATCTGGAGAGAGATGGTACAAATGTGAGTGGACAGATAAAAATAAATGCTGCAATTCAGATACTGCAAGTTGCAAAATGGAAGATGTATTTCCTACTGTGGTGATTTTCATAATGGTATCCATAGGAACACCTTTCTCCTGAAATTTGAATTTGCAGTGTTTCAATATCTTTTTCCACATGTATTCTTGTTTTTAATGTTATGTATGATTGCCGCAATCTTTTTCTGAAGTATGGGAATGACTTTTAGAAAGAGCGATTTTGTAAAGGAGAGAACTAGAGCAAAAAGATTGTGAGTGACATGGGATCACAAGGAGACAAATTTGTGGTGTGGGCTCCTGGCTTAACAGTAAGTGCTCCATAGATGCTGAGACTGTAACTACAAAGTTTGGAGGCCCATACTTGGAGTAACACATTTTTTTCCTTTCTTTTCTGATCTCTCTCTCTCTGTCTCTCTCTTTTGCTCTCTCTCTCTCTGAGATAGAGGTTTACTATCCTGCTCTCTCTCTCTCTCTCTCTCTGAGATAGAGGTTTACTATTCTGCTCTCTCTCTCTCTCTCTCTCTCTCTCTCTCTCTCTCTCTCTCTCTCTCTTTCTGAGATAGAGGTTTACTCTGCATCCCAGGCTACCCTTACATTCACAACAATCCTCCTGCCTCAGCCTCCTATGTGCTAGGATTACAGGTGTGTGCTACCACACCTGGCATTACACAACTTTTGGAAAGGGCCAGATAGTAAATGTTTTTGTCTTTGAGGGCCATCTGCTTTCAGTCATTTCAATCTCTACCATGTAGCTCTGCTGATGTTCCATGAAAGTAGCTGTAGACAATATATAGACAAAAAAGTTCAGTTGTGTTCCAACCAAACGTTATTTATAGAAACAGGCAGGAGGTTGATTATGGCCAGCAGGCTGTAGTCTGCCAATCCACCTTTATATTCATGACAAAGTTTGAAAACATTATACATGTTCCTGATTTAATTATGGCAGGAATTGAAAAGGATAAAGAATCTGACGTGGAAAAGAAGGTGGCAAGTGGGAATGTGAAAGTTGGCTGAGAAGGGGAAGTAGGAGCTGAGTGGGACAGTGTCCCTGGAAGGAGACGGTAGGTGAAAAGAAAGAAAATCAGAAAAAGAAGGAATAAGTAGTAATACAACTTTAATTTTTAAAACCAAAGAAAAGTGAGTGTTGAACTTTACCCAGGGCTGTATGCAAGCCAGTGAAATTTTATTATAGTTTTTTTTTGTTCAAGATTAATTCACTTTCCTCAAACCATTTTATTTTCAAATGGCAAACTTAATCAGAGCAGGCACAATGAAGTTTGTGCTATTAAATCACCGTCTAAGTTATGTCTCTGTAAAAATAATTGTCCAACTGACTTTGTCAGCTGAGTAACAACAATTTAGAAATACATAATTTATGACCAGGAATGATGAAATCTAGAAAATATTTCCTAGGAAAGAAGGATGTTTTTGCTGCCAGAGAGCAAAACAAGTCCTTTTATATTAACACATTCACTGATACCTATGACGTCTTCACCATCTCAGAGATTAAAGGGTTTTTTGGAGACATCGAGTGCTTCACATTACTAAAACAGTCAGAAAGTTCTGGAGACAGTACCGATTGTTTTGTAAACATTTCCCCCTTCTGCATACTTTGAAAGATAGTTTCAGATCTCTTTAAAGAAGCTTTCTTCTGCATAGTTTCCTTATTGGCTTTGTTGCCTTCCTGTGCCAGCAACAAAACCATCTGAGTCAGCAGCACAAAGACTGAAAAACAGTTGAAGAGGCGATTCATGCTGCCACTTTAGGGAATGTGTTTTTTCCCTAACCATGGGAACCCGAAGACTGGGAAATTTCGTAGAATTGCCATCCTCTTTGAACCTTCCCCGTCTCTCATAAGATCCAACCCACCACCTTGCCAATTTTCCCTCCTGCTACGGTATGAATGTTTGTGTCCCTTTCTTCACATTTCTGGTAGAAGCTTAATCCTCCATCATGATAGAATTAAAAGGTGGGGCCCTTGGAGATGATTTAATTATAAAGGCAGAGCCCTTATGAATGGAATTAATACCCTAAGAGACCTGAGTGGGCTTAGTAACTAGCCCCTTCTACCATATGAGGGTTTAGTAAGAAGATGCCACCTTAGCGAACTGGCCATCATAAGACACTGAATCAGTTGATGCCTCAATCTTGGTAATCCAGCACCCAGGACACTTATCAAGAAATGTTTTTTTAAATAAATAATTTGTTGAGAATTTCATACATACATATAAGGTGTTTTGATCAAATCCATGCCTACTCCCTCCCCTCCAACTCCTCCCATATCTCCCCATCACTTTTTTTCTGATAATTTCATGTACTCTTTCTTCTTGATTTATTTATTTTTTTTAATGGAGCTTTTGGCTACTCTAACATTCCCCATTCTGAAGAGGTAACCCTAAAATCTTTTAAGGATTAGATACAAGTTCCCAAATATTTTCGACAATTTTGGCCTTTGGAATGGAGTAGGTTGCTAAGAGGCCCGAGGACATTGTGAGTTTTAGCCAAGAAACTGGCTACTTTTCTTTGGGGTCTTTTTACCCTAACTGTCTAGTGAATTCCTACCTCCTATTCTTATCACACCATCCTCTGAAGAGGTTACCCAAATTGCCAATATGGAATCTGGACACAGACTGCTCTGGCTTCTTCCAAAGAAAGAAATGTTTTTATAAGCTATAAGTGGTCAATGACTACTTGGTACAGCAGCTTAAATGGACTAGGATGCCCATAAATATCTTTCATACTTGGGTGTACCCTTTTATTTCCATGATACATAACCAACACAATCCAAACTATCAATATTGAACATATACTATCGAATTATATTCTTATTTGGCCTATAAACCATCCATTCCTTTTCTCATTTAAACAATTCTCCTGGGCCAGAGAGATCATTCAGTGGGTAAAGTCACTTGCTGCACAAACCTGATGACCCAAGGTGAATCCCTGGGATCCACATGATGGAAGAAGAGACTCAACTCCAGAATGTTGTCCTTTGACATCCACACACAGACATGCTGTGGCATGCACATGTCCACACACATATACATATGCATACAAAATAAATATTTTTGAAAAAGAGCTCCATTTCTGATGAAAATTTAAATTCATTCCCTTAAGATCCATATTCAATTTTGCTTTCTTAACTGATATCCACTTAACCTGCTGGATAGATTACTGCTTGCCTTCTAGTCCTCTGTAAGATACACCGTCCATTCCCAGGGTGCACTGACTCTTCATTGCTAGGGTGACTGTTCATTGCTCCTTAGGATGTTCCTACTTGCGATGTTGTGTGTTTACAAAGAGTATCTAACTTGTTTTTGTCAGTTTTTGAAATAATTACATAATTTAATGAAGTATTATGTAAGTTGATGAAGCATGAACACATTCATAATTCAAAGAGTTATTTTTTTCCTGTGAAAATTAGGTTGAAGGCTTAGGGAAGACTCAATAAAGGTAGGTTGCTATAAAGAAAATTGCTGTTCAATTAGGCATGAGAA
>NW_008340643.1:2406864-2426823 GCF_000622305.1 Nannospalax galili
CAGGTCTGTGGGGCACTTTCTTGATTACTGAGTGATGTGGGAGGGCCCAGCCCACTGTGGGTGGTGCCACCCCTGGGCAGGTGGGCCTATGCTGTATAATAAAGCAGGTTGAGCAGGGACCAGGGGTGCAAGCCAGTAAGCAGCGTTCCTCCATGTCCTGTGCTCCAGCTTCTGCCTCCAGGTTCCTGCCCTGAGTTCCTACTGTGGGCTACCTAATGAACTGTGACCTGAGAGATGTAAGCCAAATAAACCCTTTCTTCCCCAAGTTGGCATTGGCCAGAGTATTTTGTCACAGCAATGAAGAAACAAAGTAGAGCACCTTATATATCTTGTGCTTATATATAATTGGGTGTGCATATGATTAAAATTAGATGCATTATGCGAAGGGATGTGAGCAGTAGAGAAATGACTATATATATGAATGGATCAATCAAAATAGAGAACCACCCAAACGAAGCCCCTGAATAGCCAGTTCCTTTTCTTGAACCCCATAAAAGGAAGCTCTCCATAATAATCAGGGCCCTGAGTGCTCTTGTTCATGTGGCCTGCTGTTGATCTTGACAGTGCATCCCTCTCTTTCCTGAACTATTGCAGTTCTCCAAATAATGTTATTTTTCTTCTTTTGCAACTCTGTGTGAGCCCTTGTTTTAAATTCCTTGACTAAGAGGCCAAGAACCTGGAAACATCCGACCCAGACCCCAACCACCAGTAACAGGTCGAATTCCAGTAGTGTTTGCTTTTGTTACATCACTTAGCTCTCTGACATAGCTTTTAGCATAGATGCAATGCCACATTTATTCTGTAATTTCTTGGCTAGTATCTGTTGAATGAGTTTCCTAAGACTTCCATAACAAATCACCAGACATCTGGTGGCTTAAAATAACAGGAATTCATTCTCTCACCACCCTGAAGGCCAGAAGTCAAACTAAAGGGTCACTTGGGCAATGCTCTCTGAGAATGTTGGGGAGGAATCTTTCTTTGCCTCCTGTAGTTTCTGGTGGCTCCTGCCTGGGTCTCTGAGTCTTCCTCTTCTGTGTCCCATTAGGACACTTTGGATTTATTACCCACCCTAATTCAATATGGCCTAATCTCAAGAACATTACTCACTATATATTTGGAGGTCATTTTTCCAAACTTTATTCTCAAGTTCTGAGTGCATATATCTTTTTTTTTGAACTACTATTCAACTCAGCAGATAGACCTACCCTAATAGACTCTAGAGTCCATAATGGTAAGAATTATAGCAGTATTTCTTTACTACAGTATGGGACCCATGGTATGTAACCAACAAATATTTATTACTCGAATGACCAAATGGATCTTCTTGTACAGTCTCTAAACTGAATAAAATGATTAATTAAATGGAAATCTTGGGTTACTGAAACATTGAAGTAGATATATTGATCACATTTTAAAATTAAGAAGCATTCATTTCTATAAAAAGTATGATATTTTATAAAATAACTACTTGTTACTTATAAGTGTAGCAAGTCCTCCATTCTGTCCTTCAGTTGAATACTTACTTAACAATCCTTTGAAATGAAGTTTAAAAAAGATTTATTTTTATTTTTACTGCTGTGTATGTGTATACATGCGTGTGTGTGTGTGTGTGTGTGTGTGTGTGTGTGTGTGTGCCCGTGGAGACTAGAAATGTGAGTTTGATCTCCTGGAACTGGAGTTATAGGTGGTTCTGAGTCATCTTATGTAGGTGGTTGGAACTGAACTTGGGCACTTTGGAATATCAGCAAGTGCTTTTAACTACTGAACCATCTCTCCATCTGAAATAAAATTTTAACATCCAAGACTTGATCCTTTCTGGATCATTGTTATTATTCATTTCAAATTTGATGCAGGGTCTACTGATACTGGGGCAATGAGTATTTATGATGAAGTATACTATGGAGATAATAGGAGAAGAATTACAGAAAATTGTCAAAAATTGGGAACCACATTTTGTCTCATAAGTACAGAAACTATCCTTGACTTAGGATTTTGCAGCATTACATTTGTACAGAAGTGATATGTATTCAGTAGAAATCATACTTTGGATTTTGAAACTTGATCTTTTCCTAGATTAGTGATATGTAGTAAAGTTCTCTGTCTCTGTCTCTCTGTCTCTATCTCTCAGTCTCTCCTCTTTCTCTCTGTCTCTGTCTCTATGTCTCTGTCTCTCTGTCTCTGTCTCTCTGTCTCTGTCTCTCTCTGTCTCTGTCTCTCTGTCTCTGTCTCTCTCTCATTCTCTGTCTCTCTCTCTGTCTCTCTCTCTCTCTCTCTCTGTCTCTGTCTCTCCTAGACAGGGCCTCCCTATAGCTCCAGCTGGCCTGGAATTCACTATGTAGACCAGCTTGGCCTTTGATGTCTTTGATCTTACAGAGATCTGCCTGTCTGCTTCCCAAGTGCTTGGATTAAAGGTGCATGCCACCATGCCTAGCTTCTCTCTTTCTTTTAAAAAAATGTGTTCTTGACTACTTTTATCCCTCTTTAGTGCTGGCATTGAAACCCAGGACTTTGGCCATGATAGACTAACACTCTATCACTGAGTTATATTCCTAGCCTACTGGTAAGGTATTTTCTTGTGATGATGGGTCTCATCATCCACACAGTTACAAGGGGAAACCTCTGATACTCTGTAGTGTACTGTGGATTTTGGTAGGTTGTTTGATAGGTTAGGTGGATTAAATACATTTTAGACTTGTGATATTTTCAACTCATGAGGAATTTATAAGGGCACAATCCCATTCTAATTGTGGAATATCTATACTCTAAAGCATATGCTCTTTAAATAAATATAGCATTTTGGAGTCATACATTTCTTGGCAGTGTTTTGCTTGTTATGACTATCATAGATTCTAATAATAATAGAAATTTCACTTATGGACAAAGGGAAACACATCTCAATAACCCTAAAGTACACTCCCTTCCCAATGTTTGAAACTCAGGTCACCCATTTTATTGAAGTTTTTGCTTTCAGTCAAATGTGGCCCAGTGTAGATAGTTTCAACATCAGATCTAGATATACATGGTATACTTGTAGAAAAGTAGGTTTGTACCATAATCTCCTGGGAATAATGTTTGCAGACACCATTCAGCCCTCTGGAATTTAAGAAAGTAACAACAGAGACAGCACAAATCATAATAGTTGTAGATGTGTCATCATTGACCACTTTTATAAAACAAGTCCCTGTCAGGTGAGATTATGGCTAATCGCCCTTCACTGCTTCAAGGGGTCCTAGACTCTGATGAGAAGAAAATATTGATTTCTGTGGAGCCTTCTTTTGGCTGATGGATATGGGAGTGGGCTGTTGGCTTCATTTGCATTCCCAAAGCTACTGAAAGGAGGATCTTGGAAACCAACCAGGAAAGACTATAATGTCCATTAGCAGATAACCATAATAGCAATTTACTTATTATTATGTATCCAGAAGGCTCAAAGCACTTTATATCATGGAAAATCCTCATACCAACATGTTAAGGTCTAAAGACTCCTGGCTTCAATTTATTGACAGGGAAAGCCAGGATCAGAGAGGTTAAAAAATTGGCCCCAAGTCACAGAGCTAATAAATATCGCTTAGAATTGGATCCCACCCTGTTTCCAAAGCCTACATCATTTCCACTTTGCCAAGCTGCTTACTCAAGTTTTCTCTAGGGAGTAGAGGTAGTCTTCTGTTGACTTATTGCTGAGATAGTATCAGATAGTACTTGGATTTCTTGCTGTTCAATTTGAGATGTCTGCACCTCTGTCAGGGTAAAGTCAAGCCACACATTCAGTGACAAATATTTTATGTCAAGTCACGTATGAGGGCATATACTTATGAAACTAAAAATAAAAAGAAACATTGAGATGAAATAAGAGATTGAAAAATATAGTTCCTGTCTTTTGGAAACTAAACATCAGATGCCAGGTCTGGGGAAAAAGAAACTCATATTCATCTTTCTTTACCTTTAGAAGATACTTTTGAGAACAACATTCAAAAAGTATTGAAATAGTATGGGAAAGTAGTTGTGAGGTTGTAGTAGTTGGGGATCAGTCAAGTACAAAATCTATTCCAGGTATTTCAGAGGGAATTGAATACCAGACATTGTTTAAAAAAGTGTTGGCATGACACAGAATCAAAATGGGGATGGTGAGGAAATGCAGAGAGTAGTCACTCTAGGAAGCCCCCCCCCCCACCTTCCAGGAACCAGAAGACTTAAGGAGCCAAAAAGAAGAGGTGATGTTACCAGAACCCAAGTAGCATATTTATTCATAGTTGCTGTTTTGGAATCCTGTCACTCCTCAAAACACCAAAGGCTACTGGAATCTGAACCCGTGCTGTCTGATCTGCTAATCTGATCCTAGTGCTTAGTTGCTGGCACCCACCAGCATTTGCCCACCATCACAGCTGCTGGAAAACATAGAATTGAAGGCCATCTGCTGAGTCAGAGATATTAACAAAACCAAGGTCCAAAAAATGTCTTCCCCTTTTCTTCTACTTTCCAATCTCCTGTCATTCTCTCCTGGTGGCAGCGCCTAACCAGAGGTCAACAAGGCAAAGGGTCTGAGAAATGTAAATTAAACTTTTGAAATAAAGTCATAACAATGAGTAAAGAAGAGTGGCAATGGTGAATCATGGGATTGGCCACTCATGGCCTTTTGTGTGGTTCATAATGTGACCTATTTTTATGAAGGTTTAACTTATATTTCGCCTGCAAGGGAGTTAAGGAATATGTATCTCATTCGAGAGATGTCTATATACTTCCACAAATTTATCGGACTTTTAAGTTCAGATAGAGTTTGTATAACAAGTTCAGGCAGTGAGGGAAATCTAGTGTGTGTGTGTAGTCTGGGAGTGTGACATATGTGTACTGCGTGGTGTGGTGCGTGTGTGCTGTGCCTGTGTGGTCTCTTTCTACACTAGGCCTGTAAATTGGCTTCTCATGCAGACCAGGTGCTGCTAAGAAACTTAGCCATATTCAAGGGATTCATTTTCCATCCAATAAACACTCATATGATATGATGATCCTATTGAGAATAACTTCCTTAGGGAAGAGTTCTCACCCCATACCTTATGGTTATCATGTATTATGTAAAAAAACCCCAAGTTTTCATGAGGCAATATTTTCTTTTTTGGTTTATGATGTATACTACAGGCCCCTTTGTATAACTTTGTCATGCACACATACATTAGCAGACTTTGTCTTCAGGTGACAGCCAAATCTAATTTAACCTGGTCTGATCCCATAAGCTTCTCTATACAATCAACTTCATCCCCAAAACACAGCAGGTAATGCCTGCTTCATAATTTTAATCTAAATACAAAATGAGATTATATGAGAGGTCTATGGTAGCTTATGAAGCACCTAGTAAACATAAGGATTCCTGGCCTTTCAAAGTTTCTTTGAGGTCCTACCTCATCAGTCTGATCATGCTCCCTCTCCACAGTGGGTCTTTTTGAGCAGAGTGTCAATTCTGGTAAGATTCATCACTTAATCTGGGTCTACCATGCTCTTCTGACTCTAACTCTTGTGTGACTCCTGGCAGTCACAACTGACTCACTTAGCCTGCTTTGCTGTCCCTCTCTAAGCCGTCCAAGACTCTGTTGCCAGACTCTAAAACCGGTCTATGAACTTTCAATTCTCATATTTAAAACAAAACAGAAACTTTAACCCCTTCTTGCTTACTACATCAAGTCCAAGCAGGTAGATGATAATCAAGACCCTTTTCTGAACTTATTTGATTCTTACCTCCAACACCAAAGTTCCAACCACACAGTCTATCCCTTGCTCTCTGCTAAAATTCTAAGAAACCCAGGCTCAAGTTCTGGCCCAGACTCTCATTAGCTATGTGACCTGGGACCTGTTACTTAGCCTTTCAATGCCTCAGTTTTTCTCCCTTGGTAAAAGGGGATAATAAGCAATAACAACAACACTTATTTCATGGGATTGTTTTTAGAATTACACGAGGTAATGTATATGAAGTTCTCAGTACAGTGCCTTGGATAATTAAGTGGTCAAAAAATGCTAGTCATTTATTATTCATATTTGCATTAGCGTTAGAGACTATAATTTCCTTTCTCTGCTGTTGTGTCTTTATCTTGGCCCCACCATCTCAAACCTTATTCATTTGTAACGTAACTTTGGAAAATTATTTTTAGTTATCTTCATCTTTGTTTCTTCATCTACAAAAGGCAGAATTCATATCTATAATATTTCATAAGACTGTTCTATGGTATACACAAGATTATATGGAAGCTCTACAGTGAACTAGAAAACGTTTTGAAGAAAATCTTCTCTAGGCGCTTTCTTTGGTCATTCCCTGGCTGCTCTCCTCCCCTTAGGGAATCCCTGAATATAAGCTTCTCATAGAACTTAGAACTTCATTTTTAGCATTTGTCGTAGCACAGCCTTGTTATAATTTGCCTTGTAACTGATGTCCATATCTAGATTGGATGCTGCTGCTTCTTTTTTGAGACAGGGTCTCACTGTATAGCCCAGGTTGTCCGTGAACACATGACAATCCTCCTGCCTTAGCCTCCTTAACACTGGGATTCCAGGAATGTGCCACCACACCCTGCTTGGATGGGATACTTTCAAAGAGTGAATCTCACAGTTTTAGCTAGTGTAGCACAAGGCATCACAGTAAGTTTGCTGAATTTAGATGAGATCTTGAGACAGGATATTCCTGTAGCCCCAGCTGGCCTGTTATTAATGAAAGGCAATTTCTACCAAACCATATAATGTTTTCAAATAAACAAAATTCCTTTGAATCCAACAGAATTTTCACTAGTTCCCCAAAGTGCAAGAAGCAGTCATTTTTATTGGTTTGTTATAGGCATGGCACATTTTAAGTTAAGAAGAAACAGAGAAAAAAGATGAAAGGCACCCATTGGTACTTTGTTGATCATGTCTATAAAACCGTGGCTTGTTTTTGCAAAAGGATGAGGCTGTTGACCATATCCTACTTAAAAGCCTTATACCAAGCTGTTAAATGAAAGAGCACATCTTACAGTCTCTGTTTTAACACTTTGAAGGCTTTCTCCTTCCATATTGAAAATGGGAACCGTATATTGCAAACAGTACTGGTTCTTTGCTGGAACCTGTTATAAATGTCATCCCCTCAGCTATGGGGATAAACACTTCAGAGTTTAGATGCTAATTACTGTCACATGAAAAGCAAGGAGACATATTATGACTTCTTGGTTGTCAGAAAGTCCACCTTCTTGCAATGGCAACACTTCACAGGGACTTTTCCATGGTACAGTTTATAATTTGCATGGCTGACCAGTTATTTTAAAATACCAACAGGATGATTAAGAATGTTGACACAAAGCAATGCAAACCAATGCCCTTTGGCCCTCCTAAACTTGGAGTAGAAAGTTCCCTCGCCTTTTAAGGAAGATTGTAATCTGCCACAATAGAAGAAAGGGTTCCAAAAGAATTATGTTGTATAATAAATTTAGAACAATTCAGAATTCTCCTCAAGCAATTGCAAGCAGTAGTGTGATTTGGTTGCATATGTACGGCTGGGTAATTTGGACATGGGTTATTTCTAATAAAAGAATAGGACAAAGGATTGCTAACTCTGGAACAGATTTCTGCCTGAGAGTTTGATCTGTCCCTAAATTCTGGACTATGTTCAGTGGAATGCCAATGGAATAAAATCATCCAGGGCTTTTGTGAAACATATATGACCTCAGGACATTAAGACTTCTCCAGCCAGGTAGAACTAAATGGAATTAAGTGAGTTAATATTTGCAAAGCACATTACCCAATGCCTACCACACAGAAACCACTATACAAATATTTGCTAAATACATGAGAACTTCTACTTTGAACTGAAGAAGTTCTCTTGTTTGTGCTTCTAGGAAGATTCTGGGTTAGAAAATGGATGGATCTTGAAAGAATGCATATCCTGAGGTTTGGGTTGTATAACTCCCACTTAGTTGATACCAATTACTTTTTTTGCTCATGACTGCCAAATGGGCCAAATTTCTACCCAAGATTCTGAGCGGCAATGTGAGTGGCAGAAAGTACATTTTATTTAGTGCTAGCTTGAGATGCAGATACAGCACTGCCACTTACTGAGGGCTATGGGCAAGGCACTTTGCCTTTCTCTATGCTCTTTTTTCTTAGATATAAAGATTCAGATGAACTACATCCAAGAGATATAGAAACATAAAAGCAGTACTCACAGGGGCAGTTTTATGCTCAGATATTTACTTCCAGTACAACTGAGGGAAAGGAGCCTACATATTTGGTGAGTCACCCGGATGAATACTGAAAGTTTGATATATTTTTCACAGGGGTATAGCAAGAATGTCAGGAACCCCCGTGCCCCCTTGAGTGAGAAACATGCTTGAGGAGAGTCACTCAGTTACTACTATAAAAACTTCGACAGAAAATTTATCTAAGACACTTCAAAAGCATCTTCCTGATTTGTAAATAAAACAGTAAATGAAAGACATGTATTCTAATCGTCTGCTTCTTGCCTACCCAACATGCATTTTGCCTTCTCTTCTAATAGAACTGTGGTTTTTCTCCAGCCATGTGTTCTGAGGGAAACTAATAACATCTACATATTCAGGGATATTCTGTTTGGCTTAAGGTTATTTTCAGTCTCCTTAAATAGACACACAGCCCGACTCTGGCAGATGAGACTGAGGAGAGCTTGCTCAAAGATTTCTAGGAAATTTCTTCACTTCCAAGAGAGCAACAAAAAGAGACAGTCCCTTTTCTTTGGGTTCGTTTGCTCGAAGCAGATGCCTGAAACAGCTGTAGCCACATTGCTGCTTGCTCAAGGCTGAGGAAGTCAGAAAGGAAAGATAATGATGGGAGGGACAGGTGGGGTTAAAGACTGTGAGCTGAAACTACCCAGTGGACAAAGAACTTCCCATATGTCATCTCATCAATCATTACAACAGTGTTTGAGGTAGGTGATGTTATCCGTGATGTATGGGATGAGTAAGCCAAGAGGTTAAACTGCTCAGGGTCACTCAACACGTAGGTGGAAGATTTAGAATTCAAACCAAAGTCTGTTCAACTTCAAAGGCTGTGTCTAAATTGTTGTGGTGTCCAAACCTTGATTCAAATGAAAAGTGAACAAGAGATAGTATATTTACTGCTGGCATGCAGGTAGTAGAACTCAAGAGTTGGATGGCCTGGGTTTCTTTTTCCTTTTTCTTTCTTTTATTTTTTATGTTGACTTTGCTGCCAAACATCTGACCTTTCTTGACCTCTATTTCATCATGTGTAAGACAGTTGGACCAGATGTTTACTGAGGTTCTTTTTGGCTCTAAGATCTTTCGAAATGCTTGGTAAACCACAGAGAGGGATAAGAGAAAATAAATAGCATACACTTGGTATCTTGAGAAAGGAAACTGGGCAGGATTTCCCCTTTGAGCCTCAGACTCAGGGAACCTGAAGAACAACAGAAGGTTCCATGTGGCATTCAATGGAATAAGCCCAAACCAGTTAAGGTTCTTTGCCACAGCAAGAAGAACAGAGTTCAAAGGGACTGACAAGGAATATTTTTGCAGGATCTTCGTTAGTGATCCAACCAACTTGATTTCTCAGTTCCTTAAGAGGGAGTTAGGTGCTTAAGGACATTTGTGTTGTCTTTCATAGTTTCTGTTCCCACAGTGCTTCAATCAGGACAGACACCAGTAGAATACATGGGCCGCTTTTAAAGATGACTTCTGTTCTCCATCTTTTGTTCATTTTTTTTCTGTTTTTGAATTTGATTTTGGATTGACATGTAATACTTGAATGTACTTATGGGATACAGCATGATGCTTTGGTGCTTGTATACATTGTGGGATGATCAAATCAACACAATCAGCATGTCCATCACCAGGAAGGCCTTCCTTGCAGGAGACATTCTTTTAGGGCTGAGATAAGAGCCTAGACTATTACAGATAGTGAGTTCTTAAGTTCCTTGATGACTTATATTAGTTTTTTATGGCTTCTGTAACGAAGTATCACTAATTGGGTGGCTTAAAACAATATAAATATATCACCTCAAACCCAGCATAGAACTGGGAAAATATACAGCAGACCCTAATCTTAGCTGAAGATGTATTGACAATAGATTACTGCTCGGTGGGGAAGAGCTGATCTTCCTAAAGGGAGGGATTTTAGATAGGCTGACTAGACCTCAATAGATGAACTTGCACTGAGGAACGTCCGGTGACACTAACTTGACACAATGGATTGTAACACAAATGACAGAATGTGTGAATTCCAGCAGGGGGTTACGGAGGGTGCCAGTAGGAAAGAGGGTATAAAGATGATTAATATTGATTGAGATGTTCTGTATGAAATACACAAAACGTCAATAAAATTTTTTAAAAAAAGGAAAAAGAAGAAATATATTACCTCACCATTTTCAAGGCTATATGTTTAAAATCAAAGTGCTAACACCACACTTCTGTGAAACCTGTCGGGGAGAATCCTTCCTCACCTCTTCTAGCATCTGGTGGTTAGCTGGCAATCCTGAGCATTCCTTGTTTTGTATCACTGGATGTGTCATTCTAGTCTCTGGCTTCATGGTCACAGGGCTGTCTTCTCCCTAGTTGTTTCTTCTTAAAAGGACACCAGTTGTATTGAATTAAGTCTCCACTCTACTCTAGAATGACCTCATCTTAACTAATTGAAAATGCAGTGACCCTGTTTACATATAAGGTTACATTCTTGGGTATTGTGATTTAGGAAATTGATACAGCTTTTGGGAGACACAATTCAATGCCTAATACCACCCATCTAGGCAAAGTCTCATTCATACCTAATTGAGTTCTTGTTATATAAAACGATGTGTTTTTCTATTCAGAATGTTTATTTTCCTTTACTTTTTCTCCCCCTTTTCCCTCCTTCTTTGGTCCTTTCCTTTCTCCCTCCCTTGGTCCCTTCCTCTTTCTCTCCTTCCATTCCTTCCTCCCTTCAATCTTTCTCTCTTTTTTGAGACAAGGTTGTGCTATTTAGCCTAAGCTAGCCTCAGTTATGCAAGCCCCCTGTCTCCATCTCTCAAGCATTTTGGATTGTAGGAACAAGTTACGATACCTGGTTTAATTTTTATCTTCACTGTCAATTTTAAAACATTTTTATTTATTTATTTATTTTTATTTTATGTGTGTGACTGTTTTGCTTGAATGTATGTAAGTGCCTCCATGCATGCAATTGCCCGTGGAGGTCAGAAGAGGGCACTGGAGCCCTTGGAATTGTGAGTTATGGACAATTGTTAGCTACCATGTGGGTGCTGAGAGCCAAACCTGGGTCTTCTGCAAGAGCAGCCAGTGTTCTTAACCACTGAGCCTCTACCTCCCACTGTCACTTTTTATGTTTGTTGAAAATTGATTCTGTTCTCAAGAAGTGGGAGGAGCTGGATATTCCTGGAGTAACAGCTGAAGGATATGGTCCCCTAAACTGATGTTTCTCAAACATTATTGTACACAGAGATTCCCCAAAGTCCTTCCTAAAAAGCTAGCTTTGAATGCAGTAGATCTGGGTGGGGCCTGAGGCTTGGCCTTTTTGTTAAGCTGATGCTGCTGGTCCACAGAGAAGCCAGACTCTACATCTAGAGTAGATAGTGGTCACATATGTTTACACAGAACAACTTATATTATTCTTGGGAGGTTTCAGAACTTTAGCTGTGTATTAGCCAGAAAAAAGTCCTAGTAAACTATTTGTCATAAAAATCTAAAATTGGGAAAAAAATAATTCAATTATTTTCATGAGAGAGTGAAGTCAGGAACATCTGTACATATTCATTTGGATGGAGACAGTGTTTTCTAATTTCTGGATCATGGTGAATAGTTGAGATGTGTGTGTCTGAAGCTGTAAATCTTAGGAAGAGATAATTTCAAGATTTAGGACAACAAAAAATTTCTTGTTCATAAAAAATTCATTTGGAGGAGTTTTGATAGGAATTGTTCACTTCTTGTTATAAGAAGTCAAATAGTCATATTTCTTTGGATTCAAATATGTTGGAGACTCTCTCCCAGGGCCCACCCAGATGATCCCCGAAGACCACATCTGCAGCTTTCCTCACTCCCACACCCACAATACTCTTCATTTGCTGCTTCACTTAGACCCTCAATGACTCCCAGACGCTCCCTGTCTATGCTAGTCAGGGAGTAGACCAGCATGCAGAAGGACTAGGTGGGAGAACCAGGGTATATCCAACCCTTGGAGGGTCCAGCCTCTGGATGAACCTCTGCAGAATAGGTTCCAGAGGTATGCAATAGTTTTGTGATGTCATGGGCTGGCAATTTGGTTTTCCAAATTCAATCATGCCATGATTATTTCCAGCTTGAAAACACCCATGCATTATTGGCTGTCTTACAAGACTTAGTTGGAAGTTTCTAGTAAGATAGCTGTCTGTTTGGCATACTACATCTTTTTGGGTCAGAATGTTAATTTGATTCTCTGGTCAGCATTGTAGCTATCAGGTTGGTAGTAAAATTCAACTGTATCAGACTACAAACTCTTCCAACATCTTGTCATAGTTGAGAGGATGAGAAGAAAAAGAACCATACAGAGATTTTTTGGATACACATTGCTCCAGAACTAACTGCCCCCAAATTTAGTAGTTCAAAGCAATAACCATTTTATTTGCTAATGATTTTGTAGATTAAGGATTTGGAGAGGCACAGTGGAGCAGACTTGTCTTTGGCCTGTAGTATCTGGACCCTTGGCTAGGTAGCTTGAATGACTAGGAATTGATTGACATGCTTCAGTTGGGGCCATATGTCTGGAGCCTTCGTTCTTTGCTATGTGGCTTCTCCACATGGCTAGTTGGATCTGCCTGTGGTGGTGGTTTTCGGCTAGTTGGTGGTGTTGTAATCTGAGAATGAAGCTTGCAGGTCACTCAGAGTCTTGATGCTCGGTGTCTTTATTGGTTCAGAGCTAGTACACTGTCATTTTTGGCACTATCTACTGATCAAAGCAAGGCACAGAGCTTGCCTGTGGGGATTTTAGCTAAGGGGGAATAGACTCTTATCTCTAGATGGGAAGGTTTACAAAGCATTTGTGGACATTTTAAAGATACTGCTGATAAAGAAGTGGAAAGAAACATTTTTCCATTTTCTTTCCAGGTTCTGATCAGATTAAGTCAAGGCCATCTGTCAACAGAATACCTGGTGATTTCCGAGATTATCCATCCAGTGGGCAATCTTTAACTTGTAGAGTGGAGAGTCACCAACTAGTCTTTGAACCACCTACACACATGCTCTTAGACTTTTCATTGTCATTTTCAAAACATTCCCTTTGCTTTTCTGCCTTCCAATAGGTAGTCCTATCTTAGTAAATGATTTTTAAAGAAATTATCATGTTTCTGTTGGTTTTATAAAAATCACCTAAGCAATGCACGGGTAACGGCATACTAGTAAAATTTTGATGATGCTTTAGTACGCATAGTAAAATGTAAAAATGTTTTCTCACTTTGATTCTCCATCTGTTCATCTTTCCCAAAGAAACTACTGCAAACCATGAATTATGTCTCCCCTTATACCATTTCCTGAACATATATATGTGAGTCTATGCATATGTCTGTATGTAGTTTTTTTCTTTAGTATTTTTATTTTATGTGTGTGTGAGTGTATTGCCTGCATGTATATAAGCGTACCTGTGTCATGCAATGCTCCTGAAGGTCAGAAGAGGGTGATGGATCCCCTGGAACTGGAGTTATGGATGGTTGTTTGCTGCCATGTGTGACTGGGAATTGAACCCAGGCTCTCTGCAAGAGCAGTCCGCTCTTAATCACTGAGCTGTTCTCCAGTCCCATCATATACAGTTTTTTCTTAAATGAGATCCTACACTATGTATTATTTTGAAAGTTGCCTTTTCTGTTTAGGAATTTGTCACAGTGATTGTTCTATATGGATATATCTGACCACTTTTCTTTTTAAAATGGGTTTTATTTTTAATTATGTGTGTGTGTGTGTGTGTGTGTGTGTGTGTGTGTGTCTGAGTATGGGTTTGTGCATGTGAGTGCAATGCCTGCGAAGGCCAGAAGAAGGTGTTACAACCCTTGGAGCTGAAGTTACAGGTGGTTGTGGGTGCTAGACACTGAACTCAGGTTCTCTTCAAGAACGGTAGATGCTTTTAACCTCTGAGCCATCTCTCTACCCCCAATATAAAGCTTTCTTTTAAATATGTGTGAATTATTTCACTATACTGATATAACATAATAAAGACTTCCTTGGTACTATTAACAGAACTTCTGGAGGTATACTAGTTGGGTTATAGAGTATAGATAGGCATTTGCAATTTCAATACATACAGACAAGTGATCCTGAAAATGTGGTGTGCCAAATTACATTATTTCAGTTAATTTCTCCAAAACCTCGACAACTGTGGATATTACTAATATTTTTAATTTTTCCAGATTAATGGATGGGTGAAAATAGCATCTCACCATTGCATTTCTTTCCTACTATTCTTTCTTTCATTGTTTATTATTTCTTTGAAATACCCTTTGATATCGTTTTCAAGTAAAAAAATATGCTCTTTATTTTTGCTAAGTATTTGTAAGAGTGCATATATATTAATTCTTTGTTATTTCTAAGGTGAATTTCCAGATGTAGAATTACTGGGTCAAAGGATTAACCTATTAAGAGAACATTTTTGGCATTTGCTAGCTGAATTTCAGGGTACCTTCTCAAATCTTCCTTCAGATTACACTATTGGTAGGGAGTCATCTTACCTCATTGATGAGATGAGTCTCATTTCTTGGAAGTTATAAATCCTCTGTATAAAAAAATCAAACTGTGAATTATACACTAATATATTTTAAAACCATTGAAACTCAGCTATGCTTATCTACTATGCAGATAACCAGCAATCTTTTTCCTGAATGCAGATGAGCTAATAGGTGGCTCAGCAGCCATGATAAGAGCTAAGGCAGATCTTTCATCTGTTGCCCTGAAGGAGAATTGAGAGTCTAGTTACTCTAATTTAGAATTTAGTTACTGAGATATATGTTGAGTACTAATTAGGAACTGAGCATTATTTTAGGTACTTATATTTTATAATATGCAACCTCTAAAGATGAGGTTAGTTTCTGAATCTGATAATACAGTTGAGAGGCCATTTGCTGTTCCAGATTCTTGTTTTAGTGATGTGAATTTTATGCTTTATGATACTGTGCTAGGCAATTGTATCATTTAATCACTGTTTACCTGGCCACTTAGCCTTTGAACCCCAGTGTGGCTTTTGTGTTCTCTATGCAGATCAGGTACAAAGCACTTAAAAGATTTTTTTTTCCTTGTTAGACATAGCTGCAATTGAAAGAGAAAACACTGGTAAAGGTTGAAAAGCAGATAAGTTGTGGTGTGTGGACATGAACAGGAAATAAGTTGCTCTTAAAGGAAATATGATTTAGGAGATAGCCAGGAGCTTGCACAAACATTTCTGTCATTTGAGACTCTAGAAATTTGCAGAGGTCTCAGAGTGTATCTCAACAGTCTGCTGCACACAATATAATATAGAAAGTTTTCATTAAACATGGATGCTACAGAGATATTGGGGGTTCAAGGATTTGTGTTTTGTTATCCAAAGTCTTTAAACTATAGAACACCATATTTTTTACCATAAGTGCCTGAAGAGTTGTTATTATTGGAGGTGGTTTTTGATGTTGTTTGTTCCTTTGGTAGATTAGCGATTTGTTCAATTGAAATCTCAGAAGCAAATGTGGGTGCCCTGAACATGCAGAGCATGGATATATTTGCTGTGAACACTATCAATAATTGGAGGGAAATAATTAATCTTAGTGTGATGCAAGCATATGGGATTTGAAGTTTGAAGATGTTTTTGAGACTTAGCTCTCTTCCTAATTAACTTTCATCTTTGAAAGCCACCTAATCTCAGTGACCTCTCTGTCTCTGTCTCTGTCTCTGTCTCTCTCTATCTCTCTCTCTCTGATTGTGCACATGTGTGGGCATACATATGGAAGCCAGAGGACAACCTCAGGTGCCATTCCTCAGGTGGTAGACACCTTGTTTTTGAGACAGGGTCTTTAGCTGACATGGAATGCCCCATGTAAACTACACTTTCTGACCAGGGATCCCTTATCTTTACCTCCTCAGTGCTGGAATTATAAGCACATACCACCATGCCTATATTTTTATGTGGGTTCTGGGGATCAAACTCAGGATGTTATGCTTGAACAGCAAACACTTTACTGATTGAGCAACCTCTCCAGCTCAGTGCCTATCTGCAAAACTATAAATGCTGGCCACAGAATTTTTTAAAAATAACATTTAGGCCGGGCGTGGTGGTGCACGCCTTTAATCCCAGCACTTGGGAGGCAGAGGCAGGCTGATGTTTGTGAGTTCGAGGCCAGCCTGGTCTACATAGTGAGTTCCAGGACAGCTAGGGCTACAAGGAGACCCTGTCTCAAAAAAAGACAAAAAAAAAATAACATTTAGATGGGAATCAAAAACCTTTAAATAAGAAGATACATTATAAGCAGAACACACTTTTTCAAGGTGAGCTTACTTTGCCACAATAAAGAGGGGAGTTGTTGGTTTTCATTCATTCACCTATTAACAATTTCTGAGTCAGGCACTTGTGGTAATTGCTGGAATAGTGACATCAATAAAGAGCTGCTTTCTCCTTGTTAAAGTCTTTGGGCAAGTGGACATAGTGATCAGCATGGTCTAGTCCAGTGGATACCATGCCGAAGCTAGCTTATGCAGGTTCACAAGAACGGATGTCAATTTTCCAGAATTCTGAAATGGGGTTGTTAAACATAACTATTACGAAAAATAAAGTTAAATAGATTGATCTCATTATTCACAGATTTCATATTTGTGAACTTGCCTACTCAACAAAATTTGTTTGTAATCGTAAGTAAATAATTGTGGTCATTTGTGAACATGTGTCATGTTCGAAGTTGTGGAAAATTTGAGTTGCCCCATGTTCACGTTCCCAGCTGAGGCTGGACACAGCCTTACCATTTCATCTCCCATTAACAAATATTCTTTTGTGGTATATTTAGTGCCAGGTTTTTCACATTTTTGTGACTTTTGTGGGTGAGTTTTCTGTTTAAAATTGCCCCAAACATAGTGCCCAAATGCACTTAACACACAAAAAAGCTATTGGTGTGCTTTATGGAGAAAATACACATTAGATAAGCTTCATGTGTGCATAAATTATAATACGTTCGATAAAAAAATCAGCAATACATATTATATAAGGGGTCTTTAAATAGAAATGCATGTAAAACAAAAGCATATCTTGATCAGTTGATGAATATGTTTTGATCAGAAGTTCACAGGAACATAATTTTGTATTTCCTCTGGAAGCACTGTAATCCAATATTTGCAGCAACTTTCTAGATGGTAGTTACTGTGAATAATAATAACTGACTGCATGAACTCATAATAAAATAAATTATATTATGCAAAAGTTAATCTCCCAAACTCCTCAGCTTCTATTATTTTGCTATATTCTACCATCATCTCTGAATTTGGGGTTATTTATGTCTACTGTGTTTTTATAATAGAGATATTTGATAATATGAAGGTGTTACTCTACATTTCTTCCCTTCCATGTTTAGTAACACTAAGGCAGCAGTTTGACATTGGCCAGAGTTGAAGTGTTTATGCCATGGAAGTGAGTAAATGCCGAGAACTGAGACTCTTTACCCCTAGCTTTCACTCAGTTGTCAAACATTTATCAGTATTCAACTACCTTCAACTTTTTTCAGAGGCCTGCTTGTGAAGCTACTGAGGCCAAGTTTCATGCACTAGGTAAGATCCCTCTTACCTTCACCCCAGGTCCATTAACTAATGACAGACTCATGCCTTGGGGTGGGAGTTACACTCCCAAGTTTTCCGTGGAACCAGATAAGGTAGGCACTCCACATGCCTGAGATCATATTCGTGCTTAGTCTTCACCCCACCTCCACTTCTATGTCTTGCTTCCCTCTTGACCTTGTCAGTTTCCCTGGAACTCTTTCTTCATAAAACTCTTTCACACAAATTAAAGCGTCAAGATTTGCCCTTTGAGCAGCCCATCTGAAACGGTGCTCCAGCAAACCTGGGAAGAAAGTCGTAAAGTGAGCAGCTGATGTATATGTAGTTCACATTGGCCTTGTAGAAAAAAACTTTGGTTCTAGTAGAGGTACTGTCAAAGGGAGCACACGTTTTTCTGGTTCCAGTTTTTCCTTAAAAAGTCACTGTTGGCCTGGCAAGATGGCTCAGTGGGTAAAAGTGCTTACTATGAAAGAATGATGTCTTGAGTTACTCTCTGGAACCCACATAAAGGTGGAAGGAGAGAACTGACTTAACGAAGTTGTTACCTGACCTCCACACATGTGTTATGGCACATCCCCCACCACAAGTGCAATAAAATAAAAAAAAATTAAAAGCTGTTGCATTCAAATTTTACTCTTTGTTTTAAATGTTCTAATGACCTGTAAACAGGTGTGAATTAAGAGTTCTTTGGGCTTTGTAGTTGCAACTTATATGCTTATTACATTCATATTTTGATAAAATATGAAAAATTACTGGAACATTTTTTTACTCAGCCCGGCTTCTTGGTGGATTTGCCTCTGTTAAGCTCAGCTTGTGGCCTTGAACTCTGACATGCAATAGTAAATCAAGCTTTCATCAAGTTCTTCTTAGACTGGTGAGAAACAAAAACCCACAAGCAATGCTGCAATAACTTTCTTTGAAATTCTAATTTGTTTTACTGTGCTTAAAAAATGTAGTAAGTAGTAAAGAAGCCCACTGTGCTATTATATACAACTGGAATACGATTCTCTGAGTTGTTTCTTTATTTTCCAATTACTGGTGCTACAGAGTTAGCAAGTTGCAGTTCAAATGCATGGTCTGAGTAATTGTGCAGTAATTAAATGGTTGCTTGGGAAAACAATTTTAGATCAATAAATTGCTTTATTGCATTTTGAAAGGCTGAAAGGGGCATTCAATCAGGTAGACTATGTGCTTGTCTTCTAAACAAGATGTCATAAATTATTCACACGGGCAAAGACTGAATCTGAGAAGGAAGAGACTTGGGGCACATGGAAATTATTGCTTCAAAAGTCATTGCAGAATTTGAGGACTATCTCAAAGATTCCTGGCGAGGTTTTGAGGACAAGGAAGAATTTCTTACATAGCTAATCTAATTTTTAAAGCTGAGTCTACTTACTGTTAGGGGATTTCATTTACTTCCCTTGATACCATGCTGGATCAAGCAGCTCTGTAGAAGAAAGAATTTCTGCTAACTTTTGTTAAATTGAATAAAATTCAGAGGAAAGGATAAAATATGATTGCACAAAGTATGAAATACATGAGGGAATATTACTAATTATTTTGGTCATCACATGCATTTCTGCACACAAGCCAAATGATTCACTGAGGCTTCTGGCTATATTTATGACTTTATATATGCCCTGGATTTTGAATTTTTAGCTATAATTTATCCAGAATGAAATACACTAATTTTAAGTATATAACTTAATTTAAAAATGTTTATTACTTTTATGTGTATGAGTATATTGCTTGCATGTCTATAATTGTACCTATGTCATGCAATGTCTGAGGAAGTCAGAAGAGGGTGTCGGATCCCCTGGAACTTGTGTTATGGACGGTTGTTAGTTGCCATGTCGGTGCTGGGAATCGGACTTGGGTCATCTGAGAGAGTAGCCAGTGCTCTTAACTGCTGAGCCATCTCTCTAGCCCCCAGCTTAATTTTTAATCTGTATATTCACATAATTACTGGACAAACAAAACTACAAAATAATTTTATTACACTTTGAAGATTCACTCATACTTTTCCCCAAATAGTATCTTCTCCCAGCGATAACAACTGTTCCATTTAAAAAATATTTATTATTACTGTGTGTGTGTGTGTGTGTGTGTGTGTGTGTGAGAGAGAGTTTGCGTGCCGTGGTCTCTCTCTCTCTCTCTCTCTCTCTCTCTCTCTCTCTCTCTCTCTATAAATAAATAAATAAATTGCAAAATAAAATGTTAAATAAGC
>NW_008340643.1:2426858-2460802 GCF_000622305.1 Nannospalax galili
TGTGTGTGTGTGTGTGTGTGTGTGTGTGTAGGTCAGAGGACAACTTTGTGGATCCAATTCTCTCCTTCCACTTTCATGTGGGTTCTAGGGATTGAACCCAATTTGTCAGGCTTGCATAGAAAGGCGAATGCCTTTACCAGCTGAGCTATCTCTTTAGTCTCCCACTATTCCATTCTTGCCCTTGCCGTTCATATAAATAGATGGATGCACTTTTTTCTTTAGTCTGGCTTCTTTCACTTATCTAATACATACCACAAAATGGATCAATATAAAAATCTATTAATATCTTATTGCTATTTTGTAATATCCACTTGTATGGCTATATCACAATTTATGTTTTCTGGTTGATGGTTTTTCTCCACGCTTATGCTTAGTATGACTAAAACTGGTATGAGTATTCTTAAATAAGCATATTTAGACAATGTAAAAAGTAGGTTTTGTTGATATTTATTTATTTTGAATATATACTTGAGCTGCATTGTTGGGGCTGCCTTTGAAATTTACTAATACAAACAAAAAAATGATACCAGTTAGAAAGGTGATGAAAAAGTGACAGTCTCTCTAATATCTGTTCTTGAAAAGGTGAGGACAAAAGTTTGTACTACCTGCTGAAATTGCTTCAGTATTTAAACTCGGAATATCTCAGGTTATTGCCTATCCACGGGGAATTAGAGAGGTAGAAGTCGGGTTCTTTCTTGGTGAGAAGTGTGTCCGAGTGGATGGAAGCATTTAAGAATGCTTACAAAGAAATGCTTGAAACTTGCGGAAATTAGCTTACTTTGTGACCTAATCTGGAAGCAAGACAGTCTAGGTTCACCATGGAATCTCCCGTGGCCAACGGTAATCGAACTATTTTGGAGAAAGGGTGATTGAGACTTCAGTGCAGCCAAAGTGCCAAGGGCTACCAGAGCTGACCTGGTTGGTCCTCAGGGAACTACAATGGAGATTTATTCTTTGCCAACAACTCTTTGATAATGGAACTGGGCTGCAGACCAGCCTAACCACAAACAGAAGGGCTGGTAGACTTGTGAAGGGATTATGGCGCCCCCTGGGGGACACTGAAATGTTCCTCCTGCAGCCATCCCTGTCTGAGGCCAAGTTCAAGTTGTAGTGAGTAACTTCTCTTGCATCATTATTTCGGTAACTTTCTTGAAAAATATTTCAAGAAATTTAGGACCTTTATGAGTTTTATAAACTACTAAACTCAAATTATGGGTTTGAGATGTGATATTTAAGCTCTCACAAGAGTGGAAGGGAGAATCTCTTTTGGTTTATTATTGTTTCTGATAGAAGGATCTTGGGTGTTTTGGTAATTTATAGTATTTCCTTTGTTAATGAAGGTGGAAGGATAAGATGAAAATTTCAGTTGCAAAGTTTTGCAGGCAAAATGCAACGAGCCTTTTCTGTCTTGCTTGATCAGGGTGTAAAATGAGCGATTCAACCCACAACAGTACCACTTTTCCAGTGAGCATTTGGGAGTGTGTGGGAGCGTTTTTGATTGTCACAATGACTGGGAGGTGTGCTGCTTCCATTCTCTGCGGTGGAGGAGGGAAAGAAAGAGTTTAGCATGAAGGAGAGTTGTCTCATCTAAAATGCCAGAGGGGCCCCTGTTTAGAATGCCCCCCGCCCCAGATCTGGAGACATTTATAGGCGATTCATAGTCAGAAGACTTAATTATACGAACAAAATATGTCAAGGAACGAAAGTTAGCAGACTTAAAGCTTATTGAGACAGAAATCGTATTGATCCAAGTTTGGGACATTAGACTATGTGATAACTTTACCCAAAGTCGAAATGCAGTGCTAGCCTTAAGTGGGATATGGAGGTGGGAAATTTGTTTTCCAGGCCCCACAGCATTTCTTTCTTCTTTCTCTTCCAAACACTCACCAGTTCACTGATCCTGCTCTTTTCCCATACTTCTAGGAATAAAGATGCAGATGATAAATTCATTAAGTCATGGGAATTTTCTCTTACTCCTCCCAACAGGATTATTAAGAAGAAAAATCTTGAGTATGGGGAGGAAGGTAGGTGTTTTGGCTGAGAGATCTTTCTAGAATTTCTTATTATTCCCAGGCAAGTAATAAGCTATATTCTTGGGAGGATGGTTTTAGATGTAGAAACCAAGGTTTCTACATTTGCTGTGACAAAGAGAGGGAAGTGGATGGGATACCTTTGTAAATTTATGGACAAACGAACAAATTGAACAAGACTCTTGAAAAATTGAGTTTAGAATGTAATGTGTGTGATGTTTCTTTGTGAACTTTAAAGTACTATGAAATTTTTATGTATTTTCATTTTTATTATGCCAAAAATTCCTTGTATTTCTCATAGCATGTAATTTGGAATCTTACATGAAATAGTCATTTAACAAGTGTGTTCCAAATGTTACAAATAATTAAGTATGAGGAGTTTCAGTGCAGTTTATGGGAAAAGCTTCCATGTTGACACATTTATCCATGGACCAAGATGTCACAACTTGGATGTCATTGTTCCCTGAGAGAGTCTTGTGTTGATATCCTGTTTGCTTCCATTAAGCATTTCCTAAGAGTAAGTATTATTTCTCCATTCTGAATAAGACATGATAGATTTCCCTCAGTCTTCCAAAAATATAGAATAATTTTTGTATATGTAATATGTAAAGGAATGATTGAAATATACCACTAGTGTAAAAATAGCTAGTGCTTGAGCGAACTAGTGACCATATGAATCTAATTATAGAAGCTCCTGTGAACACTGGACTCAAAAGTCTCCAGGATCAGAATGTTGGGTTTATCTTCATTCCTTCCTTCCTTGTTTGAGAAAGAATAAGAAATGACTTGAGCTTCAATATAGTCCTCCATTTATCGACCAGCCATTGCACCAGACATTGCACTATAGTATGAGAGTGAGTATGATACTGTCACTACCTCTGTGATGCTCATATTCTAGGGGGCACGTTGGTGGTCATGGAGGTCACAATCTTAGTCATAGGTTTTAGTCACCTTGAAATCTTCCATGCCTAATTAGGCACAATCCCAGCATTCTGCAGCCTGAGTGAGGCAGGAGTATCATGAATTTGAGGCCAACCTGGGCTACATAATTATTCCCAGTCAATCAAGCCTAAATAACATAATGAGGCCCTCCCTGCCTCAAAAAAAGAGGTCCCTATGCTGAGTCATAATACTCTTATAACAAGCAAGCAAACAATCAAACAAAACCCCAGAATCTCTGGAGTTAGAAACCAAACTTCAATATTTTTAAAGCTCCCCAATTGATCCCCAAAGATAGATGAAATTGAGAAAGCCCAGAGAAGAGAAAATATACAACTCTGTAGAGAGAAGTTTTAGATTAAAACACGACATGTGCTCTGTGAGAGTAAAACCAAAGTATAGCAGATGAAGTCTGGGTAAAGCTAAGAAGAAACTCACGGGGCCAGGCATGGTGGCTCACACCAGTACTTGGGAGGCAGAGGCAGGCAGATTTTTATGACATGGAGATCAGCCTGGTCTACATAGCAAGTTACAGGAGAGCTGGGACTACATAGTGAGACTCTGTGACAAAAAGCAATAAACTAACCATAATGTCCAAGAGAAGCTCTGTGTGCATGTTATCCTGAAAGTAAGAATGAGAGAATGTTCAAATTCCTTTCCATTTTTCTTATTGACTCTTATTGATGATGTAGGGAGTTGAAAATAAGAATTGGTAATTCAGATACTATAGCTCTCTCTTTTTATTACAATGTTTAACATAAACATGGCAACAGAAATGCTGGGTAGAGGTTGGTGGTTGTTGATATGCTAAAATAAAGCAGGGAAAATGAGACTTGGTGTTTCTCTCTCCTTGTGACAAAAGCACATGAGTGCACTATGTGATGTGGTCATGTGGCTAAGCATAGATCTGAAAGTAATAATTGAAAAGCCCCTTTCAACATATTAAGTTGGTAGTTCTAAATATATTAACTGTAATCTTCACAATATGCCTCTACAGGAAGCATTGTTATTTCTGGCTAATGGAAAGGGAAACTGAGGCCCAGAGGGGATAAATAGCTCGCTAGAGTCTCATGCTTCTTTGTTGGCATTGATGGGATTCAGATCTATGTCAGTCTGACTTGAAAGGGGAGCTTCCCATTTGCATCTGAGCTAGTTTCAGCTCTGAAATGACTTAGAGGAGGTGGGCATGCTGTATTTCTGGGTTATAACCCAATGTCAGCAAAAGTAATGGAGCTGGTGACTAATTGTTTTACCACCACCACAATCACCTCCATCATTGAGCATATGAATCTGTTATATGACCTTTAAAATAAATCTCAATGGAAGGGGAAATATTTGGTATAGAGAAGCAAGTTGAGGGTCATAAAAATCTTAAAAATTATCAAATGTCTAAGTTTTTGGTAAAACAACAAACCACAGGATAAGATCTAATTGTGCATTTTAGAGGAATATGCTTTCAGCATATGAAATCAACTGGCTGTAAAGTAGTGACTTGGTACCCCGGGATGGTTAGTGTTTTGAGCTTCTGAAAACTAAAAACAGGATAATAAAGCACTGAGAAGCAAACAAGGTTAAAAAAAAAGCTTATAGATGAGTTATTTTCCTCTCTTGTCTTGAAGGAAATCAGGATATAGTTTCAAAATCTTTATTGAAAACTGTTGCAGCAGAGTGATATGTATGTAGAAAGCCCTGTGTTGTCTAGCCACAGTAACTCTCTCATACTGTTGAGACAGCAGTGAAAGGCTTTCCATACAGACTACCTGCAAGGTAGGGTGACTACAGCAGGAGAAAAGAAAGTAAGAAATTGCATCCTATAGCTTGAGGTTTGTGTGCACGCATGCATGTGTGTGTTTCTTTCATCACTCTCTACCTAATTCATTGAGACAAGGTCTCTCAATTGAACCCAGAGCTTATGTTTACAAGTTAGTCTAGCTATCCAGCTTACTCCTGGGATTCCCAGTCTCTGCCTTCCCAGACATTTATTTCTATATATTTTTAAACTTCCCAGATGATGTTCTTGTGCAGCCAAGGTGGGCATCTAATTTCTTAAAATGGTTGTTTCCAAATTATATTACATATTAATATTACTTGAGCTTTTAAAATACCAAGTGGCAAGGGAGAACCCACACAAAATTCCAATGCCAAGGTTGTGCCCATACCAATTAACTTAGAATGGAAGGATGTGAGGAGCTAGGTTTCTTATGTAGTAGAGTTGGAAAATACTCCTGATGAAGGGTCTACTGAATTATCCTTAGAAGTTGCCATGGTCTGAGAAATGAGAGGAGAGTAGAAAGGAGAGAATGTAGTTTATACGTTGAGGTGTCCACTTATTTATACCAAGTTTTGACATTAGTGTGGGCAGTGATGTGGCAGAAAACGTTTAACATGTTTTACCAAGGGGAACAAATACTTCGATTTGTGGTCTTCACCCATTTTTGTGGTGTAAATACTCTGACCACTGATATTTTCAAGTTATCAATAGGACATCCTTGGTTGAGAAGTTAGAGAGGGATGCACACAATGCCTCTAGGGAGTCTGTATGCACTAGATCCAGCGTTCCACTGAATATGAGCCCACTGAATGACTCGGGTAAGTTTAGGCATCCAAGGACAGAGATTTGTATTTATTTTCACGCATGAACAAGAAACGAATGAAAGAGCCTTAGATTTCTCTGTGATGTGTCATCTAAACTGGATTTGAGGTCACATTCTAGGTAGGAACGATATAAGAGCACCTGTCAAGTCTCTTGTTGCCATAAGTAGAGGTCGTTACAGGAAATGTCACCCTCTGATTTCTTAGTAGAATCTCAAAAGGAAAACTAAACAAAACTCAATTTTTAGGTTCATCTTTCTAGAACTATGGAAATGATACAGGGTATTTTTCTCCTTTCTTTCTTGGGGGAGAAAGAGCATGACAATATTTGCAAACTCTGATAAAGAACATCATGCCTCAAGTTTTTTGAGGCAAGCTTCTCAAAGGCTGATGCAAATAGAACAAGGTGGTTCATCCTAAAACGTGCATGTGCAAGACTTAGGAGATAGCTCAGTGGGTAAAGTGCCGGCCTTGTAAGCCTGGTGCCCTGACTTTGATCTACAGAAGCGCATAAAAAAGCTGGGTATGGTGGCAAGTGCTTGTAAGTCCAGCCTTGAGGAAGCAGAGACAGGCAGATCCTTGGGTGTCACTGGGTAGCCCGCCTAGCCTACTTGCTGTGTTCCAGGACAATAAAAGACGCTTTCTCAGAAAAAGGTGGAGTGGTGCCTGAGGAATGACACTGAAGGCTGTCTTCCACCCTCCACATGAACACACACACATGTGCATGTATACTTGTGCACACAGTATATCCTCCACATGAACATAAACACAATGCATGTATAAACATATTGCTTAGGATGGGGTGTTAGAGTAGACCTATCTCTCTCTCTGTCTCTCTCTCTCTCTCTCTCTCTCTCTCTCTCTCTCGAATGTGCATTACTGAACCTCTCCTCTGCCAGTTTTGGATGCCTGGTAGATAGTGCTCATTGGATGCATTAGCGTTGGCTTTGTGCACTAATTAGAGATGATTATCACACACTGTCAATAGCAGGAACACTTTCATTAGGAGAGACTGAAGAGCAGGAAGAATGTCAGACTGGAGATGAGGACATCTAAATTCTCATCCTGACTCCATTCCAGCTGTGTGATGATGGAAACTCAACCTCTCTGATCCATTTACTATATTGTCGCTGATTTCTCATTTATATGTATTTGCAGAAACAGCACATAACCTTGTTAACTTGTTTCAAGATTTATTTTAATCATTCATCCCAGTGCAGCTGCTTCCCCATTTCTCTAGCCATCTTTGCAGTAATGTACGTAAAAAGTGTGTTGTCTGGGTGTCTTCCCTTCCTTACTTGGTACTTTCTCCTTAACACTCTTGGTCTATACTTGCTGTCTTGCACGCCACTGAAACCACTCACCAGTGGCTTTGATACTGCCCAATCCATTGGTTAGAAGGTTTACCTTACTTGTCATGTTTGCATAAAGCCATTCTCTCCCGGTGGTTCCTTCTCAGTCTTTGTTGGTGGTATCTCCTCCTCTTCAAAACCATTGAATATTGAAGTGTCACAGAGCTCAGTCTTCAGATCTCATCTCTTTTCTAACTAATCTCCACTCCAGATGTTCTCAGTCACATGACTTAGCTAGGTCTCGTGTCAAATGAATGTCTGCTTCAGTCTCTTTCTTGAAGTCTAGTTTTGTATAGTCAGCACCTTACCATTCATTTTTGCTTGTATGTCAAAGTGGCTTCTCAAACCTTACACATCAGAATGAACTGATTCTGTAGAAAAGCTAAGAAAGAGGAAAGGTATTTTTTTGGCTCATGGTTTCAGAGGTTTTATTCTGTGGTAAGCTGGCTTCATTATCCTAAGTCTGAGGCAGAAAGTCATGGAGTTGGGAGCATGTGGAAGAGGCAGATGCTTACCCCATGGTTACCCAAATATAAGTGGGGAGAGAGGAAGGGACCAGGGACAAAGTAGCCTTCAAAGACATCCTTCCCTAAGTGACCTATTAGCATTCACCAGGCTCCACCTCCAAAAATGTCCACCCCTCCCCAAATAGCTCACATCTGGGTGACAAACCTTCAACACATGGGCCTGTGGGAAACATTTCATATGCAAATCATAACAATGATATTGTTGCCAAATATCCACTGCCTTCTTTGTTAGGGAATTCGCTTGACCTGCTTTGGCTAAGAAACTGTGAGTGGTAGTGACATATACCACACTTGAGCTTTAAAACATATTGCACAGTTCTCTAGCTGCCCTTGTCCTTCTGTTACTTGACTGAGGACAGAAGTTGATTCTTCAGCTGGCCAGAATAAAGAAGTCATGGTGTAGAGTTAAGATTCTGCAGCCAACATATAATGAGCAAGAAATAAAGCTTTGTTGTGCAAGCCACTGAGACTTTGGGTCACTTTTTACTGTAGCATAATCCAGTGAACTGACTGATGCATTTCCTGTCTCAGTACTATTGTTGAGGAAAAAATCCATCCCAAATCACTGTGGCTTAAACACAGCATTATTTATTTGCTCATGATAAACACAGGACTTTATGAAGACAACTCATGTTTGTGTTTGCCATATATGACATCACTGGAGTGGTTAAAGGATCTGGAGGTACCACTTCCAAAATGGTATTTTCTTATGCTGTCATTTGATGCTGTTGGCTGGAGCTTAGCTATCTCAATTATTCTTCTCATAGTCCATGGCAGCTTGGGTTTCCTTACACCCCAGCAGCTGGGTTCTCAAGTGCGAGCATTCCAGAGCTAAAAGCAGAAGCTTCAAAGCTTCTTCTGGCCTAGTCTTGGAAGGCATACAGCATTCTTTCTCTGTCATCTCACTGATCAGGCAAGTCAAGCAAAATTAACATCTCATTGGTCAAGCAATGGCTAGTCCAGATTAAAGGAACAGCAAGAAGACTTGGCCTCTTGAGGAGCGAATAGCAAAATCTCATCCCCAAAGAGCAAGGAATATGTGGGTGTAACCATCTTCAGAAACAAAATCTGCTGTGGGCAGTCTATTTTATCCCTGTAGTCTTTATTATCTGAATCAGGCAAGCTACCTCTTTTTCTAAATAAAGTTTTATTGAAACAGAGCCATGCATATTCATTCACTTATGGTCTTTGGCTACTGTTACAATGAAAATTATATAGCTCATAAAGCTGAAGATATTTACCATCCCAGTCCTTTACAGAAAGGAGCCTGTTGATGCCTAATCTAAGTTAATGGGGCTATAATCCACCTAACTATTCAGGCTCCAAACTAGTTACCCTGGTACCATTCTTTCTGTTATACCACCATATCCAATTCTTTAGGAATCCTTCCAGCACTCTCTTAGGAAAATAATCTAATCTAATGTCTCATTCTCATTACCACACTGGCAGAGACTCAAGCTACGTTAATCTCTCGCCTGGATCACTACTCCTGTTTTTACTCTCATTCTGTTTACAACCTTTTATCAACACAATAGGTAGCTGATCTTTTAAAAATGTCGGTTAGGTCAGATGTGGAGGTACATACCTCTAATCTTAACCCCTGGAAGTTGGAGGCAAGAAGATCAGGAGTTCAAGGTCATCCTTGGATACATAGTAAGTTCAAGGCCAATCTGGGATATATGAGACTTTATCTCAAAAAACAAACACAGATGACAAACATGCCAATTAGATGATGTCACTGCCTTGTCCAAAACCCATAATTGCTTTGCCATCTTATTGCAAGTGAAATGGAAAACTCATACCAGGGCCTCTGAGGTCCTATGCCCCCCGCCCATGTCTACTATAGGACTGACCTATGTGTACTATAGGACTGATCTCATGGGTTCCCATTCTCCCCTTTGTCTCAGCCCCTTGTCTTCCCTACAGTTTAACCCTCTAGGTGTGCTCTTGCTATAGATGAGCCTTTGTATTATTCTCTCTACCTGGAATGTACTTGCTCTGAATATCTATGGCTTGACCTCCTCAAAGCCTTCAGGCATCTGTTATATTGGTATGTCTGAGAAGACTCCATTGGCTTCCAAAGCCCTCCTTTTTCCTATTAATTCTTGATTTTTTTAATCAGAACAGTTACCTATTTGATTCTTTCCACTTCTCTTGTAAATTCAAAAGCTGCAAGTCTAGATACTGTATCCTGAACACACAGTATTCAGTAAATATTTGTCTAGTGAAATTGTTCAGTGAATGGGCCTCAGTTTCCTCATGTGTAATGAGAAGGCCATCTGGCCAGAGCATCTGTCACTGAACTGGCTGCCAGAATTGTCTTCACTATTTGACTGGCTAAGTGGGTGTCCTGTTCTTTCTATGTCAGTCCTTCCCAATGCCCATGGGTTGAAATGGAGTCTTCTTTTTCTTTCGTTAAGGCTATCAGAGTCCCAGAGCTTGCTTGGAGGAACCTCAAAACCATAGCAATACCATTTCTGCTTATCTTCTGTAAGTATTGTGAAAACCAAATGCAAAAATAGATTTGAATCTTTAAACCTCTGTATAAGTTGAGAGAAATAAAATTGTAACATAGGTGAGACAAATTCTAGCATCACTTACAATTCTATCTCCTCCCTGGTGCTCACGCAGCACCCTGAACTGGAGACTAGTTTAACAGATTATGTGAGCACAAAACAGAAACTGAAAACAGAATAGAACTGCCTTGGGAACTGCAAGATAAGGAAGATCTTTATTTATAAATTAGCAAAGAAAGAATTAAAGGAAACCCCAAGTGTTTCTAGCTTCAGGTTATGACTAATCTCCCCAACTCACTGGGAAAACAAAACAAAACTTCTCCAAATGAAACCAAACCAAACACAAGCCATTTTTACTATTTGGAATTGGGATGAGTTTACTGCTAATTTAGACACTTGAATTGTAGTAATTCAAAAGCCCTGAATTTTCATATTTAGATGATTGGAACACCAAATGCATATTTCAGTTGTTCATTACCCAAAGATAACTTTGACTTGTTTCTTAGCAGGCTACTTCCCAACCTGCAGCACATGGCAATGATGAAGTTCTTGTTTAGCAGGAGAGCTAGAGAGGCTGCTGAATCTAAGTATGAGTGCATTTTCAGCTGAGATTTCTGGCTTCTTGCTGGAACAGGCAACTGACAATCATTTAACTCAGGCATTTTTCACCTAGGCAACAGCCATGTATGTTTTGAATCATACTTTTTGCTTTATCTCTGTCCTAATGAGAATGAAGGACTATTTTGAGTATTTAATGGGATGGACCTGAGTGAAAGCTATTTTAGGTTTACTTCTGATGTGAGCTGCATCTAGAAACAATGAAGAAACCTCAGTAAGTGGGCATAAAAGTGACACTTCTTTGATTGATAGAGTAACTGTGAAAAGATCAAGAGTTGCAGCCTTCTGGATGTCCCTGGGTTTCCAGTTTTTCAGGGCCTTGGCCTTTTCTGCCTTCTGGCCTGGAAATAATAAAATTCATATGAGGGATGATCAGGGGACAAACACCATTAAAATACTGGCCCAAATATGATTTTATTTTCATCTTGACCTTTATCACATGGTGATTAAGCACATAAGCTATGGAATCAGACAGACACATTAAATCCAGCTCTGCCACTTACGAACTTCATACATTTATGCAATGTAGTAAGTTTCCATAAGCTTCAGTTTTCCAATCCATAGAATGGAGAATAGACTTATATGATTTATAAGATCATTTTGAGACCAAATTAGATAATGCTGCAAAATACTTAGCCCAGTGCCTTGCGCAAGGTAAGCACTTGATCATATGAGCTAATAACCTAATAAAAATACTATTACTCTGAATTCAGAACAGAAGGATTGTCTTATGTGTTAGTTCCTAGGGCCACTGTAACAAAGTGACAGACTTGGTAGCTTGAGACAAAAGCAATTTATTCTCACAGCTCTCCGGAAATCAAGGTTGGCAGGGTTCCAAGTGCTGTATAAGAAGATCCTTTCTTGTTTCTGCCTAACCGCTGGTTGCTGGCAATCCTTAGTGTTCCTTATAGAGGCATTATTTCAGTTTTTACCTCCATCAGATGTGGAATTCTCTGTCTCTCTGTCTTTCTGTGTGTCTCTGTGTCTTTGTGTCTCTGTGTCTCTGTCTCTTTGTCTCTCTGTATCTGTCTCTGAGTCTCTTTGTCTCTCTCTCTCCTCCCCCTCTCCCCTCCATGACTTCTGTTCAAATACCCCTCTTTTTCTAAAGATCCCAGTCGTTGGACTGGGGCTCATCCACATCCAGTAGAATTTTGTCTTTAAACTTGATCACATCTGCAATGACCCTGTTTCCAGATAAAGTCACATTCTGAGGTTCTGGGTTGATGTGAATTTTAGGAACACAATTTAAAACAGCACACCTAGCAGGGGAAGATACAAAGTGTTGGAAAAGATTGAATGTATTTGTATAGCACACTCTGAACTAAGCACAACCTGGGCAGGAAGGGAAGAGATGAGACAGAAATGAGTCATTTTCCCCCCTACCTCCAGGAGAATTATGCACACTTAGTGGGTGAATGCTAAGCCCTACTGAATATAAAATCTATGCCCTCTATTGACCAGAATGCCCCTGCTCAATTCTGAAGTTGAAATTTGGGAGCAGCTAGGAGCAGGAGCAGTTACAGGACAGGGGGAGGGAGTGGATGGAGGTAGGTGGTAATTAGAGGGTTAGACTTACACATTCAGAGATAGGTCCCCATCCATTTGTAGATGGAATAGAGCATATCAGCATAACAGAGACTGGGGCAGAAGCAACAGACATCCCTGTCACACATTCTTCAGTGATTTTCTATGTAGTAAGATACATATACTACAACAGGGCTGCTCAAAATGCAGTGTACAAAAGAATCACTAGGGGAATAGTTTGAAATGGAGACTGTGATTCAGGGGGTTTGTGGCACTAATTGAAATTCGGCATTTCTAAAAACTTCCAAAGCTGATATTTCTGGTCCATGGACCACACACAGTTTTAGGTTTGGCTTGTGATGTTCATCACTCTAAGTTACCAAGAGTTTACCTTTTAAAATCATCTAGGAAATTCATGGATGGACCAACAATGAAGGACATTTGGGGACACAAATTAGACTCTATAGGCCATATCATATATATAACAAAGTACATTAAATTGGGTGGGAGGCAGTGGGGGTAGGTGCAGATAGGGGAGGGGATCTAAATACCATTAAAACATAATGTATGAAAATTGCAAAAATTCAAAAAAATAGAATCTAAAAATGTTCAGGCTATAAAAATTAATAAAATACTTATTTTAGTGTAAAAATTATCTAGGAATCCTTGAAGCCCCTGAGAGGCTACCCATGGCCCCCAGTGCTGAGTGAACTCACTGGGTTTTTAAAAAAAGAACATGAGGAGCTGGAGAGATAGCTCAGTGGTTAAGAGCACTGGCTGCTCTTGCAGAGGACCCGGGTTTGGTTCCCAGCACCCACATGGTGGCTAACAACGGTCTGTAACTCCAGTTCCAGGGGAATCCAACACCTTCTTCTGACCTCTGTGGGCATTGCATACTAACAACCGTCTGTAACTCCAGTTCCAGGGGAATCCAACACCTTCTTCTGACCTCTGTGGGTATTGCATGATATGGGTACACCTACACACATGCAAGCAATATACTCATACACTTAAAATAAAAATAATAAATAAAATTTTTTAAAAAGAACATGAAGTTGGGAGATAATGGGAGTGGTATGGGGAGGATTCAAAGAGGTAATGGGGCCTGATCTTGATCAAAACACACTGTATGCATGTATGAAATTCTCAAACAACAAGAAATACCTTGGGAGCTGGGCAAGGTGGTACACTCTTGTAATCTCAGCCTTGCGGGGTGGAGGTAGGAGGATTGGGAGTTCCAGGTCAGCCTAGGTTGTAAAATGATTTCCAGGCTAGCTTGCTACACAGCAAGATCCTGTTTCAGAAAAAAACAGTTTTTGAAAATTGGAGTTACTCTACATAGGGGTTCATGCACATCCCCAAAACCATAATTATCAAATTAAAAGCCCACTGCCAGGTGTGGGATACTTCCTTTTGAGTTGTTGGTTAGAGGTGTCTCAGAGACCTCTATATACAATGACAACATAGGCTATTACCATTGCTTTTGGTCACCTACCAAAACTTGATGGTAAAACCATATTGTTGAAGACACCACACATTAGTCATGGGACATGGACAAATCAAGTTGGTACTGATCAGGAAGCTTCCTCCATGGTGACTAGCTCTCATAGTACTGGAAGGTGCTATGTAGACTACTGGTAGAAAAAAATCATCAACAGTCTTACCCAGCTGTGAACACTGTGAACTGCAGTAATGACCAGCAAGGCAAGACATACCCATGGGTGCAGAAGTGGATGAATGCCATGGGGATAATCAATCACTTTCTGGTTGGATTTAAGACTCATTTCACAGGAGAGAACACATTCCTGGTACCTTAAATCTGGCCATGAACCCATGGTTGGATAACTCCCAGGGATGAACTTACTACTATTATTCTGCTAAGAGTGGACATAGTATCAAACTGCTCTCTAAAATTTTTTTGTCTTTTTGAGACAGGGTCTCCCTGTAGCCCCAGCTGACCTGGAACTCGCCATGTAGACCAGGCTGGCCTTGATGTCACAGAGATCCCCTGCCTCTGCCTCCCCTAATGCTGGGATTAAAGCATGGGCTGCCATACCCGGGTCCCATGCTCTCTAAACTTTTATCTCTAGCCGCAAATGGGACATGTATATCATATTCACATTCCAAGGCTTGGACCATTGTGGAAGGGGCAGAAGCCAGGGCGGGCGGGGGGTATTTTAAGAGCCAGAGGTCTGGGAGGGCCAGTGAGAAACTGTGTCTTCTGAGCATGTCAGGACCGTTGCTCATGAATTCACAGCAGTTGTGCTTGCCATACACGACCTGCACATTGTCAAACCAGTGAACATTCTAGTATGGAGTGGGAAGGGGTTCATGAGCCTCCACCACTAACTGAGGAGCTATGGACAAGGATTCTGGGGGAGGTTGAGTCAGTTTTCTTTCTTTGTTTTGAGACAGGGTCTCCCTGTAGCCCCAGCTGTCCTGGAACTCACTATGTAGACCAGGCTGGCTTTGAACTCACAGAGATCTGCCTGCCTCTGCCTCCCGAGTGCTGGGATTAAAGGCGAAAGCCACCATGACCAGTGGTGAGTCAGTTTTCTTTAAGAGCTGGCTCCTGGTAGGTTGAACTCACTCCAGTGGATGGCCCCACACCTAGGAGTATATGGGTAGCACAAATTGGAGTTGATGGGTTAATGAAAAAAAAAGAGGACAGGAAGTTATGGGGGTAGGGAGGTGGGAGTGGATCTGGGAGGATTTAAGGGACGGAATGGAGGGTGAATACGATGAAAATAAACTCTGTGAAATTCTCAAACAATAAAAACTTTTAAAAATATTTTGCAAAGTAACATCACAATTTAAATTAAATTTATATTATATTATATGAGTTAATGTCTACTTAATATGCATATTTCATTATTTTTTTAAAACTGTCCTTTAATGAAAAAGAAGCTACTCAGTGCAGGTGGCTGTTCCCTTCCATCTCTTTTATTCTGAGTCTCCTGTTCATGATCATGACCTAGTGGTGGACAAGTTGCCCATAGAAATACTGCCCTTCTGGATTTGTGTTGTTACTTCCTTGTGCTGTCACTTTGCTCTATTTAGCAACATTTCATGAAAACAGAGATTTGCTTGTAAAAGCTTAAATAGTTGTGGCTAGAATTATTCACCAATGCTGGGTACATTATAATGCATCAAATCAGGTTACATTTGATAGCTGCTTATTCTACTATTAGGGATACAAAGATGGAGCACAAGATTAGGGTGATGACAGGTTGATCCCCTCTGCCTTGCACTTACTTAGATTTTTACTCTTTGAGAACAGAGAGTGATCTGCTTGTTTTTTCTTTGGCTCTATAAGAAAGCTTTGTTCCTCATCAATTATCCTTCTAACCATTTTTTCCTTTACAACTCTAACTGATAATATTGTGTAAGTCAATTGCTTCTTTGGGGGTTGTAAAACGATGATTGTATAATTTTAGCATTCATTTTACATGGACACAAGGTATCTTAGACTCTAATTTTATATATATACCACAGCCCTGGAGTCAGCCATTTTTTCAAGGAGCCCCGGTTCTTTTGAGTGAGAAGCAGATCTTAAGGTGGAAAAGGGTTTTAAGGTTACATATGATTCGGGGGTAATATTGCTTTTAGGGCATGTTAATGCAGAGCTGGATAACACAATCACATATACTCATATTTACACATGAGTAAAAATACAATATATTTTCAGAAACTTTCACATTGATGTATCAAATTAACTTTAACATTGCTGGTTCTAACTTCTTTGATTTTTATAATTCTCTTTTCTCTTACTGAAGTGTTTGTATCGGTCTTAGCTTGTTTCTCTGTTGCTATGATAAAATACCATGACCAAAAGCAACTTGGGGAGGAAAGGGTTTATTTGCCTTACATTTCCTTGTCACAGTCCATCATCAAGGGAAGTCAGGGTAGGAACTCAAAGCAGGAACCTGCAGGCAGAAACTGAAGCAGAGACCATGAAGGAAGGCAACTTACTGGCTTGCTTTCCCTGGCTTGTTCATTTACCCTTCTTATATAATCCAGGACCACCTCCTAGGAATGGCACTGTCCTTAGAGGTTTGGGTCCTCCTACATCAACCATAGTCAAAGAAATGGCCCACAAACCAATTTGATAGAGGAGATTCCTCAGTTGAGGTTCCCTCTTCCTAGTTATCTCTCATTTGTGTTGACAAAACTCAACCAGCACAATACCTGAAAACTTGTTTTTATCTTACATTAAAAATAGTTTCTGAATAAGAATGTCACTATTATTTATAACAACAATGGTACTTACTGGTGTAAATTTTTTGTTTGAGATAAAAATCCTCCCTTATGTACCGAATCCTTACTGTGAAAAATGAGTGTTGATCAGACACTAGAAAGTGTGTAAATGCTGCTTGAATGAATAGCTTAAGTAAACAGGCTCAGGTTCCTCAGTATTCCATACACCAGCGCAAAAGTGTATTGAGAACATAGTGTGTTCTATCAAGAAAGGGTTATTAGTGGATTCTTTAAAGTCAAGTTCATTTGGGGAGTATTCAGTAGCTATTTGAAATCTCTAGGCCTATGTTCATAAAATTTTCATTTCCCACTTCAAATACATTGATGCAGTTTAAGCAGGTGGTTTATGGAGCATATTGGATGCTCGTTAATAGGACTGTGAATTGGAACTTTTTGTTCCTCTTGTTCTGTTTTATTAAAAGGCATGAAGAAAATAGCAAGGAATCATGAGAGACTATGAAAGACCGGGGCAGGATTTGTCTCATCAACCTCTTTGGCATTGTGAATGATGCCCAGCTTTCATAGGCTTCAGTCTTCAGTCATCTGTTTCTAACTTGGTCCATGAATCCATTCTTATCATGTTCTTCATCTTGAATAGAGTCCAATCATTTCAACATTGATTTTACATAGAAATATTAGCTGCCATATAATTGAGGAGAAAGGAGGTGACATGGCCCTCAAGAGCAAAGGTTCTCCAGGAGTCGAAGGATTGCTGGGGGTTGGGGATTTTTCTTCTTATCTCATAAGATGCCAGGGCTCTAGATTGTTTTTCAGTCTTACCCTGCTCTAGTCAGGAAGGACTTTCACGTACACATCATCCATGCTTCGTTTAGCAATAGGTTCAAGTAAAGAATGTCAGTTAAAACATGTAATTTAACTCTCTGTCCCTGACAATAAGCAATAAATACAATTTATTCATCACACATCAATACTCCTAACTCATAACAGCAGGAAGATTACGGAAGATAGGTACTTGAGAACTAAACAGGTCAATATATGCAGACAGAACAAGGGGCTTGAAGCAGTTTCTGTCAATTTATCATTGATCCAATGGTGCTATAAAAATTGCCCATTCAGCAAGGGAAAACAGGATATGTGAAATACGGATCATTTGGGGAGGCATCACAGAAGCTCCTTCGTATCCAGAGGTTTAGGGTGTATTTACTGGTTGAGGCATCTTTACCTCTGTCCAAATTCCCATGCTCGTTGCTTCCTGTATTAATATAACCAGGAGTTGTGGAACCATAGGCTGCACTATTAACTAAGTAGGAAACTTTTGTTTTATGTATTCTAGCATAAATGTTAGAGTCTGACCAGGATAAAAATAAGCCATAGTTTTTTTTCCTTAAAAATGTCTTCATTGTGTCTCAGGGTTGTTGCAATTTGCAGGGATAGAGAGATGACTTAGGGGTTAAGAGCACTTTGGTGCTCTTACAGAGGACCTGGGATCTATTCCCAGCACCCACATGATGGATAACAATTGTCTGTAACTCCAGTTCCATGGGAACCAATGTCCTCTTCTGATCTCCGTGGGCACTGCACAACATGAGTGCACCTACCTACATGCAGGCAATATGCTCATACACATAAAATAAAATAAATAAAATTTAAAAAGAGCATTGCTTGCAAGAGACAGGAGCTCTCCCGGCTTCTCATGTTTTCAGAGGCCTCACCATAATGAAGAGTCCCATAGTCAATATTCAGGCCTCCCCTCTGAAAGTGAGATGCACATCTCCAAACTTTAGGGCAGAAAAAGCAAAGGTTCCCTTTTGTACTGAAGACAAACATCAGCTAGAGGTGCCCTTATTCCCTGGTGATCTATTCCGATGGCACAATTCCGAGACAGCTTCCTGGTAAGAATCCAGCCTTTCACTATGCAGTGTGGCCATATTTTCTAGCAAGATGATAAAATATTTGGAAGAGGGATCATTCTAGAAATCATCCCCATATGGCTCTCAAACATGGATGTCTTTTAAAAAGCCACACTTAATTTGTGTTTGATGTCATCTGGGTATCAGATGATATCATATTCTTTGAATTTACCAAAAGGAAATTTGTGTTTTTGTTAATGTGAGGGTTAACCACTATCCTATAGGGTTTGTAATAAGTAGAGTATGTACATCCGCAGCATCCTTAGGTTATTTAATTTTAGGCTCTTTTTTGGTGTATTCGTCGTATGCTTTCAATTATATTTTCAACTTTTTGGACCTCCTGTTCAACCTACAATGGGAGATTTCCTATTTGCTGATTTAACACATGTAATTTTCAGTACCTGCCCTACCCCCCAGATCCTCAGTGACAAGAATTTCCAGCTAGAACTATGTTTTACACCACCACCCTCTCCTGATAGAACTTTACTTTGGTACAAATGTAAGCAGCCTGCAAAGCTCATCACAGTCATGTGACTCTAAAGTACAAGACAAAATGTTATTCCTTTTATAGGAAAGAGACTGTGTGAAAGATTAGGCCTTTAGGACAGGTGGTCTTTGAATAAATGTCCTTGTCATCCCCATCCAATGAATTGCCTTCATAATAACACATAGATGGAAGAAATGGGCTGGAGCTGTTAGTCATCCATCTAGTGCTTTAGGCCTTTAGCTATGGCAAATGTTATCGTAAGATTTTTATATTAGGTGTTTTGAAATGTCAGACACAGATACAGGGCAAGATGTGGCACATTTGCTTCCATTTATGCTTGACACCATTCATTGCTTTCTTTCAAGAAACTGAACAAGGAACAAAGACAGTGGCATACTGTGCCTTCATGCTGAGGCTCGGGACATGAGATAAAAGAGAGAGGGAGTGTTTGAAAAACTCAAACATCTGTGATACCAGAAAGAAGGCTCAGTATGTATAGGAAGAATCCACTTGAGGAGGAATGACAAGTTAATGTTTCCGGTAATCCTTCAACAAAAGATATGTGATTTGGGTTTACCTTGCCTGTTATTGCTGTGTCTTAGATTATGCCTAAATTTTGTGACTCTATATTCAGATTAACAGGCATTTGTCACTGCCTGATGAAGGACGGCTTCAGCTTTGAGAGAGGAAGCTTTGTGAAGACAAGAATAGAGGTACAGAAGATTCCAGGCGATGTTACTGGAGCCATTTGAATTCTGTTCTGCAGCAGAAACGTAAAGTGGAAATTACTAATTTTTTTCTCAATAGTACACTGAAAAATTAAAAAGTCATAGTTTTTAAAATTCCAAGAGACATGAAAATTCTCTCATTTTTCCTGCCATTGGCCTTTTAATAGAAGTAGTCCCTTTACAGAGGTAGAATCCCCGACCTTGATGGGCAGGCATATTTTCTTTGTGCTACCCTGAGCACGGTGATGTTTCCATGGAGAACAGTGATTGATATTTGTGTGATCTTGAGAAAGCAGCGTGGGTTTTATTTGCCCCATAAAAAGGTACCAAATGTGGAAAATTTACTTAGCATATGTGGATGAGTGTGCAGTCTTGCAGAGATTCGGTTTACAAGTCAGAGCAACTGCATTTAGCTTGCAGCTTCCTGTGGTCGATCAGTAGCTTCATCTTTGAAGTCAAGAAACCCAAATAGAGCCCCAGAGGAATCACATGTGTGTGAGGAAAAAAACCTCTAATGATTAAAAGTTATTTCAGGAGAAGGTGGTACGTCAATGAAGTAATGGAAAAATGCTACCTATTATCAGACCACTTACAACAAGGGCTGTCGACTTCTGCACTATTGACATTTGGGACTGGATCATTCTTTGCCATGGGGCTGTCCTGTATATTGGAGAATGTTTAGCAGTATCCCTGGTTTTTACCTATTAGATGCCGGTAGCAGCTCTTCTTTTCCAACTGTGAAACAAGTTTTCTCCAGACTTTTCCAAAATGTACCTTTGGGGGCATAATTGTGTCTGACTGAGAACTACCAATTTAGGGTTAACTGTGGAATACATATATTCTCCAAAGGGCAAATAACACATCTAAGGGACTTAACTTTCAGAATACTTGTTTAATTGATGGTTATAATTTGTCTTTGCCAAAACCAGCTTCTTGCCAAACATCAGTGAACAGATGTGTAATTTTATTTAAAAAACTGATAGTTCACATGAGGCTGTAGGGTTCATTCAGCAAGGCCCAAAACATCATTTGTTGCAGCAGATGACTTTTTTCTTATATTTTAAAACATATATTTACTTATTAATGTGTTTGGGTGTGGGTATATGTGTATGGGTACACCCATGCACGAGTCTGGGCCTCAGATGACAACTTGTGGTTCTCTCCTTCCACTATAAGGGTCTCAGGGATTAAATTCAGGTTATTAGGTTTGTCAGCAAGTGCCTTTATCCCACTGAGCCATCTTACCAGCTATCTTTTGTTTTATTGAGATAGGATCTTATGTAGCTTGGATTGGTTTTGAACTTGCTGTGTACCTGAGGCCAGCTTTGATTTCCCTGCCTCCAACTCCCAGTTGCTGGGATCTCAGTTATGTGTCACCATGCCTGGTAGGCAGATGGCCTTGATACCGTCCTAGAAGTCTTGAAAACTTCATCTGTGCTCTGTGCTCCAGGTTAGGAGCAATAGTCACCACGATAGAAGTGCTTAGGGAAACTAATCCTCTTCTCTTAGTTTACTTACTCACGACCCTATTTGATTTAGCCCTTTCCTTTCCAGCCTTTATATCCTGAATACAAATTGAAGTCTGTATCATTTGCTTTAAAATGTTTGGCTTCACTTACTCATCTTTGGAATCAGTGTTGTTACAGTCCTGAGACTCAGACTTGGTCCTTGGACAAGACTGTGATGTGAGAAAATTTCAGTATCTCAGACCCTGTTTTATTGGTGCTTTACCCTTCCTTTCCGATGCCTTTCACCACGTGCTACCTCCTCTGCAAATCCACCTCCAGGTGCTTCAAATGCTTTTCAAATCTTTCTTCCCTCTTACTTTTTAAAATAAATTATGTTTTTTCTCTCTGTGTGGGATCCGATTACCTTTCTACATTGTACCTTAATACATAACTCTTTTTTTTTTTTGAGACTGGGATGTATTGTCTTCTAATTTTTTTGTTGTTTTTTGTGTATTTCATGCAGAACATCCCAAACAATCTTATTCACCTTTATACCTACATCTCAAATGGCACCCTGCCATAAGCCCTGCCCCCACTGTAGCCCATATACTCTGTCATCCCTGTTACTGCCCACTGTGTTGTCAGTGCCCCTAGCCATTCCCCACTGCTCGTCCATCCGCTGAATCTAGTCAGCCTATCTAGAGAGCCGTGTTTTAGGAAGATCAGCTGTTCCTCATCTGTCCCCCATATCCTCGTCCACCCCTGTTACTGCCCACTGTGTTGTCAGTCCCCCCAGCCGTTCCCCAGTGCTTGTCCATCCACTGAGTCTAGTCAGCCTATCTAGAGTCCCTTGTTTTAGGAAAGGACATATTGCAAACTCACTTCTTTTGGTACCCAGTTCTATGAGTTTTTACACACATTAGTGTATTCACCACCACAACCAGGATACAGAACAATTCACTTCAAAAAGCATCCCTCAGGGTGCCTCTCTGCAAAACTCTCTACTCCTGAATGCTAGCCCTCCTCCAATCTGTTTCCTAGCCCTACAGTTTTGCCTTTTCCTGGAAGGTCATGCAAATGGAATTATCCGGAAAGCAATATTTAAAAATGGCTTCTTTCACTCAGCACAATGAATTTTTTTCCCTTTTTGAAATTCATTCATGCTGTTAAAATTGGCCCATGTTGTTTGCATTGACATTTTGTTCCTTTTCTCGCTGTGTAGAATTCCATGGCATTACTAACCACAGAGTATTTAAAGGACATTTGGGTAGTTTTCAATTTTAGGTAGCTGTAAGTACAGTTTCTGTGCAGGTCTTGGTGGGAATGTAAGTATTTTATTCTCTGGGGGTAGGATTGCTGATAATAGAGTAAGTAAGTTTTTTTTTTTTTTTTTTTCCCAGAGCAATTTTTACTGTAGCTGGTTCCAGGAATGAATTCAACATTTAAACTGTAATAGTTTTGTAAGACTGAGATTTCAGGCTTTGGTTTGAGGATTTGTAGCAAGGTGATGTGTGTGTGTGTGTGTGTGTGTGTGTGTGTGTGTGTGTGTGTATTTGGGGTGTTTGGAGTGTTAAGGGTTGGGACTCTGAAATTACTTAAGTTCAAATGGGTGGCCTACTCTTGCTCACCTTATGCTTGGGGGTTGACATGCCAATTTTTCTCCCAATGCTTTAATCCTGACCTATGGTATCAGTACAGGAAGAGCTATTTAAATTGGATGAGTGTTTGACAAACACCCGTCTGTTTCTGATGAGTGAATTTCCTTCCATCTCTAAATCCCATGACTACGACTGTGACTCTTATGGTTGAATCATTCTTTAGCTACATCAATTTCATGGTTGTCAGCAATGTCTAATCCATCTTCCGTAGTCTGGAACCACTCAGGCGGCAGACTCCCTTGAGGTGGAAATATTCCTTTTACTCACTAGTGTTCATTCCTGCCATCTCTGGGCTGCCTACAGTTAGTATGTGGCATAATTATTTCATTTTAATTCTGACTATAGGAAAAGGTTTTGGTGAAGGACAATATGAACAATTCATCAAACAGTGCTACTGATATAAATTGCTTAAAATGACCATATTAATTGCTGAAGGTTGCATTCTGAAGTTAAAAATTCAGATTCTATGCACATAATTAATTTTCCTCATCTCAAATATTACTTCCATGCATGGCTAACACTAAGTGTTCAGTAAATGTTTGGTGAACTGAGTATGTACAGAAAATAATTTGATGGACAGTAAAGATCTATATAATTTTCTTCTTTGAGCACTATTTATACTCCATTAAGCCCTCTCATTTTTTTTTCTGAGACTTGGCTTTACATGCCAAGTTGCCATGTTGATTTTTATTATTTATTATTAAGGTTTTATATTGGTAGCTACAGAACTCAGTTGTCTGGAAAAATAGCGATATCTCCTGAATTTTGAAAAACAAATTTGCTGATTATCCTATAAACTGGGATATTTATTTAACTATCCCAGGTTTACCAGAAAATACACTCACTCTTTAATTGCCAAATAAAATGCCACCTCACTCTGTACAAAATTTTTCTGGTTTTAATAGACCACAGCATTACTATGATATATTTGAATCCAGGTCTGTTTCTCCCACTAATCTGTGAATAATTTCATGGTAGATTTATGTCTCATTCTCCTTTTTCAATCTTAGCATTTATCCCAGTGTCTGGGTCATTTGTGCCAAATAAATATTTCTCATATTGAATTAGATTCCTGAGGTATAATGATAAGTTTAGCTAAGATTTCTCATGTATTTATATATGCATATATATCATATATATATTATATATATGATATACACATTCATGTTTTTGGAACTGATGAGTGAAAGCGAATGAAAGCAGAGCCCTTTCCTGGAGTCGTATAGATGTGGTGAGTAGATTTTTTTAAAGATGGGCAGATGCCACCAGGACTTGATTGCTGAAGACAAAACATACTTTGGTCAAAGTACATGGATAAATAAAGCTGGTGTTGACCTGAAAGCTTCTTCCTGCTGGTTAGCTTTCACAGTGCAGGAAGGTGCAATGCAGGCTGCTTGGGGAGAAAGATCATCAATAGTCGTATTCAGCTACAAGCTACAATATCAACTGGCCTGGCAAGATATGCCCATTGGTGAAATAGTGGCATGAATGTTATGGTGGTGGTAATCAATTACTTTCTTACTGGATATAGAGCCCAGTCCACAAAAGGAAACTCATGACTGATAAAGTAAAGCTGGCCAAGAACCTCGGGCTGGGGAGGAATTAGGCTTTAGGGGAGAACCTACTATTATTATTTTGCTAAGTGGATATAGTGTCAAATTACCTTCTGAATATTTATGTGTATAAACGTAGCTTAGTGTAGCTCTTAGTTAGCCCTCATCAGAGAAGCTTGCTTTTTTTTTCAGTATACATTAGTTAGTACAGCTACTTACAACTGGGCAAAGTGCAGAGAATAATTTTCTGTGGAGTGCTCAGCCCTAAATGGGACATCTATAACAAATTACCACCCCAAACTCAAGGAACATTGTGGAAGAGGTGTTGGGAGATTGTAAGAACAAGGGGTTTGTGGGGGGACGCCTGTGAAAAAGTGTCTTTTGGATGTGATTCTTGGACTCACTGCAGCTATACTTACCTACACAAGATCTGCACACAATTAGGCCTGTCAACATTAGATTATGGAAGGAGGAAGGGCTCATGAGCCTCACCCATCCCCGAAGGCTGGGAGAAGATGAGGATCACTTTCTTTTTTAATATTTTATGTACTATTTTTAATATATGTGTATGAATGTATTGCCTGTATATGTGTAAGTGCACCCGTGTTGTGCAATGCCCACAGAGGTCAGAAGAAGGAGTCAGATCTCCTGGAACTGGAGTTACAAATGTTTATTAGTCACCATGTGGGTACTAGGACCTGAACACGGGTCCTCTGCAAGAGTAGTCAGTGCTCTTAACTGCTGACCCATCTCTGCAGGCCTGGAGATCACTTTGTTCAGTGGTGTAACCACTGGCCCATGCTCTAGTAAATAACATCCCACCCATGCTCATATAGGCAACCTTCTTTAAATTCAGCAGGACACATACACACACACACACACACACACACACACACACAAAGATGAAAGTAGGAAGAGGACTTGTTGGTAAGAAGAAAGGTTGCAGTGGAAAAGGAGTGGATGAGACAAGGTAATAGGGTGTGAGGAATAAAATTTATTATATTTATGCATGAGGGTGTCAAAGAATAAAAAAAAATCAATGAAATTTAAAAACAAATAAAATGTAAGAACAAGGAGGAAGACTCAGTTTTAGAGTAGCTTGCTATTATCAAAAGGAAATATGTTTTCTTTGGTCAATTTGAAGAGACAAACCCCCAGTTAACTCTGGGAACTCAATTTCAGGAGTGCTCTGAGCATGCTTTAAAACAAAATTTATTCATGAAATGACCTTTTAAACTGCAAAAATATATATTGTGCTTTATCATGAAACCAGTCTAAAGAGATGGAAAAAATCCAGCTACGTGTGGAATTTTGGATGAAAAGCTGTGGACCTCAGTGTGGTTAGCAGTGCAGTGGAAACCATCTTTCTGTTAGCTTTATTTCAAAGACAAAGTTCATAAGATTTCTAATAGATAATAAATCTAAGGGCCACATGCAATTTCAGCTAAAATAGATAGGGATAGTAACAATTTAGGCAGCACCTGTACGTCATTGCTTCTTATTCTAGACAGAGGTTGAACTTTTAGTATTATCTTTCTCCCAGGTGGCTTGTTATGATGCAAACATCTGTCTGATATGGCCTTAGACCAAAAGTGAGGTTGACTGGATAGCATGCCAGGCAGCTGGCTCAATTGTTCTACAGACGTCCAGTCTGGTTCGATTCTGTCTGAAGAAGGCCACACATAGAAAAGCAGATTTTTTTCTTCCAGAAAAATGACTCTTGGTAACATGCTATAGATGTCTGTAGGTGTATCACTCAGATTCCCTTTGCTGGGCTGCAGCAGTATACTATGAGAGCTAGCTGCTTATGGCTCATAGTTTGACTTTCTCAATTGTTCTCAACCAGTTAAGAACACTTTCCATGGAAATATGCAGGAGATCATGCTTTCCTCTTCAGGGCTGCCCATAGTCAATGACTGAGTGCTTTGAGGAAAGTGCATAAAATCTGGTCTGTTCCTTGTTCAATGTGGAGTAACTATCCCATTTATATTTTAGAGCTCCTGAGGCAACCAAGATAATACAGGTTGTAGATAAAACTTCATCTTTGTTTTTCTTCTTCTTTCTACCCTGCTCTCTTCCCTTCCTTAATCTTGAATGCTCCCAAGGACACTTTAGTGAATCACTTGTACAACATCTTGGGTTCTGCTCCAAGAAAAATTGACTTTAGACTTGTGACTCTGCCTAAATGAGCTGGCATAACAGGATTCTAGAAGTAAATGGAAATTTTCCCAAATTATGAAAGATAGCGATCTTTGTATGAAAGTTACTGAGGATAAGGCAGCAAAACTTGGGGTAGCAGAACAGGATTCTGCCCACATCTGCACAGAGAAGATTAACATGGTTAGAGAAACCCCGTTACTATGTCAATGACTTGAACGTTGAGTTAGTGATTACAAAAATCTTGTTGGGTCTGGTGGTGCAAGCCCATAGAAATGTTGAAGATGCTCTATGTTCTGAAGTATCAAATATTCAACAAGATTTATTTTTACATAAAAATACATAAGGATATCCATCTTATTAGTATTCCAAAATTGTTTAGTGTTTAGTAAATAAACATATTGGAAGTTGAAGTATGAGGATCACAGATTCAAAGCATCCCTTGGCTACAGAGTGATTTCAAGGCCAGCCTGGGCAACTTAATGAGACTCTAAGAATTTATTATAATTTGTTTATTTTTTTATTTTATATGTATGAGTGTTTTGCCTGCATGTGTGAGTTCCCTTGTGCATGCAATGCCCCTAAAGACCAGAAGAGGGCATCAAAATCCCTGAACTTGGAGTTATGGATGATTGTTAGCCACCATGTGGGTGCTGGGAACCAATCCTGGGTCCTCTGCAAGAGCAGTCAGTGCCTGTAACTGCTGAGCCATTTCTCCAGATCCTGCCTCAAAAAGTTAAAAAAAGTAAAAAGAGGCTTGAGGAAGTAGCTCAGTAATAGAGCACCTCCCTATCATGCACTAGGCCCTAGGTTCAATCTCCAGTACCATAGAAAACTCAATTATGTGCTCTAACAATTGTTGAATGAGCATAGAGAGCATTCATGGGAGGATATTATGAGTGAACATCATTCTTACATCGTATTGGTTAGAGTGCAGTTTCTTAGACTATGGGTAGCAACACCATATGGGAATCACATAATTGAGTAAGGCAGTTGTGAAAAATTTGGCCACAGTAAAATGTTTCAAACATAACAAAAGTTTTTCTGACAGTGTTCATTCACCTGTGTTGCATCACATGACTTCACTGCATCTCAGGTTCTGAACATCCAAAATACACACTTTTCACTGTTCATGTTGTCATACCACACCACACTACTGAATGCTGCCCAAATCACCTCAGGTCAAATTTCACACTATCGTATTTTAGGAATTATAATGTTTTCACCACACATCTAGAGTTTCCTGCTCTTACAAAAATGTGGTGTTTAATTATGGGAAACAAAGACTTTTTGTATTTTCCTCCCATCCTTTCTCTCTTTAAAAATATATTTATTTACTATTTTTATTTTGTGTGTATGAGCATTATGCTTGCATGTATGTAAGTGCACCCATGTTGTACAATGCCTGCAGAGGTCAGAAGAGGTTGTCAGATTCCCTGGGACTGGAATTACAGATGGTTGTTAGCCACTATGTGGGTGCTAGGAATTGAGCCCGGGTCCTCTGCAAGAGCAGTCAGTGCTCTTAACTGCTGAGCCATCTCTCCAGCCCATCCCATTCTTTCTTAGCATATAAGAATCAATTCATCTGTTTTTGGATTGTGTCGTGTTAGAATGTTTGATTTCAAAAATTACTGACAAATGTTTTACAAGAAATTGTTAAATCATTTAATGAATTTTGGTTTGAGATTAGGACAGAATTTCCAATAATTTCTGAAATGGCCCTAAACATACTTCTGTCAGTTTATACTTGCTATTTATGTGAAATGGTGTTCTCAGCGCTGATGCTTACAAAATCAAAATATTGATCAACTCTGAAAAATGTTGAAGATGCTATGTATCCTGAAGTATCAAATATTCAACAAGATTTATTTTTGCATAAAATAAATAAACACATCCATCTTATTAGTATGCAAATTTTATTTAGTCTTTAATAAATGATAACATTATATTATAACAAAATTGTTTTGAAATATATTTCCTTATGATTTATTATCAGCAAATATTTGATTTTTCTGTCCCTATGCCCATATATCAGAGTCACATAAAAGTTTCTTGGGTGGAAAAAGAGGTCATGAATAGTGAAAGTTTGGGAAGCCTTGAGCTGTATTATGATTATATACCAGATCTCTCACCAACCACATGATGCTATTTTATTTGGCACAGCCTTAGGAAAGGGGTAGTGGTGAATTTACTGAAATTAATTTTTCCCATTGCACGAATAAAGACGTAAAAAATGAACTTTAACTCTTGGCAGCCTGAGTTTGTGTCCTGAGATTCATATATATTGCATTTGCTTGAAATGGTACCTGAGGAGATTTTAGAGTAGAAGTGGATAGCGGAAGTAGCAGCATGGAATGGAGGAACCCAATGAGAAACTGTAAAACTGCATCTGTGTGACCCATAATACAGTACTTGCTTTTGAAACTTTTTCTTGGTGCAGTGCTTTTGTAAGCAAAAGTAGACAGCCTCTCGCCAGGTCACATGGTTTGGGAGAGTGGAGTGTGGACTGGATTCTAGGTGCTTCTAGGGAGAACACACCTTGCACATTAATATGTGACGGTGTTATCGCAAAGCAACCACGTTTGATCCTCCCCTGATGTAGACTGAATTATTTTTTAATCATGTTTTTACTCTATTCTGTATCCATACCTTCTGTTCTATGACTTTGCAGATCTGTGTGTGGGTGGTAGTGTGTGGTGTGGTTTGTGGGCTGTATGAGAGTGAATGTGCATGTGAATGCCAGAGCCAGACATTGGGTGTCATCTTCTATTGCTCTCTACCTTATTTCCTTGAGACAGGGTCTCTCATGGAACTGGAAGCTTATCATCTCAGCTAGGCTAGCCCTCTAACCAGCTCTTGGGATTTGCCTGTCTCTGCTTCCCAATGCTGGGATTACAGGCAAGCACATTGATGCTGAGCTTTTTTATGTGGGTGATGAGGATTCAAATTTAGAGCCTTGTACTTGCGGAGCAGGTATTGCCACACATTGAGCCAGCTCTCCAATCCCAACTTCATAGTTCTTGTCAGTAAAGACCTAGACTGTGTTTCTCTGATGCTTGATTTTGAGTTTGATTGTATGATCAGTTTTGGTTAATCAGTTGCTACAAAATGTTATATGATCAAAATTAGAAGCACATTCATGATTAGGCTTGCCCTCTTATACCTCTGCCAGTGTCTTGAAAAGCACATTCCCAAGATAGTGTATTGATTCTAGAAAAAGGCTGAGAGACTAGGGGAACAGAGGAAGTCATTCAATTCAAGCCCCAACCAGAGCCACTGATCTTCAGTCAACCTATAGTTGCAGGAGGAAGCTCTCTGATCAAGATCAGCTCTCACTCAACCAAAGTCAAGCCCAGATTATTTCAGCCTCTGTTGATTCTTAGACTTATGCACCAAATAGATGTTTGTAGATTTTTGTAGTTGATTATATACCAGATCTTTCACATACAACATTATTGTGATGCTAGCTTCTCTTGCTTCTGCCATAATTGCCCTATTCCAATAGGAAATTGCCTTCTTTCCAGAATCTATCCCTTTTCATCTTTCCATCAGCATTGCCTAAACACACAGCAAAGAGGTGGGGGAGATAGATCAGTTAGCAAAGTGCTTGCCATACAAGCATGAGGACCTAAATTCAAATCCCCAGCACTCACAAGTCTCCAACACCAGCACTGGGGTGGCAGACACAGGAGAATCCCTGAGTCTTATGAGTCTTACTATCCAGTCAGTCTAGCCAAATAAGTCATCTTCATGTTCAGTGAGAGACCCTGTCACAAGAAATGAGGTGGAGAGAGATTGAGAAAGACACCCAATGCTAACCTCTGGCATTCACATGTACATGAACACAAGCACACACACACACACACACACACACACACACACACACACACAAAGAGAGAGGAGAGAGAGAGAGAGAGAGAGATCCAAAAAGTGATTGTGATTCAGAGATGCTTGATTTAGTGGTTTTACTGATAAATCATCAAAGCTAGACCTAGAGGATAATTCTGGTCAAATGATTCTGGTAAAATCAGGTTGGGTGGTGAAGAGTAGGTGGAGAGAAAAGGTTGGCATTTTCTCCATGGTGATGATGATTTCTTAGTGTAATAGCATGCCAATTCATAATTTTTCTTCTGTTTGTCTTTTCATATAAAACTTTGATAAATAGTATAGATTTGCTGGTCATAATTTTCTAACTATACATAGGAGGGATGTCATTTTTCACTTTGGTCAAATATGGGAGTGAGGAAATAATAATGAAGAAAGGTGAATAGCCTCAATAATTTTTGACATGTGATGCATTAAGATGTTTTTATTTTTTATTTTATCCTCTTGCCTATCCTTACAAATGAAACAGTTGATGACATTTTCGTGATACTATTCATATGAAAAAAACAACTCAGTCTAGTGATGTTGACGGATTTTATTAGTGAAATAAACATTTTAAATAATTGGTGAAACTTAGCAGCATATCAGCTAGATCAGAGTGTCAGGTCAAAAGAGTTCACACTGTAATAGCTGTCATCACTATAGAAAAATTGAAATAATGACTATTTTTTCTTTTATAATCCTGAATGCCTTGGGGACCAAGTAGCAAGTCCACCCACAGCTATTGTCAAGTATATTTCTTTTTTAATCGGTAATGAGGAATGAGCTTTCCTCTGCCTAAATTTAGTTTTCTTACAAAAAGATCTAGAGACTTGTGTTGCAATAATTGAATTCATAGTCTTTTCTTTTTGAAGCCTCATAATTTCTAATCTAATCAGAACCTTTAACACTATTAAATAGACATTTCTCGATATTCTAAATCTAAATTTCTTTACTACATTGAACTTCCTTCACTATAATATTTGCTATATTAAGACATAAAAATTCCAGTTCTCCCATCTTTTCTGATTATTAGCTAGTATAGTTCACGAGAAGTGACACTTATGTCCATGAAGGACATTGTGTTGTTCTTGGCTAGAGGGTATCTTAGATTAAACCTCCCTGAGCATAAAGCCTGACAATACTCAGGTGGAATAATATTTAAAGTGAATGGAGGTAAACATTTTATTTCCTTATACTACACATTGTAATGCGCAGCAACACTATTGCAAGCTGGGTTTCCTGGGAAGCAAACTCTGAGGTGGAGTTTAGCAGTCAGGATATTTATTAAGTAGTGTCCTTAGGATCATCACATTGCTACTTCACTTCTCCTTCTGCCCAGTTCTGCATCCTTTCCCTCCCTCATACTCATATTTCTTTAGTCCACATAATATTTGTAGCTAAAACATGGCCAGAATAAACAGATATGAGAATAAAAACTCAATTGTTCTTTTGAAAGCATCCTACATGAAAGATGGCAACTGAGCTTTCTGCAGGTGTCTTAGAAAGATGTCTGTGTGCTCTGGGTGTTCTGTCATGGGCTATGGTCACTTACTTTCCCCATGAGAGGAAATTTTAGGTCAGTCAGTTAAGTGGAAGCATTTAAGCTGTCTTCAGCTTTACTGTCACTTTGAGGCAAACTTCCTCATTTAAGCACAGCATAAGGCTTTCATCATACAATCGCATCACTTAAAAATGGCTAGTAATTAGTTTTTGTTACAGTAAGCTGGAATTCTTGAATCAAGTGAGTACTAGTATCTGAAGGGTCCATGAAGTAGAAACAAATGAGAAGGCACAAGGCCTTTCATTATGGCAAGCAAAATACACATGCTGGTGAATAGGGTTGGCTGAAGTTTTAGATTGAGGGGAGCAGCAATATAGAAGGCTGGAAGGATGTTGGTGGATGTAGGAAGTTGTTATGTTTGCAAGGGTGTGAGTAGGGAGGTGGGTTTCAGTGTGATGGGAAAGTTTCAATTTTAATTTCTTTTACTTCTAAATTGAGATTTTGGGGAATGATATGCATTATTTTTGTAAATAAAGTTAATTAAGTGGTATTTGTGTTTATTTAAGCTGATTAAACAATATACATTGACTTGCAAGTACATCAAATCAAGGCTATGGAATGGTATTACTGACAATGTCAGTTTATGAAACTGATGAGGAAGCACACATAGTCTCTTACAACAGGTTATACTGGTGTTATGAATACATGTGGACTGATGTGTTAAATGCATTCTTTCAAGTTCATATTTAAACTAGGTGATGAATGTAATCATTTTGGTACTGAACCATTATCTTAGCAACCAGTTTTTCACAAGAAACAAAAGCCTAAGAAAACATAAAATCCCACTAATCTTTTCTTTTAAATTTATGGTAATCTTCATGTTTCATAGAAAAGCAAATACTTTCCCAAGTTAATTACAAATAATATTGGGGTTAAGTGCTACCCTAAAAATGTGGTGCTGCTACTCAGGCAATGCTTGTCAGCGAGTTAGGAAAGGATAAGGGCAAGATGCCCCATTAAATGGATGAGCACTCACTGTTCTTTTTTGTGTGTGCATTTTTTTTTGTATTCAGAGAGACCTGCTTTCAACAGCTCTTTCCCTCAGAGCTTTCCTTCTCACTTAGTGCTCTCTTTGAGTCATTTTTCCCCAGGTGTCAAAGCTGTATTAGCATAGCATTTCCTTTGTACTTAGCAAACGTGTATTTCTGATGAGTTCATTTATCCTCCTCTTCAGCAGAGAGAAGCAGTAAAACCACCAGAGGAAAAGTGCCAAGTGAACAGAGAGCAAGGTTAGGGGTGAGGGTAGGGGAAATAGGGCATGGTGTAGGTCGAGATAGAAGGGAAGTTATGTTATGGTGTGCTCGACTGTGAGTTCCAGGCATTGCATTTAGTTTGCCTCATTTAATCTTCCCAAATTACCTCCATTTTTACAAATGAAGAAAATGAGCCTGAAGATGTTCATGCAGCTTGTCAAGGGGCACAGGAAAAATTATTGTAATATGTGCCAGATCCAAAATTCTACCTCAAGTAAATGTGGTCTCTAGCAACTCCTGGTATTATGGCAGGATGTTGTGAGTAAGATGCTGAAGGGAGACCACTGAATATCCCATGTATATGTGGGGCTGAGCACTGATAGTTTTATGTTTTAAAAACACCATGGAGGTTAAACTAAACACACCCGCAGAGCTGAATTTGTAAGAAGAGACAGCATGTAACTCTTGTAAATAAGGCTTAGAATAAAGCTTATTTAGTCAGATGCCACATTCAATACTTCTTATCTTAAACTATTTAAGAAATAAGATGTGGCAGGATAACTAATTACCTAGGCAAATGAATGAAGGCTGCTTTCACATTACAGAAGATTTTAGAGCATAATTATGTGTCACATTTTGATTATACATTAGGTGATATTATACAAGTTAATGGAAAAGGGGCGATGACTTTTGAGTCACTGTCAGTGGCCCTCTTATTTTAGGGACCATTTGATACAAGAAGGTTTAGATAAAAATAGTTGCAACTATGGAACATGTTGTTATAGTGCATGTGACCTATGACTTATACCAACCAGGGTTACTCAAAGTGTGGTTCTTGGACCAGCCCCAGACTGTAGACTCTTAGTCATCAGTGATAAATAGAGGAATTGGAAATAAGCATGCAGAAACCTTAAAGTTTTTATCAGATCTATCATCTATCTATCTATCTATCTATCTATCTATCTATCTATCTATCTATCATCTATCTATCTATATCTATCTATCATCTATCTATCTATCTATCTATCTATCTATCTATCTATCTATCTATCTATCTATCTATCTA
>NW_008340643.1:2461107-2462144 GCF_000622305.1 Nannospalax galili
TATCTATCTATCTATCTATCTATCTATCTATCATCTATCTATCTATCATCATCTATCTATATATCTCTCTCATCTATCTACCTGTTATCTATCTGTCTATCTATAATCTATTTTGTGTGCATATACATGTGAGTTTGTGGGCATATACATCATATCCCATGTATGGAGGTCAGAATACAGCTTTCTGGAGTTGGTACTCTCCTTCCACCATGTAGGGCCAGGGGACTGAACTTAAGTTACAAGATTCGATGGCAAGATCCTTTACCTTTTGAAACACCTCACCAGCCCTGTAGAAACTTTTATAATGAATTTATATTACTGCTTCATCATAGGATATGTGTGCTCACATTTAGTATGCTTTAAAATTTTTTATAATAAGGCATTTTCATTGAATTTTATAGACTTGTTGGTGTATAACAGTAACAGTTTCTGAAGAACTGATCTTTGTGACATGTGAATTAAGAGGCTACTAATTATCTTCAGGATACATATGAAACTGCACAAAGATACATGGCTTATATCTTTGAGTTCTTTATCTTTATCTTTTCTCTTCATGAAAGAAAACCGAGTGCTGTTAGAATGAGTCTTCCTTCTGTTGACTGATTTAATCTCTGATGTGATAATAAGAGGTACAGTCATGCTGGCATTCTACAGGCAAGTAGGGTGTGTAAATTGGTTCTCTGCGGAGAACTTTATATATCTCAGAACAGAGAAATAACAGCTATAGGTGCACCCTAACAACTATAATCATGATAGCCTTCATTTAAAACACATTATAACAACTGATGTTATATTTTAAATCTTAAACAGTTCCTCATTAAATGCCTTGAATGATTACATTTTCCTTATGTTTGTAAAAGAAGAGTTATTATCTTCAGTATGACTAGAACATGCACATTTGCTCCTCTAAATCATCATATTACAAATAATTATTTGAATATTTTTAAGTAACGTCCTTTGATGTGCACCTGAACCTCAGAATTAAGTGATTTCGAATGATCATATGAGCTCATCGTTAAGTGGCCACTAATTATGTA
>NW_008340643.1:2462317-2467551 GCF_000622305.1 Nannospalax galili
ATAAAAATAAATAAATAAATAAATAAATATTGAGTAGAGATAATATATATTTTTTAATCTCAGAAACCTTTCTAAATTATGCCTACATTGTTGAAAGGCCCAGAACTAATCATTTATCTTCCCATCAAGTTTGAGAGTGCCTGATTGATATGCTGTCTGGCAAGGACAGGAGTGATCCAGGATGGGGCAGAGAAAGATGGCTCACCCACTGTAAATAAATAAATAAATATTGAGTAGAGATAATATATATTTTTTAATCTCAGAAACCTTTCTAAATTATGCCTACATTGTTGAAAGGCCCAGAACTAATCATTTATCTTCCCATCAAGTTTGAGAGTGCCTGATTGATATGCTGTCTGGCAAGGACAGGAGTGATCCAGGATGGGGCAGAGAAAGATGGCTCACCCACTGGCCATCAGTGTTAGCAAGCTCTGATGTGGTTCTTCTCCAGTTATGAAGATGCCCGGCAAGGTCACGGGTCAATTACTTTTCAACATCTGGGCCATGTTTTAGAGACATTATCTGTCATCCTTTTCTTCTTTTTCTCCCCCATGAGATTTTCCTTTTTTAAAATAAAGCTAGAAACTTCTTGAAGAATCTACCAAACTAGTTGAAGACTTGGCTGATATTTCCTCAGCTTCCTACTTCCTTATGATCCTTAAAAGTAAGCAGTCCATTTTTTCACACTTCCCTGAGGGTTTGTTGCATTGTATGTCCTGGAAGCTACAGTGACCCTGTTTACTTCCTTGTGGTGTGGTGGAGACTCCTTCCTCTGTAAATCTCTTACTAGTTCCATTCATTTGTATTCTCTCAAACAATAATTTGACGTCTGCTTGGCACTAAATCAAATTTTTATCAGTAATAACAGTATTAATGTAACATATATATTAAAACAGACTACTGTTTCTGTTGTTTCTGTAAGCAATAACAGCATGATTTAATTCAATTTTGCATGGCATGTATTTTCCCAGTAATCTGTTCTATCCAGCATTCTAGTCTCTGTTAACATTTTAGTGATGCGATTATGATTCTTTTATATTACATGAATAAATTAAAAATACTGTGTGGTACTTGGCAGTATTTAAAAAATAGCTATAACTGTTAATAATTAATGGGCACATTAAAAAATTCTCTAGAAGGAAACTTAAATTTGATTATACACAGAACTGTGTTGACTCATCAGAGTAAAGAACATATTTGTACAGAAGATAATGTGTTAATCATGGGTCTTACTTTTAGCAGTCAGAGCATCTTAGTAAGATAGTTTCTGACCTTCAGATTGTCATGTTTTATTTACAAGATCAGAGTGTGGCATACTTAGCTGATATTGCTTTGGGGATTCTGGGGCCTGAACACATGAAGACATAACACAAAGAACCCTTTCTTTTAAATAATGATCTTTGTACTCTCAGTAAGTATGCACACACAGTGCTCAAAGTCATTGCAATTTCTGTGGAACCTGCAAAGCAAATCAATCTCGTAATTTAATTCAGCAAAGAGGAAAAATGTGTTTAACATGAAGTGATTTCAGTCACATTAGAACATTCATCTTTGGGGAAGAGTTCAGAATCATGTATTTTTTCTTCTTCTTCTTCTCACATTCTGAAAGGCCCAGAATTTTAAAACCTAAATTATTGAGTGTCCTTGAAAAAATACCTTTATATATAGTATAAATAGTTGATTTCAAAGATTACCATGCTTAGACTACCTATCCCATGAGTACAAATGATGTGTATTTTCTAATATTACAGAAGTCTTAAAAAAATCTCAACATATGACATGAAAAGAAAGCATTAGCTTTTTAGAACAAAAAAAAATGTCAAGGCTGTCACCAAGGAATTTGTGAGCAGAAGTTTTGGTTGCAGGTGAATTTTATCTTGGCCTTTTAAAAAAGTTGCATTTTTGATCATTCTTAAAAATTCTTACTGTGAGCATTGTTACTTGAAATGGTATGCTTGCTATGTTTAGCTACAAAATGCTTGACAAAGAACAGTGTGCGGTGTTTGAGAAACTCTTCATAAATTTATTATAAGGCAATATCTACTTGACAGTTCTTGAGTCATTACTTTTGACATCAAGCTAAGATACAAATGGAAGGTGAACATAAACCCCATGTAATTATTTTAAATGATTAATAGAGATCATAAGAGAGGTTGTTAATGAGAATAAATGAAATAACATTTTCTGGCAATATGATGATTGCTTCTATGAAATCAAGGAGAAGTGGTTAAAATTTAAAGTTGATTAGAGTCTGCTAAACCACGGGTGATAAAATGATGTCAAAATAAATCGAGATTAAAACCTCTTCTTACTGTGATCTTTTCCTAAATATCATTGTGTATTTTTTATACAAAACTGAATCAAATTTCTCATTTTCTGTTGCTAATAAAATACATTCAAATAATAATTGGCTTCCCTTGTGCTAGACACCACTAAGGACATGCATTAACGGTCAGCACATGCAATTTTAAGTACATAATTATCATCTCATATTTAGTAATCTAGGGAAGGGACTGAATTTCTATCCACATTCAACATCCATTAAGATCAGATTTGGTGGTTTTCAATAAATTATTGTACAGAATATGGAGTTAATGTGGTCACGTCATCTATCATCTACTTTCATTATCCTCTGCCTTCCAGGATCTTAAAATATAATTGAGATATAAAGATATAAAGACATGAAAAGTTCAATCGTAATCCTAGACAGTGATATAAGAGCTATCTCGGACATAAGGCAGTACATGAATGAGTACCAAATAATGCCCCCTGTCTCTGCACTGAAGTAGTGACATTTGCTGCTATACACAGATGAGAGAAATCCAAGACATGCTACAACAGTTTGAGGGGGAGGAGAGTAAAATGAGAGAGAGAGAGAGAGAGAGAGAGAGAGAGAGAGAGAGAAGAGAAGAGAAGAGATATTCTGGTTTGACAGAGAAGATTTGATGAAGGAGGCAGAACTGGGGCTGGTCCTCTATAGTGAGTGGACTTGACTAGGAGGAAGGACAAGTGTGCCTAGTAACTCTGGTATAATCTATCTCACATTCCAATTTTTATTTCTGCCTGGTATTTTTCTTATCTTGCTGAGACTCTGTATGGAAGAGCCTACTGTCTATTTAGCAAAATCCATGTTCTTTTCTTTCAAGGCTAGACTTCATTTTCCAGTCTCTTGAAGTTAATGTACAGCCATGTGGTTGATTTCTATCCAATTGGTTGAGTCAGCCAATATATATAAACAATCTATAACTACATAACAAATGTATATTTGAAAACTAGCAGATTCAGACATCAGTGATCTATTACCTCAGTTTCTTACAGTCAGGGAAGACATTTAAAAATTTATTAATTAGGCAAAAGACTCTGAGCTAGGATCCCTTATGAAACTGAGGGCAAAGTGTGGCCTAGGGGCCACAGTCATCTGCAGGCTTCCGTGACTCTGGAACATCCATATTCAGGATGATTCACTTATGGACAGCTATTGTTAGGAGGCCTGTAGGCTTCCCTGTGGGACTGCTTGAAGGGACTCATGATAGGACAACTGGCTTCACAAGAGTCAGGTTCAGCTTCAGAAGGGACATACCATTACAGAACTCAGTCTTGGAAGTCCCATCTGCCATATCCTAATCATTATATAGGCCATACCTATTCAGTGTGTGGGAAGCCTGTATGTGATTGTAAATAACAGCATGCAGGGCTCATTGGGGGTCATACTGAGGGCTGCCTGTTGCAGATAATGCTATCTGTTACTTTCATGCCTGACCTGCTAAATTGCCCATGTGATCTTCAAACTTCCTTTCCCTTCCCAGCCTGCTAAAATGAAATGACACCCAGGGCAACTTTGGTCCTTAATAACTTCAATGAACAAGAGACTCTGTGAGTTCATTTACCTGATGAGGGATAGAAAACAACCAAAGAATAAACTTCTGCATTTGAGTCATTGCATAGTTTCAGGTATAATTTGGTTGAGCAGTTAGTCCACTTTAACTAGTTATCTTCCACCCAGTGGATCTTTACAATGCCTTTTACTGAAGTGAAGTGAAGCACTGTACAATGTTATAGAAATGAGTAATCACTTGTATTGTCTTCATTTGTCCTTCATTTTATGCTACATTTTTTTCAGTAAGTATCTATTGAATTTATAACACTGGGTTAAACATTGTTCTAGTTTCCAAGGGCAGTTATAACAAGAGAGTGCTGGGGCTGGAGAGATGACTCAGTGTGATCACCACCAGCAGCGGCCGCTCCTCCATTTTCATGGGCATTGAGGCTGCTCCTCCACTCGCCCTGGCCTGAGGCAGCTCTTCTGCTTGCCTGGTGCCAACTTCTGTCGTCGCTGCTTCTGCCCAGTCCCGAACCCCAGGGCTGGTGAGGAGACTGTGTCAGTGGAGCTACATTCAGACACAGGAGACCAGGTTCAGTGACACAGATCTGGTTTATTGCAGGAAGGCACAAGCTTATATAGGGGTAGTGGTCCAATCACAGCCCAGCAAGTAGGATTCCTTATTAGCATAACAGGTTTAGCGTCCTATCACAGTACAGCAAGTAGGACACCTTATTAGCATAACAGGTGTAGTGTCCTATTAGCATAACAGGCTTAACGTTCTATCACAGAATAGTGGGTAGGATGCCTCATTAGCATACTGGGTTTCAGATTACAGAGCCTGGATTCCTGGAAACCATGTGACCCTGACTGTTGCAATATCTAAGTGTTGCAATTTGGAATTTCAAAGGTGGTGATTAGGGAGTGGCGAGCTCTAGGCATCAGTCTCATGATCTGCCAATAGGACCAAATGTCACAAGGCGTGTTTTGAGGCTCCAGTGGTTGAGCCGTTGCCTCGGGCCTGCTGTATGGCTGTCAATAAGACTTTCACCCTAGGCTCAAGCCTGTCTCCCACAACTCAATGGTTAAGAACACTTGCTGTTCTTGCAGAAGACCTGTGTTTGAATCCCAGCACCCACATGGCCGCTAACAACTCTCTGTAACTCCAGTTCCAGGGGATCTGACAGCCTCTTCTGTCCTCCGCGGGCATTGCATGACATGGGTGCACTTACCTACATGCAGGCAATACATGCATATACATAAAATAAAAATAATAAATAATTTTTTTTTTAAAAAAGGGTGTCTGTCTTGACTATCCTCAGGCCTCTTGGGGTAAGTATATAGTGCAGCTCTCCGCACCGGGACTCCCTAAGCCAAGCCTCATTCCCCCTTCCATCCCCCCCCCTGCTCCCCC
>NW_008340643.1:2473618-2477712 GCF_000622305.1 Nannospalax galili
ATTTTATTTAAAAAATACTGTATAATTGTATTAATTCAACAGCAAACCAAAAATTTATAACCACTTTTGAAAGATGTATCTTTGCTCTGGAAATTGTTATTGAATATTATGTTAATGCTGTAATGAAATGCTTCTAATCATGTGGTTATTAAATAATTAAAAAAAAAAAGAAAAAAAAATTGAAATAAAACCAAGTCCCCAAGTGGGCTAAATTGAAACAAACAAACAAAAAAAAATTAACAAAAATCTAAAAGGGTGAAAAAATACTTTTAAAAATACAAGTATATTTCATTCATTTCTGGTGGCAGGAAACATACCTGCAATAACAAGAGTGGTAGCAATGAATGAATGATAAAATAAACGAATAAATGTTTTTCCCTATGAAAAAAAAAAGGATGTCTTTGCTTCTTGGAATTCATATTCTGGTGGACTAGCTGGTGGCTGTCACTTGATAAATACACCAAAAAAGTATATTATGCTAATGTTCTTATTCAGGAGTTGAAAAACTATGAAGGCATTAGCTAAATCCCTGATTTGATGAGTGACTGACAGATTATAATTTCCTTTAATTGTGTTGTAAGCGGGTGCAAGCCCTTCTCAAACTTTAATGTACACACAAATAATTAAATTAACTGGAGATCTTGTAAGAAGTGTAAAATCTGATTCAGCAGGTCTGAGATGCTGTCTGATAGTCTATATTTCTAACAAACTTCAAAGTCATACAGACGAGCTGGTTCATGGGGCCATACTTTGTGCCACGAAGATCTCAGGAAAACTGGGTATTGAATGTTAGTGATATTCTGTGTAAAAAGGACTTCAGGCTCAAACAAATGAAACCATGTTGCTAAAGTAGAGGATAGGCCAAGGTGTCCAGGTTCCTGCCTGCTTTTGAATTTCTGATGCCAGTCCTACCAGAATTCCACCATTACACTCTACCTAGGATTTGTGAAACAGCCATTTAACTTTATAATAAATTCCTATTTAAAACATTTAGCCAGTTCAAGATAGTTTCTGGAATTTGTAGCCTCAAAAAAGATAAAGAGATCCAGGTTTAGAGAATGAAGAAGCCTAGGCCTGCTGCAGAGCTAGGGGCCAGGTCAAGTGCAATCTAGTTGTGAGGCTAACATGAAGTAGAACCCTCAGTTTATTCATCAACAAAACTGGATTTCTATGACAATCAAACAAGGTAATGTTGTCAGATATGGTAGTGATATTTTATGAATGTAGATATTATTTTCTTCTGTAAATTATCTCAGAGCATGCATGTGAGAATACAGTGTGATCACTATCATAAAGAAAGTAACAACTGCTTGGGCACTCAGTAAGTGTTAGCTACTGATGCTTTAGCTGATTGGATTTAAAACAGAAAGATTAAATGATTTTTCCCCTAGAGAGTGGAGATCTGACATGTCTGGAAGCATACATGGCAATATCCCTGGAGAGTTAGTGAAGGTCATGGATAGAATCTGGAGGAGAGAGTAGTGATAATGGAAGGAGCAAGATTATCCATGTCCCATCTTAAAGCTAACATCTTCAATGCACTATAACACAGAAGATTCCTGAACAAGTATTCTACCTCAAGAAAATAGGTTTTCTCCATAAAGAAGCAGTTCAATCATTCTTTCAAACATATATGTCCAGTAAACATAATTTACCTATTATTCACAGTTCAAACCTCCAGACAAACATAATAATTTTCAAATATTAACCATTTTCCATCTAGATACCTAGTAGGAATCGCTAAATTAATATAAAGTGTTCAGAGAATACCATCTTGTTATAGTTTGTCTAATCTCTATTGCCCAGACTCCTGAACAAAGATTCAATTTCACCTTTCAAGTGTTAACTATTTTATAAACCTGTGTGTCTTTCCCCAACACTTAAGCAACGATAGGGAAAATGAAAAGATATTAGGCGTTCTTGGGGACACTAGCCTGGGATGGCAGAAATTTCGGAGTCAGGATTGCAGTGGGCATTACAAAAGTGTATGTGCTTATCAAAAGTTTGTAGAACTCTACACATGCAAAGGGATATACTAAATACAAATGATACACAAATGCACTTGACTTAAATCCAAAAGAAAACAAAGACAAGGAACACAACGTAGAACAAAAGGTCTGATGTTTTAAGTGTGTTTATAGACATTTAAAGCCTGTTTTTTTTAACTTTTACAAAAACTTTATTGAGAATTTCATACATGCTTATAAGGTGTTTTGATCAAATCCATAAATCCATTCCCACTCCCTCCCCTCCAACATTCCCCCCTCTGAAGAGGTAACTCTAAAATCTTTTAAGGATTAGATACAAGCTCCCAAATACTTTTGACATTTTCGGCCTTTGGAACAGAGAATGTTGCTAACAGGCCCAAGTACATTTTGACTTTTAGCCCAGAAACTGGCTACATTTCTTTGGTGTCTTTTTAACCTAACTGCCTAATCAATTCCTACCTCTTATTCTTATCATGCCATCCTCTGAAGGGGTTACCCAAATTTCCAATAGGAAATAGGAACACAGATCATTCTGGCTTCTTCCAATGCTGAACAGGGATGCAAGGTGAGGCAATTGGAGGACCCCTTCAGTGGGTCTATCTAAAAGACTCCCAAATTGCATAACTCTTATCTCTAAGGGGAAAAAAGGTCCTTGAAACATGAATAGGAGATGTGAAGGAGAAGTAAAGGCAAGAGTAATTAGCATTACAAGTTCTAGTCAGGGAACTAGAAAAAAGACAGAACAGGGCAATTTTCAAATGTTCATATGAGAGTCCACTGTAATTTCTTGACAAGGGCTTCGAAAGCATCCCTCTACTGGGTTCCTCCTCATTTTTCTTTTGTCTTCCAAAAGATAAAAGACTAGTTGGCTGGGAAGAGTGGCTGGATACTCAGGTGAGGGTCCAGTGACCCTGCTTGGCACTCTTTTAATGAATGAGCACAACCATCATCAAGCCCAATTGTGACTATGTTTAGTGATCAGGCTCAGCCGAAGTCATGATGATGGTATTTATTTCATGCAGAAGGGACTGCTGTATAGTATCATCTTATTAAAAAGACCTGGAATTTAAAAGGATTAGGTGCTAGGATCCACATATGAGGGAGAACATATGTCGTTTGTTTTTCGGAGTCTGTGTTATTTCACTTAGTATAACAGTATCTAGATCCATCCATTTATGAACAAATTTCATTATTTCATCTTTTTTTACTGCTGAATAGAACTCCATTGTGTAAATATACCACATTTTTGTTAACCACTCGTCAGTTGAGGGATGCTTAGGTTGCTTCCATCTCTTAGCTATTGTGAAAAAAGCAGTGAACAAACATGGTTGTACAAGTGTCTCTACAATAGGATGAGTCCTTTGGGGATATGTCAAGGAGTGGTATAACTGGGTCATAGGTAGGTTCATTTTTGTTTTTTTTAAGAGTTCTCCACACTGTTTTCCATAGAGGCTGCATGAGTTTGCAATCCCACAAGCAGTGAATGAGTGTTCCCCTTTCTCCACATCCTCACCAGCATTTGGTATCATTTGTTCCCTTGATCCCAGCCAGTCTGATTGGGGTAAGGCGATACCTTAGGGTGGTTTTAGTTTGCATTTCCCTAATTACTAATGGTGTTGAACACTTTTTGAGATGTTTCTTAGCCATCTTTATTTCTTCCTTTGAGAACTCTCTGTTTAGATCTTTAGCCCACCATTTAATTGGGTCATTTGGTTCCTCAATTCTTTGTTTTTTGAGTTCTTTATATAGTCTGGATGCTAAAGCTCTATCAGATATGTCACTGGTGAAGATTTTTTCCCATTCTGTGGGTTTTTGCTTCACTTTTTTTGATTGTCTCTTTAGCTGTACAGAGGCTTTTTAGTTTAATGAGGTCCCACTTATTGATTCCTGAGCAACTTCTGTCTGATTTAGAAAATCCTTTCCTACACCTATATCCATTAAGTTACTGCCAATATTCTCTTCTAACAGTTTCAGGGTTTCCTATTTCACACTGAGGTCTTTGATCCATTTGGAGTTGACCTTTGTGCAAGGTAAAAGATAAGGATCTAGTTTCATTCTTCTACAGATGGAGATCCAGTTTTGCCAGCACCATTTGTTGAAGATGCT
>NW_008340643.1:2477950-2478186 GCF_000622305.1 Nannospalax galili
ATGGTGATTGCATTGAATGTATATATTGCTTTTGGTAGGATGGTCATTTTAACAATATTAATTCTTCCAATCCATGAGCATGGAAGTTCCTTCCATCTCCTGGTGTCTTCCTCAATCTCTTTTTTTAATGATTTAAAATTTTCGTTGTAGAAATCTTTGGTGTCTTTGGTCAGATTTATTCCCTATTTTTTGCAGCAATTGTAAATGGGAGCATTTATTTCCCTGTACTATTTCTA
>NW_008340643.1:2478270-2496566 GCF_000622305.1 Nannospalax galili
CCATGTACTCTTTCTCTGATTGCTTGTTATTGGTATATAAAAAGGCTACAGACTTTTGTAGACTGATTTTATACCCTGCCACTCTACTGAAAGTGTTGATTGGTTCTAGGAGTTTTCTGGTGAAACTTTTGGGATCTCTTAGGTATGGTATCATATCATCTGCAAAAAGTGATAGTTTGACCTCTTCTTTTCCAGTTAGTACTCCTTTAATTTCCTTCTCCTGTCTTATTGTTCTAGCAAGAGTTTCAAGCATTATGTTTAAAAGGAGTGGAGATAGTGGACATTCTTGTCTGGTTCCTGATTTTAAAGGGAATGGTTCCAGGTTTTCTGATTTTACAACTGAAATAAGAAAGAAAAGTTAATGAGTATAGAGGAAGATCAGCTCATTTCACCTATGTCTTCTCAGTGACAGCCCCCCACACACTCAGATCTTCCTAGTTAGGCAAAACACCGACAAAGCCCTATCTTGTTAGCTTTCTTGGTAAGACTGGACATAGAAAGAAAATTCGATTGTCACTGAGGCAACAGGAAGTCTGTACAAATAAAATCCCAGAAAACATAGTAATTTCAAAATGGATAATTGTTGTTTTGTAGACTCTTGTGCTTGTGCTGGAAAGAACCTCAACTCCAGCCAAGATCCTTACCTAGTTCACATCATTGCTTCAATTAGGTCTCTGTTCCAAGGTCTCTTTGCAGAAGGAACTCTCTTGTCAGCTCTATTGCAGATGACTTGTGAAGTGGTTGTCTGTCTCACTAGACAGTAGGCTTCATGAGGATAAGGGCCTTGTCTTTTTATTTCCATAGCTCCATAACTACAGCAGTGCTAGGATTAGTAGATGCTCAGGAAACATTTGTAAAATAAAGGGAAGAATAAACTGACATCTGAATCCAAATAACAGTGAAAGAAATAATAAGTAGGACTGGGGGTTCTGATGCACTCTGGACTGATCTTTCATCTATCATTCTTTTAACCATCTCCTACCTTCTCTCACTGATTGTGATAGTTAATCTTGGTTGTCAACTTGATTGTATAAAGAAGCGCCTAGAAGATTAGTTAAATATATCTCTGGTGTGTATCTTAGGGCATTTCCTGAGTGCTAGGATTACACGTCTGCATTACTTAACACACCCAACTTGTCATAAGGTTTTTTTCCTTTCTATTGAATTTTTGTGAACTTCATATATTCTGATCATATTTAGATCTGCTCCCCTATCTGAAACACCCTTTACTACCAATTTCATGTACTCTATTATATAATTATTATATATCATTAATCTACAATATTAATATATATTATATATAATTAAAGCTTATAGCATCAAATGTCCCCAAATGTCCTTCAGTGTGGGTCCATCCACTGGAGCCTGGTTAACCTACAAAGAATACAGTATTGACTGACTCTTCCCAGCAGCCATCAGGTAGGGTTGGGGTTTCTTACCCACTTCTCCATGTCTGTGCTGGGATGTTGTCTGGCTTGAGCTTACATGGGGACTTGTGCATGCTGACATCATTGCTGTGAGTTCATATGAGTAACTGTACATCTGTCTGGAAAACTGTTTTCTTTTGGTCATATTCCACTTCTGGCTCTTACAATCTTTTCTGCTCTACTTCCACAATGATCTTCAAGGCTTGGGAGGCAGAAGTTTGTTGTAGTGTTCAGTTGAGGGACAATCACTCTGAAGTCTCTTCATCTTTGCACAGTGGCCAGTTGTGGAATTTTGTGTTAATCACCATCTGCTGCATAAGAAAGTATCTCTGGTGAGAGCTGAGAAGTGCATTAATCTATGGGTATAACAATAAAGTCATTAGGATTCAGTTTAATACTGTATCTATTTACTAGAAAAATTGTATTAAGCTTTCCCCTACGGCCTGTGGCTTATCTAGTCACATATTCCTAGGCCTGATATCAATGTGTGTTATGGACTCCATCTTATGGAGCAGACCTTAAATCCACTTAGAAAATGATTGGTTACTCCCATAATATTCATGCCATTATTGTACCAGAGGTCATATCTTGCCATATCAGTTGTTGTTGAAGCATACAGGATTCACAGCTGGTTAATGTTAATGATTAATTTTTGATTCTGGTGGTATGCTTAGTACCTTTCAGCCAATACAGATGAAGCTTTTAGTTCAGTACCAACTTGATTTCTCTCTCTTTCTCTTTTATATGGCTCATGTACTTAATGTCTTCAGCAATTGGGTCTTACTATAAGTTCTTATGGGTAACCAAGAGCAGGGACAATGGCCAGTATTTTTGAGGGTCTGTGGGATCCCTGGTCAACAGCTTCAAAAGAGAGAGTCCATTCTTGGCCTTGGGATTTTTACTTTGCTAGCCTATGGTATCTAGTTGGGGCAATGTCCCCTGTTATAAGGTAACTTCTTTTATTATGTATATATATATATATATATATATATTTAAAGAAAAAAATTGTCAGAGAGAGAGAGAGAGAGAGTTAAGTTTCTATATGGCTTTTTCTAAAGGCCTTTAGTGTTAGTTATCCCTCTCCATACTCCCTTCTTGGACCTGCCGTCTCATTCCCCACCCCAGTTAACCTTTCCTATTCTGTTATTACCCACTACCCTTTTATATCAGTAGCTCTAGCCATTGTATTTCCCCTCCCATGAAGCCTTCCTCCCCCTGCCTTGGCTGCTTACTTGTTTTCTGACCTTTCTGGATTTTTCCGGTTGAAAAGTGAGTATCTAAGAATTTAAAGCTAGAAACCAGCTATGAAAAAAAAAAACATGTGATATTTGTCTTTCTTGGTATGGTTACCTTACTCAGGATGATTGTTTCCAGTTCCATTCATTTACTGTGAATCTTATAATTTCATTTTTGACAGCTGAATAACATTCCATTATGTAAATGTACCATACTTTCATTATCCATTATTCATGAGTTGATAGACATCAAAGTTATTTCCATTTCTACATTGTGAAAGGGTAATAATGAACATGGATGAACAAGGATCTCTGCAGTAAGATATAGAGCTTTATGGGTATGCCCAAGAGTGGCATGGCTGAGTCATATGGTAGATCAGTTTCTAGCTTTTTGAGAAATCTCCACACTGATTTCCATAGTAGCTGCATCAGTTTTCACTCTTACTGGCAGTGGATAATAGTCCTCCTTTCCCTGTATCCATCCTCATCAGCATTGTTCCTTGTTTGTTTTCTGGATCTTAGCCAATCGGAGTGGGGTAAGATAAAATCTCAAAGTGTTTTTAATTTGCATTTCTTTGATGACTAAGATGTCAAACATATTCTTTTTAAAATATTTTATTTATTCTTTTTATTTTATGTGTATGCATGTATTGCCTGCATGTAGGCAAGTGCACCCATGTCATGTGATGCCTGCAGAGGACAGAAGAGGCTGTTGGATCCCCTGGAGCTGGAGTTATGGAAAGTTGTTAGCTGCCATATGGGTGCTGGGATTCAAGCCCTGGTCTTCTACAAGAACAGCCAGATGGCACTGAGCCATCTCTCTGGCCCCTCAAACATTTTTTTGAGTATTTCTCAGCCATTTGTGTTTCAACTTTAGTTCCTTGCCTTATTTTTTAATTGTGTTGTTTTTTGAGTTATTTTTTTGTCTTCTTTTTATATTCTAGTTATTAACTCTCTGTCAGAGTCGTAGCTGGCATGATGGCTAATCCTGGGTGTCAACTTGACTGGATCTGGGATTAACTGAAATGAGAGAGATCTTCTTGATTAGATTATCTGAAGCTGGAAGACACATTTTAAATGTGGGTGTTACCTCTGATGGCAGCCCATATAAAAGGCCATGGCAGAGGAGAATGCCTGGCTTCTTGCTGCTTGCCTTCTCTCTCGCTGGTGAGTTCATCTTGCTGCTGTAGACTGAAGACTAGCTGATCTTTTGGAATTCGTCAGACCTTCAGTGCCAGATTGGGACTACTGAGACATCCAGCCTCGTGGACTGAGCGACTATGGATTCCCAGCCTTTCCATTGTGATGCAGCCATTGTTAGACTACTCGGATTCTATCCTGTGAGCTAAGATGATAAATCTCTATACATATATATTCATTCTACTGGTTCTGTTTCTTTGGAGAACCCTGGCTAATACAAGCTGGTAAAGAGTTTTTCCCATTCTGTAGGCTGCCACTTCATTTGAATGTTAGTGTCCTTTGCTGTAACAGAAGCTTTTTAGTTTTATGAGGTTTCATTTGTCAGTTGTTGAACTTAATGACTGTGCTATAGGAGTCCTATTGAGAAAGTCCTTTCCTGTGCTTATAAGTTCCAGCATATTACTTATCTTCTCCTCTATCAGATTTGTGGTAGTGAGACTTATGTTGAGATCCTTGATACATGTGGAGTTGAGTTTTGCACATGGTGAAAGATAAACATCTAGTTTCATTCTTTTAAATGTGGTTATCAAGTTAGGCCAGCAATGTATGTTGAACATGCTGTCTTTTCTCCATTGTGTACTTTCGGCCCCTTCATCAAAAATCAGGTGGCTGTAAATTCATGGACTTAAATCTGTGTCGTCATTTCTATTCCACTGATCAATGTGGCTGTTTTTATGCCAGTACTATGCTATTTTTATTACTACCTCTCTGTAGTATAATTTGAGATCAAGGATGGTAATGCCTCTCACAGTTCTTTTATTGTTCAGGATTATTTTGACTATCCTGTTTTTTATTGTGTGTTTCCATATGAAATTTTTTGTGAAAAAACTGTGTTGGAATTTTAATGGGTATTGCATTGAATTTGTAGATTGCTTTTGGTAGGATGACCATTTTCACAATATTAATCTTACTGATTCATGAGCATGGGTAATCTTTCCATCTTCTGGTATCTTCTTCAATTTCATTCTTCAATATCTTAAACTTTTTTGTACAAGTCCTTTGCTCCTTGGTTAGATTTATTCCAAGATATCTTATGCTTTTTGAGACCATTGTGAAAGGGTTTTTTTTTTCACTAATTTCTTTCTCAATATGTTCGTTGTTGGCATACAGGAAGGTTACTGGTATTTGTGTATTAATCTTATATCCTGCTACTTTGTTGAATGTGTTTTATCAGTTCTAGGGAGTTTTTTTGGTAGAGCCTTTAGGATCTTTTATGTATAGTATCACATACACTGCAAATTAGGGTACTTTAACTTCTTCCTTTCTAATTTGTATCCCCGTATCTCCTTCATTTGTCTTATTGCTCTAGTTAGGACATGAAGTACTATATTGAACAGGAATGGAGAGAGTGGACATCATTGACTTGTTCCTGAGTTTAATGGGAATGATTTCAGTTTTTCTCCATTTAGTACGATGCTGGTTGTGGGCTTATTGTACACTGCCTTTATTGTGTTGATATATGTCACTTGTATCCCTAGTTCTCCTTGAATTATTTTCATGAATGAATGTTGAATTTTGTCCAAGGCCTTTTCTGTATTGAATGAGATGATTATGTGGTTTCTGTCCTTGAGTCTGTTTATGTAACAGATTATATTTATTGATTTACATATGTTGAACCATCCCTGCATCTCTGGGATGGAGCTGATTTGATCAAGATGGGTAAATCTTTTTGATGTTCTTGCATTTGGTTAGTGAGTATTTTATTGAGGGTGTTTGTGCCTATGTTCGTAAGGGAGATTGGCATATAATTTCTTTTTTGTTGTGTCTTTGTCTGATTTTTGGATTAGAGTAATACTGGCTTCAGTTGTTGGGAGTGTTCCTTCCTTTTCTAAATAGAATTCTGTGCTGTATTCATCTGGTCCTGGGAATTTTTTAGTTGGGTCGTTTTAAATTACTGCATCTATCTCATTGGTTGTTATGGGTCTGTTTATATTATTTATGTCATTTTGATTTAGCTTTAGTATGCCATACATATATAGAAATTTGTCATTTTTTTATATTCCCCAGTTTAGTGGAATATAGATTTTTAAGCATATGTCCTTATGTTTTTCAGGATTTCCTCAGGGTCTGTTATGTTTCCATTTTAATCTCTGAGTTTGTTAATTTGGGTCCTTTTTCTCTTTTGGTTAATTTAGCTAAAGGTTTGTCAATCTTGTTGATCTTTTCAAAGAACCAACTATCTGTTTCATTGATTCTTTGTATTGTTTTCTTCATTTCTATTTCAATATTTTCAGTCTTGATTTTAATTATTTCTCCTTGTCTATTATTTTTAGGTGTTGCTTGTTCTTGGTCTTATAAAATCTTCAGGTGTATCATTAATTTATATGAGGTGTTGCTAATTTTCTGGTGTAGCCACTTAATGCTATCAATGTTCCTCTTAGGACTGCCTTCATTGTGCCCTACAGATTTGGATATATTGTGTTTTCATTTAAATTCAATTATAGGAATTTTAAAATTTCTTTCTTGATTTATTACTTGATTCAATTTTCATTCAGTAGTGTATGTTGTTTAGACTCCAAGAATTTGTGTACTCATTGAAGGAAAAATACACCAAGAAGATACCACAATCCTAAACATATGCACCACATTCAGGGACATTTAATTTCATAAAAGAAACTCTATTAGGTCTAAAATTACATATTAACTCCAACACAGTAATAGCTGGTGACTTCAATACTCCAGTGTCACCAATAGATTTATCAGTGAGACAAAAGCTAAATAAAAAGCCCTAGAGTTATTTAGCATCATAAGTCAAATGGACCTAACAGATATCTACAGACTATTCCACCCAAACACCAAAAAATATGCTTTCTTCTCAGCAACCCATGGAGCTTTCTGTAAAATTGATCACATATTAGGACAAAAAGCAAGTCTCCACAAATTTATGAAAATTGATATAATATCCTGCGTTCTGTTTGACCACAAAGGAATGAAGCTAGATGTCAACAACAACAAAAAAAAAAAATGGGAAAAAGTACACAAATTCTTGTTTCTTTCCTCTAAGCTATTTGTTTGCGATCCGAGTTTTTCATTTCAAGTTTTATTTAAGTTTAGCTTTCTTCAGAGATTCAATTTTCATATTTTGAATTGTTTTAGTTATTTTGTTCAACTCTCTGTGTTTTCGTGTTCTTCATTCAGTCTTTCAATCACATCCTCTTTAAGTTCCTTGAACATGTTTATGCTATTTTGAAATCATTGTCTTGTGCATCCCCTAGCTTGTCAGTCTCAGGAAACATTATCTTGGTTGTTCATATTGTTTATATTTTTCAATGAGATCTAGGCACCCGGACTTGTGTAGTGGTGTTTTCTTGGTTTGAGTAGGTGATTTCATCTTTGTTGAATATTTGTTTGTATTTTTGTTTGCTGTTTCCCCAACTTGTAAGGTTATGGCCAAGCTGAGTAGTGTCTGATGTTCAGTTTTGAGGTCATGTTATGTTTATGTACAAATGTGGTATAAGAAATGGTCTCAATTCAGCTAGAGACAGGCACAACTTTTTAATTTTTTATATTTTTTTATTATTTTTATTTTGTGTGTATGAGTGTATCGCCTGCATGTAGGTAAGTGCATCCATGTTGTGCAATGCCCGTGGAGGACAGAAGAGGCGGTCAGATCACCTGGAATTGGAGTTATGGACGGTTGTTAGCTGCCATGTGGGAGCTGGGATTCGAACCCGGGTCTTCTGCAAGAACAGTGTTCTTAACTGCTGATCTATCTCTCCAGCCCCAGGCACAACTTTTTAGTTACGGTTTCAGGATTGACTCCATATATTTCTGGATCAGCTGAATGGGCTGCATGATGGCTAGGTGAGCAGTTTGGCTGAAAGGTTAGGCTGGGGGAGCTCACAGGCCTAGGGGACCCAAAAATCCTAACCATCAGAGTAGTCCAGAGAGATGAGATTGTGGGGCATGGGGGAAGTCTCTGAAAGGGGGTACTAAGGACTGCATGTCTGGAAGACCATGCAGGTCTGGGGTGAAGAAGGATCCTAGCCACCCAAGCAGGCCTGAGGACTGAGATGGCAGAGGGAACCCAATATAGCAAGTCTGATGGAGTTCACAGATCTTGGGCTCACAATGATCCCAGCAACACAAGGAGGCTGAGAGTTGATATAGTGAAGGATATTCACCAAAATGGGTCTGGGGGAGCATGACTCAATAAGGGGTTTTCTGTAGGACACATGTGTGTCACCCCTCCACATGTGTTTGCTACAGAAATTTGTTTTCTTTCTTTTAATATGCTTTAGAGTTACTTACTCTTTTCTCAGTCTAACTTGACACCCTTGCACTATGTCTTGGATATGCTGCTAATTTTTCCTAATTTGCTTGTTACTGATGACTTGTCTAGCTACTCTCTGTAATTCAACATGTTAAGACAATATTTCTTGTATTCGCCCTCTTATTTTCCAACCATTTCTTCTGTACCTTGTCTTAGGCCCCTGCTTGAAATATCTAAAGGACATATTTGACTTCACCATAATTTAACAATCAAATCATAATTAATCATACTCCCTTTTCTTCATTCACATCTCCAAAGCATGGAAATGTAATGGAAAGAATACAGTAAAATAATCAGAATTCCCAGTGGTCTCTTTACTTTTAACATTCTCTGAAGTGCTATTTTACTCAGTTCAATTCAGTAAAAGTTTTAGTAATGTTTATTTGATATATATATAATATATAATATACACACATACATATTATTGTGAGAAAGGAAAATAATAAGTTTTCGATTAACCTTCAGTTAAGACTGACATTAAAATAAAAGGCTGTAAGTTCCAAATAACAGAGTATGAGAAAACATGGAAAGAGATTTCAAGATGTCAACATGAGCAATTCTGACAGTGTAAAATGCTGCATAAACCACTGTCCCTGCTTAGACAGGCAAGGAGGAACTTTAGCCAATATTTACATACCAGTTTTCACAACATCTAAGCTATGCCTTTATGTCTTTTGTATATCATCACTATAAAGCTGAATTTCTAAAACTGTGAACTTAAAAAGGGCAAAGAGTATTTCTATAATATTTCAAGGTTTGTTTTAAAAACGCCAAAGGCTTCTGACTTGTAACCCTGAGATTATGAATGTTTATTACAGGAAACTGCATGTTAGGATGTCTGGGGTAGAAAATTGTGCTTGTTTGCTTCAACTTATAAACTGTGTTTGTCATAGGAGGTTGATTTGACTCACCAACCCTTTGATAATTGATCTGCCATTTTTGACCTCACTGATCCAGCTCTAATTACCCCAGCAAGTAGAAGACAATGTGCAGATCAGTTTGGAATTCAAAACACAGTTGAAGGCCTTCTTTGGGAAAAGCAGTTTTACCAAGAAAATAAATCTGACTCTAACGAAAGAACATTAAAACTCAAATATAGATCACAACACTCTTCGTAAAAGCCCTCAACCAGAAATGGTCCAAATACTGTCTGATGCTAGTAGGTTAGATAAATATCTTGTGGTCTATTTACACAATGGAATACTATGCAGAGATGAGAATGGGTTGCAAGCAGACGCAACAATATAGATAGGTCTCATAAACAAAATGGTGAGTGAAATAAACCAGACGTAAAAGGGAATGTACAATATGCTTTCCTTTATTTAAAATCTAAAACCATGCAAAAGAAAGTTATTGCATTGAGATAGTGCTTATTTAGGGGTAGCAGTTCCTGAATAGGGCACAGTGGAGATTCTGGGAGTGAATATTTTTCTAGTTCTTGACTTGTACATTTATGTGAGTAGTTTTATTTTTTTAAACCCTACACATGACATACTCTATTTTCAATGGCATTCATTACTTCTCATGAGAATTAATTAATCTTTCAGATCCAGGAAGAGTGCTAGACACTGAGAACACCGAAAAGAAAAACAGACTCTGTCTTCAAAGACTTTGTGGTATGATGAGAAAATGGCTTTGTCATAGGGTGGATGGCATAAACAGAAGGTGCTCAGGTGGAGCAGAGGTTGACACCTTAGTCAACCTGCAGATGGGAGTGCTCCTGGAAGGTTTCCAGTGAGAGATGATGCTTGAGTCATGTTGCAAAGGTTGCATAGACATTAGCCAGGCAGAGAAAGCAGGAAAAGGGGGGTGGGGGAAACGAATCTTCCATAGGCAAATTATATGAGAACATGCTCATAATTGGATATGCTATGAGTATTACATTCAAATATAGAAGAAAAAGGGTAAGCAAGGACTGACCCAGAAGAAGCTTGTATTCACGAGGTAAGGAAGACTTAGACTTCATTTGGAGATAACACAAATTCATTGAGAGATTTTATAGGAAAATGTCATCCTATTGGGATTTTTTTCAATTTTCAGTTTTCCTTTTACTTATTATGAGAATCCTCCTAGGAGAGTGGGTCAACTGGCATAGATGGAGCAACAAACATTCAAATAAGAATGAAAATGGAAGATATGGGCTATGGCTGGGTTTTTGGGTTGAAGTAGGGAAAGAGAGGAAAAAAATTAATGAGAATCTTATATGGGAAAAATGTGCAGCTCTAGGTCCCTATCAAAGATAGCAATCCAGGGACTGGAGAGATGACTCAGCGTTTAAGAGCACTGGCTGCTTTTACAGAGGACCTGGGTTTGATTCCCAGCACCCACATGATGACTAATAATTGTCTGTAACCCCAGTTCCAGGGGAATCCTACACCCTCTTCTGGATTCCAAGGGCATTGCATGATGTGGGTGCACTTACATACATGCAGGCAATACAGTCATACACATAAAATAAAAATGATAAAAAATTTAAAAAGATAGCAATCCAGATAAGCCCTCTGTGACCTCCTTATACAAGTGTTGCATTATTTGTTTAATTCCACTTTTTCTTTAAACTCATAATAATTTGCTCAAATATTAATACATATATGGAAACCCTTATTATAAAGGTCTCCAATAGATTCATCCCAATGTCTGACCATCACAACTGTGAATAATCTTAGTTGTCTCTAATTTTCAGTTGTTTCAAGTTCCCAGTCCGTGAATCTGTGATTCATTAAGGTTGGGAGGTGAGTCTAGGAGGCTTGAGACTACTTGAATTCCTTACTTTAATGGTATTCAGTAAGGTGTTTGTCAAAGAAGTGAAATAAAGGTGATTAAGTATGAGAGGGTGGGATTGAGAACAATCTTTTCCTCAAAGGCAATGTTAGATTTATAGTCAGATGCATTCATTATAACATTTAGGAAAGATTGTTTATTTTTGTATTTTATGTGTATGAGTGTATTGCCTGTATGTAGGTAGCGGCACCCATGTCATGCAATGCCCACTAAGGTCAGAAGAGGGTGTCGGAGCCTCTGGAACTGGAGTTGTGGATGGTTGTTAGCAGCCATGTGGGTGCTGGGACTCAAATCTGGGTCTTCTGTAAGAGCAGCCAGTGCTCTTAACTGCTGAGCCATCTTCTCTCCAGCTCCTTGTCTGTTTATTGTAGCAAAATGAAGACTAACCCATTGAGTGTCAGCTAAACACACTAAAGGAAAACATAAATTTTGGTTTTGAAATCTGGAGCAAATGATGTTTTGATTTTATACGTTTACTATTTCTACACACAAAATTGTTTGCTAAGAAATTAGAGAAAGACATTCCCTGAAGGCTAGCTCTCATAGCTTTGGAGAGCTCTGTGCGATCTGCTAAGGGAGAACATCAATCAATGGTCCAACCCCAGCTTTAAGGCTAAAAACCACATAAATGACAAGCACAACAAAGGACATTGGTGCAGTAATGGCACTTTATCTTGGGGGGTAATCAACATCTACCTAATTGGACTTAAAGGCCACTCAGTGGAAGGAAACTCATGTGTGGTACTGTAAACCTAGCCAAATACACATAGCTGGAGAGGTCATAGAGCTCAGAGAAAACTTCAAGGCTGTCACATCCCTAGACAAATGTAATTTCTTACTATGTGCAAAATATGGATCCTTAAATTTATAGACAAGTATCCCAGTCACCAGCCATCAAAGAAGCTTCTTTTGCAAGAGACAGAGATAATTACAGAGTTCCACAACTGGTCACACACAGATTGTTTGTGAACTACCCAAGCTTAAGGATGCAACCTCCACACCTAAGGTTTGTGAAACATAGAACAAGGGATGAAGAGAACACTAATGCATCTTTCAATTCTCATCAGTGATGCTCCCTCATGCAACAGAGGGCCAGAAACGCAAAAGGACACAAATGGCCAAAATGCAGAGAATCAGAGTCTGCAAAGTATGGGTCCCTGGACAGGACTCTTATATTAAAATCCACCCACCCAGGGCTCAGGGACCATTGTGTAAGAAGGGCCAGAAAGTTTGTAAGAGCCAGGGAGGAGGTGCATGACCGTATGGAAATAGTCCTACAGGCTCCTGGGACCCTTCTCATACAAACCTACAGCAATGGTGTCAGCACGCACAAGATCCACACAAACTTAAGCAGACCAAAAACCAGCACAGAACTGGGTAAATGAACAGCAAGTCCCAATCTTGGTTAAAGAATTATTGGCAGCTGATTACTGCTGGGTGAGGAAGAGCTGATCTTCTTAAAGAGAGCCACCAAATAGGCTGACTAAACCCCAGTGGATGAACTTGCACTGAGTGACATCTCAAGACAGTAACTTTACATTATAGGCCTTAACACAAATAACAGAATATAAGAACTCCAGTGAGGGTCTATGGGAGAGTGCCAAAGAGGAAGGGGGTATAAAGATGATTTTTCATATTAAATACACAAAAATTCAATAAAAAATAAAAAAAAAATGGAGAAAGAAACATTTCCTAGTGTAGGCACTGTATACCTCTTTTATGAGGCCTTGTTTCTCCCAAATCTAGACATTGCATCAGTTTCATAGATTAAGAACTTCTGTCCATGCTGATTACACAAACAAAAGCAAAATTTTCATGGAAAAGCGTGATATAATCAATATCTTTTGGTTAAGGGGAATCTACTCTATTTTAAAGTCATTTGAACCAAACCTTGAATGCAGTTAGTTTTTAGTTGCAGAATGAGAAACAACCTGTGACTTAAAAATTAGATTTGTAGTATGGAATTTTTGAGTTGTGATTTTAAGAGACTATTGGACCATCTTCTCCTACCTAGATTAGAAGACAGAGGGCCAGAGAAGTCACATGGGTCCAAATTCACAGTAATTATGGCAGGAAAAGGGGTGGCTGGACTCTGGTGAGGTGACTGCAGGACTCTGGATTATAAGAAATGTAAGAGTGTTAGAAAGCTTAAAGCCAACAAGATAGACTGCCCTGTTTTCCTTCCCATCTCTCCTCTCCTCCCCTCTCCTCTCTTCCCCTCTGTTCTCTTCCCACATCCTCCCCTCCCTTCGTCTTCTCTCCTGCCCTCTTCTCCTTTCTCTTCCTTTTTATCTTCTTTCTTTACTTCACATAGTTTTACTGAGATATAATTCACTTACTATGGAATTTACCCATTTATAGTTAGCAATTAAAATGTTTTCTGCCTTTTCTTAAAACCATACAAACATAATAATAAACAATTCCAGAACATTTTTCATCACTCAGAAAAGATACCCCATCTTTACTGACAGTATTTCACATTTCTCTCAGTCCTTAGCCCCTGGAGTCCATTCATTTCCTTTCTATCTCTATATAGATTTGTCTAGTCTAGACATTTCATAAAAGGACTCATAAAGTATATGGTCCTTCATGAGAATTTTTATTCATTTGGCAAATGTTTTAAAAGAGCATCCATGTTTTAGCTTTTATCAGTACTTCATTCATTTTATGGATCACTAATATCCTATTGTGTGGATAGATGACATCTTATTTAGCCATCAGTTGAAAAAAATTGTTTTGTTTGTACCTTTTAGCTATTATGAACAGTGATGATGCAGACATTCATAGGATTTCAATTCTCTTGGGTATATCCTAGGAGTAAAATGGTTGGTCATATAGTAGTTGAATATCTAAACTTTTGAGGAATTGCCAGATTCTCTTGAGAGATTGTACTATATTTTCATATCCACCACAAATGTATGAGGTGTCCAATTTTTCTATGCCCTCTCCAATACTCTTTATGATTTGTTTTATTGATGGGAATGAAGTGGTATTTCATTATAGTTTCGATTTGCAGTTTCCTGGTGTCTAATGATCTGGAATGTATTTTCAAGTGTCTATTAGCCATTTATACATATTTTTTAAAGAGAAATGTTAACTCAAATCCTTTATTCATTTAGAAACTATTTTATTTTTGCTTAATTGTTAAGACTCATATTCTAGACACAAGTCCATTGTCAAGCTTAAAATCTGCAAGAAATTCTCATTTTGTGAGTTTTCTTTTCATTTTTTATGATTGATTTTTGTTATTAAGCATGTGTGTGGCCTTGTATCTGTGTGTGGATATATGTGCATGTGAGTGCGGATGCCTGAGGAGGCCAGAGGCATCGATCCACTGAAGCTGGAGTTGCAGGCAGCTGTGAGCCACACAATGTGGGCACTGGGAACTGAACTTGGGTCCCTTGGCAGAGCATTACATTCTTTAAACTGAGTCATCTCTCTAGTTTCGCTTTTTTATTTTTAAAGTTAATTTTGTTATTTGACAACTGCATAGAAGAATATAATGCATTTTGCTTATCTGTGGCTCTCCCATCCCTGTCAACCCTCCACTTCTCCTCACTATAAGTTCTTTTCCTAGAATCATGACTTTTGGTTATGTTTTGCCATCCATTTAATTTAATCAGGGCCGCCTATGTGACCCTCTCCACTTTCTTGACACTACCACTGAAGTGCAAGTTTTCAGTCTTAATAAAGTACAACTCACCTATATTTTCTTTTGTTTATTTTGCTTTTGTTGTCATATATAAGAACTCATTTCCAAATACAGGGTTATTAAGATTTGCCTGTAAATTTTCTTTCAAGAGATTTTATAGTTTTAGCTGTTATATTTAGGTCTTTCATCTGTTTTTAGTTATGGCGTGTGTTTATTTCATCACCTGAGAGCAACATGTTGAAGAGACTATTCTTTCTCCATTGAATTATCTTCACATCCTTGTTGATCCTCTGTTTCTTGAGTGTGCACTAGGGCCCTGGGAACTTGTGAATAGGCTCCTGCAAAGTGATCACTCAGAGCTCAACTCTCACCATTAACCTGATGGGTAGGGTGTGCAAGGATCAGTAGCTTTTGGAGTTCACTTACAACAGGGCTGAAGATAGATCTTTCAGCAGATCTGGTATGGGTTAAGATGTAGCTTTTTGATAATTTGTTGATGATCCAAAGTAAATATCATTTGACTTACCTCCAAAATGCCCTGATACAGTTGCTGTGTTTACTTGACTAATAAATGATTGTCTTTAGTAACGATAATTTAAAAATATTTTATTATTTTTATTTTATTTATTTTTTGCCAGTGTATTGCCTGTATGCAAGTACAATGCTCACGGAGGTCAGAAAAGAGCCTCTGAACCCCTGGAACTGAAGCTATGGATGGTTGTGAGCCACTGTGTGGGTGCATAGAATTGAACCCAGGTCCTCTTCAAGAACAGCCAGTGTTGTTAACTGCTGAGCCATCTCTCCAGCCCCAGTAATGGTAATTGTAGACTTCTCCTCATATCTCTGCCCACATTTAATTAGTGACCACCTCAGTTTACTTTCTCAGTCTATTCTCATAACCGCTATTTGCATTCAAACATTCATACTTTTTTCTCTGAATTGCTGCAATTCCTTTTAACATATCTCTCTATAAGAACATTTTCCAGCTGGGTGTGGTGGCACACACCTTTAATCTCAGCACTGGGAGGCAGAGGCAGGCAGATCTTTGTGAGTTTGAGACCAGCCTGGTCTACATAGTGAGTTCTAGGCCAGCTGGGTCTACAAGGAGACCCTGTCTCAAAAACAAAACAAAACAAAAAAAGCAAAACCAAAACCAAAACAAAACAAAACAACTACAAAAACAACAAGAAACAAGGACCGGGTGTGGTGGTACATGCCTGTAGTCCCAGCTCTTGGGAGGCAGAGGCAGGCAGATCTTTGTGAGTGCAAGTCCAGCCTGGTCTACGTAGTGAGTTCCAGGTCAGCTGTGGCTACATGGAGACCCTGTCTCAAAAAGACCGAAAAAAAAAAAAAACCCAAAAACTTTTTTCCTCTCCTCAAGACTTTTTTCACATTTGGGGGTTTGCTTTCTGCAACAGTATCATCCACTTTCTCCACTCTTATTCCATATAGTGCTAGAGGCCTTAGCTAGAGCAGTAAGACAAGAGAAAAGAAGAAAAGGGATGCAAATAGGAAAGGAAGAAACCAAATTATCTCTATTTGCAGATGATATGTTGTCATACTTTAAAGAACCTAAAAACTCCATCAGAAAATTCTTAGATCTGATAAACACTTTTAGTAAAGGAGCAAGATACATAAATACAAACCAATAGTTTGTCTTTATACCAGTAGTGAACTTGACAGGAATGAAATAAAGAAAAATCCATCCACAACGGGTTAAACATATCTAGGAATAAATTTAATGGTGGATGGAAGAGGTGAAAGATTTCTATAATGAAAACTTTAGAACATCGAAAAAAGAAATTGAGAAGACACTAGAAGATGGAAAGATCTCCCATGCTCATGGATTGGTAAAATGAACATAAGGGGAATGGCTATATTACTAAAAGTAATCTACAGATTCAATGCAACTCCATAGAAATTCCCGTGATATTCTTCATCAAATGAGAAAAATAACCCAAAAATAACACATGGAACACAAAAGATCCTGAATAGGAAAAGCAATCTCTTCTAGTTAGTTTTCTGTTGCTATAATAAAACACTGACCAAAACCAACTTGGGGAAAAAAGGGTTTATTTGGCTTCTACATCGTGATCACAGTTTATCATTGAGAGAAGCTGGGGCAGTAACTCAAGGCAGGATCCTGGAAGCAGAAAATGAATCACACATGGACCACTGAAGAACGTTGCTTAATCATGTGCTCCTCTGGATTGTCTTCAGCCTGCTATGTTATATAACCCAGGACCACCTGCCCAGGGCGGCACCACCCACAGTGGGCTGGGCTCTCCCACATCACCGAGAAAACAAGAACATACCTCATACATGGGCCCACAGGCCAATCCTTTATAGAAAATTTCCCAATTGATGTTACCTTGTCCCAAGTGTGTCAAGTTGACAACTGAAGCCAACCTTGACACAATCCCAAGTAGAAAGAGCAATGCTGGCATGGTACTGACACAAAACAGACACATAAATCAAAAGAATAGAATAGAGGGCCTGGAAATCAATTTACAGAACTATAGTCATCTGATTATTTGACAAAGTTTCCAAGAATACATATTGGAGAAAAGAGCTTCTTGAGCAAACTGGATTTCTAATGTAGAAGAATTAAACTAGACTCTTATCTCTAACCCTGCACAGATATCAACTCAAAATTAGATCAAAGACCTTATTCTAAGACCTGAACCTTTGAAGCTGCTGGAGAAAAATATAGGGAAAACACTTCAAGATGAAGGCATAGGCAAAGACTTTCGGAAAAGTACTCTACTAATTTAGAAAATAAACACAAGAATCAGTGAATGAGATTGAACGAAACGAAAAAAGTCTCCACACTGCAAAGGGAACAATTGTCAGAGAGAAGTAACAGCCTACAAAGTGGGAGAAAATTTTGCCATTATTTGACTTGGATTCATACCTAGAATATAAGTCAACAAAATAAATACTTCCCCGTTTATAATAAATGAGCAGATGAATTGGATAGCTCTTGGAAAAGAAATTCAAGTGGCCAATACAAATGTATTATGGTCAAATACATATGGATATGAAGACATAGTCAACACCCTTAGCAATAAGGAAAATACAAAGTTAAAATATATTGAAATTCTATCTTACCCCAGTCAGAATGGCTTTCATTATGATAATAACAGTTGCCAATAGTTCCTCAGCTAAGATTGGGACTTCTTGCTCATTTTTCCAATTCTGTGCTGGGTTTTTAAAGTCTGATTGAGATTGCATGAGTTTTGTGCATACTGTCACCATTGCTGTAAGTTCATTCGAACAAGTTCCCAGCTGCCTGGAAAACTGTTTCCTATGGTCATCCATCACCCTTGGCTCTTGCGATCTTTCTCAAAAATTCAATAAAAATATATTGAAAAACTGAAAAACAATAACAATAAATTCTGGCAATTACATAAGAAAAGAGGAGCCCATATCCATTGCTAATGAGAATGTAACTGGTACAGCAAGTATGGAAAATTAGTATGGAGTTTTCGCAAAAGGTAAAAATATAGTATAATATCACATGATCATTGCTGTTACAGATATTAAATATAACGAGCACATTCTTATACCATATATAAGTTTGAAAGAATCTAAGTCAATATACCATAGAGGTACTTGCACATGCATGTTTATTACTTCTCTATTCACAATAGACAAGATATGGAACCAGTATGATGTCCACCGTATGATACATGAATAAAAAAAATGTGTTACACATACACATTGGA
>NW_008340643.1:2496661-2500926 GCF_000622305.1 Nannospalax galili
TATATATATATATAAAATGTACATGTATCTACATACACATATCATGAAAGTATAAGGAAGTCCATGTGTGTGTGTAAGAACAGTAGAGGTTAATGGTGGTGAAGAAAGACACATATTACATGTTTTCTTTCAAGCAGAATCTGTCTGTCTGTCTGTCTGTCTAACATGAAAACAGAAGGGAAACTATTTGGGGGCAGGAGGAGGACCAGTGGGAAGAAGGAAGGGAGACAAGGGAGGGTCATGGGAGGTGAATACGATGAAAGTGCAATGATATGTGTATGAAAATGCTGTAATGAAATCCATTATTTTGTATGAAAATAAAAATAACTTAAAACAAAGAAAGTAAAACACAACAAAATAAAGTTTGCTTACTATAAGTTTAATGATAAAATTATATCGTAATAGTTCTTAGTACTTAGTAGTTGCTACGTTCTATGTTGGGATGGGAGGAAGGGTACATGGGTGGGGTCAGGGGAGTGAGGAGGAAGAGCTAAGGGGGAGTCAATAAAAACAAATTTCATTTGAAAATGCCACAATGAAACCTAATTCTGCATATACTAATTACATTTTTTTAAAGTTAAAAAATAAGAACTATTCATAATCCTCACTACAACTCTGCATCTGGTGTCATCATTACCATTTTACAGATAAGGAACCTAAAGTTTCATGAAGGTTCACTAACCTGTCTGAGGCTATATAGAAGATACCTCATATATTTAGTCTGCAAAGTGATGGAGTTACTAAAAAGTCCCCTCAATATGGGATACTTTGCTTAAAGGAGAAAATAGACAGATGGATTTTAAATTATGGTTTTGAGATTTTTTTTGTTCTCCTTGAGATTTTGTGATGCCAAAAGAATTCATCACCCTGGACTTGAACTCTTCACTCCACTGGGTGATTCTCATTAAACTCCACCATGTGTCATGGACAGATATTCTCTTTAGCTTTGAAATCTATAGACGGTGGCTTTGCCTTTTTAATAACAATCCATCAGAATCTCTCTACTAAGGACCAATTTTTAGAGTTAACAAAGAAAGGAGCTAAAAGAGTGTAGTGTGGTGGTGACTGTTTCTTGCAAATGAATTTTCATAGAAAGTTTGATTAATCATTCCCCTGATTAATCTCTTTTTGAGAAAGGGTCTTATTATACAGCTCTCACTTCCCTGGAAATTGCTATAAGTAAGAGCAAGCTGGCCTTATACTTGTGGCTATCCTCCTACCTCTGCCTGTGCCTCTTGAGTGATGGGATTACAGAAATGTCTCTCCCTCTGTTTTTCCTTCGCCCCTCTCTCCTGGGCATGGAACCCTGGGCCTTATGAATGCCATCCAGGCACTCAACCACGGAGCTATATCCTATCCCCCTCCTGATTAATCTCTTAAATCTCAAAAGCATCATAACTTTTGTTTTACAAAAACAAGTTATTCTTGGGACTAAATGATCTCAGAGTTTGACTTATTCATCTTGAAGGAAGTAATACTAAGTGTAAAGGTGATAGTGAAGTCCTCATCCTCAGGCATTCCCTTTAAGAAGGGCAAGAAGGAATGGAAGCAGAAACACTCTTACCGCAACTGGCTGCTAGTCAGCTCAGCCTTGGCTCGAACGAACTCTAGAGCAGAGCTTGTTAAAACGCATAGTTTTGGGCCTCACCCCATATCTGTTGAATTGAGGTTCCTGGGGGACAGGCCTTGGTACTCTATAATGTAATAAGTCACCCAGATAATTATTTGCTACACCAAAATTTGAGAAGTATGACTTGAGAGTTCCCCCAACCCTTACAGGACTAGTAGAACAGGTAGAGGGAGAGCAACAGTTATTGGGCCAATGTCCAGTTGGTATTAAGGTGTCACCTTCTCTAACCACATTCCTGCACTATATGCCCAATCTATATATATGCCAAATTGTATTGAGCCAATTGGAGTTAGAAGTTGGATGAATAATGCTATTTGTCAAGGTGTTCCTATATAACTGAAATTTCAAAGTCTGTCCATGTAGCTGCATTTTTCCTCCACAAACTCATTTTCTGATTATTTTCTCCTTGAAAAATGAAATATTTAATATTTATTTTTTTAACTTTAAAAATTTATTTGTTCATTTTTATTTTATGTATATGTGTGTGTTGCCTGCATGTAGGTAAGTATACCCGTGTCATGCAATGCCTGTGGAGGGCAGAAGAGGCTGTCCGATCCCCTGGAACTGGAGTTACGTACAGTTGTTAGCTGCCATGTGGGTGCTGGGATTTGAACTCTGGTCTTCTGCAAGAACAACCAGTGATCTTAACTGCTGAACCATCACTCCAGCCCCAATATTTAATATTTCTACAGTCTTTAAAAGATGCTGCTGGAGATTCCAAGAGAGTATGTAATGTAATCTCTTAGTTGCAACCCATTTTCTTCTTGATCACTGAAAAGTAAAGATGTTAAAGAGCAGGATAATGGAAGCGATGGTACACACTGGGCTTAGAGCGCAGAACTGTGCCCCTGCTGCATAAGTGGGCACAAAAATGTAAAGTATCACAGCGTTCCCCATGCTCAAGTGAGCATAGTGATTCCTTATGACATAAGTTAGGCTTTTGGTTTCAAACATCTATGCAGGGGAGTGATTCTGATATCTAAGTCTGGGTGGTTTGGCACATATCTGTACTCCGGAATAGCCCTACTTCAGTAAGCATTATGATAGAGAAGCGCTTCTCTTTTAAAGATTTATTTTTATTTTCTTTAATTCTTTATGTGTGTTTGCCCTACAGTGTGTGTGTGTGTGTGTGTGTGTGTGTGTGTGTGTGTGTATGTGTGTGTGTGTTTAACAAATGCAGTTAAAAAGCGAAAGCAATCCTCCCAGTGTCTCATGTAGCCCAGGCCGGCCTTGAACTCACTACATAGCTGATGATGACCTTGAACTTCTGATTCTCCTGCCTCTCTATTTGACCTGCCTCCACCTCTTGGGTTCTGATTACAGGCGTGCACTACCAGGTCTGGTTTAGGTAGTCCTGGGAATTGAATCCAGAGATTCATATATACTAGGCAACAGAGAGATTTTTCTCCCTACCAGATGAAAAGTGTGCAGAGGACAATAACGGAGTGCACTACGGATGGGGAGGATGTACAAAGTGGGGAAATTTACAAGGCCGGTGCTGGGGGAATCTTTTTCTTTAAATGACTTGCAGATTTAATGTTTATGATATTGCTGGCTGTTAATTAAATCTCTCGGTATAACTTTGAGACAGGGAGGCATTTTCTAGGAGATAAGACACCTACCAGTTGGGAAAAAAATGAAGTGTAAGCTAGACTCCCTCTCTCATGGAAATAACCCTTTGCTAACAGGGTTATTGAAATCAAGGGTTAGAGTGTAAAACAGTCTCAGCCCTTGAGTTCTGAATTTTATTTCTTTTCTCAAAACAGATGCACAAGTTCTAAAGGTCATTTGCCCTAGCCCCGCTGTTTGACCTAAATCAATCTTTTTACTTCTGGAGATCTCAGCCATTTTCTTCATCTATATGACAGACGCACTGTCTCATCTTGAAGAGATTCAGACTAGATGAATAATTGCCTTGAAAAAAAACCCCAGAAGTAGTGACTCATCGTTCTAAAAATCCATACTGCTTGGCATTTACAGCACTCCTACTCTGTATCATAGGAGATGAAAAAAGAATTTGCTGCTTATGCCCTCTGAAGAATGCATTTCTTTCCCATCTCTGGGAGGGTAGATGCATTATCAGTGGGGCAGGTCATTTTACACAGAAGCTCAATCCTTTCAAGGACATCAGGGGCAGGAAGTACCCATCATTACATGATAGGCTTGAGTTTACAAGAATCCTGAATCTGTGTCTTAGGGTACATTGCTATAGATCCAGCAATGGCTCTCGTGACAGTGCCATGATTTAGGCTCACACCATTTGCTTCCTGCACCCCCCCAACTCACCTGTTTTCAAGACAATCTCAGATACCATAGGAATTATCAGAACTGAAAAAAAAGAGCAAGGGCATAGAGACTAAACTCTGAGTTGTAATGGGGTCCACTGGGAATATATTTCCCCAGGCAGTAGGTCATAAGGACTTTTTCACACCTCAGTTGTATGGGAAAATGACACTAAGAAAGAGGAAAAGAGATGTTCCCTTTATGGTATTTGTGGCAGAAATTGACTAGCTGTGATGCAAAGCATTTTTTCTCTAGTATCTGTCTAGACTAGATATTGTACCTTCTGCTGCAATTAGGTGACATCATTAATGTGTGTGTGTGTGTGTGTGTGTGTGTGTGTGTGTGTGTGTGT
>NW_008340643.1:2500950-2501199 GCF_000622305.1 Nannospalax galili
AATATAGGTGACACTTCTAGGTCTGGCCTCTTCAAAATCATCTATGTAAGCAATCTCTTCACTTCTTTCCCTAAATCCCATCCTTCTCTGTCATCAATTGCCTGATTTGCACTCAGTCATCTTGGAAGCTGCATGTTTGAAATTTCGGTTTGCCTCAGCCTTAGGTTCTGAATGACTCTACAACCAGAAGCCCCATTCCAACCATTTTATGACTAAACAATGAATTGCTTTTTTAAATCACTAATATTT
>NW_008340643.1:2501253-2530251 GCF_000622305.1 Nannospalax galili
TACAAGAGCTCTGGTCTGAATGTTTATGTCTCTCCCCAAATTTATGTGTTGAAACCTAATCACCAGTGCCATGGTAGAAAGATGTTGACTCTTTAGGAGGTGACTACATCATGGAGGCTGAATCCTCATCAATGGGACTAGTAATCTTATAAGTATTGACTTTTCTATGTGGGAATAATAATAAGATGTCTTCTATGAAGAAGAGAGTGTGTCCTTATCAGACACTGAATATGCCAATGTCTTGATTGTGGACTTGCCCACCTCCAGAATATGAGAAATAAGTTTATGTTCTTTAGTAAGTTACCCAGTCTATGGTATTCTGTTATAATAACCCAAATGATAACCAGGGTCATTTTTGTATGACTGTTAAAACTATTCACATCCACTTGAAGATCTGTTTAGATGGTTCTTCGTCATAGTTTTATTGTGGTGGCACAGTTCTAAAGACTCCTGACTCCCCCAAAGAAAGGAATTTCAGTTACAAGACTAGGCTCAAAGCCCTAGCACCTGAGGAATGGGCAAAGCTTCTTTGAACACAATTAAATGCCAGAAAGAATGAAGATGTGAAAAAACTTCATTTCTCTTGATTATAGAGATGCAGAAAAACAGGGTGGAGGCCTCTTAAATTAAAAGAAAAGATTATTCCCAACTGAAAAAAACCTATGTTTAGAAAGTTTGGGGAGTGTGTATTTTAAAAGAAGGTTAAAAACGCAACATAATTCAAAACATATCATCTTGGCTGATCCCCTGCAAAATGAAGCTGATGTTCAGCACTGAGGTTCATCTGGAATTCCTAGATACTTTTTGATAAACAGTATACTTCTCTAATTCCATAATTAGATGCTGGGTTCTGCTGCTCTGAATTGTCATATTCAGAGTCACTAGTGTATTCTACTTCAGAGTTCCAGCACATCAAAGGCAGCCTATAGGAATGTCACCAGAAGCTCCTCAAGGAACCTGAAGCTTATTTGGAACTTCTCCAGTATACCTAATTTGATCTTTGCATCCTCATCAGTTTTACCAGTTTCTTGGTCATGTTTAAATTTGACTTTCTGTTCTCACTTTATGCCTAATTATTTTGAGTCAGTCATTTGATCATACATACTTGTCTGACTTCTGGAGTGATTCAAAACCAAAGTTCAAAGGTCAACCACTACATAGTTGTCAAATGTAGAACATGGGGTGGGCTGGATGGGTCAATGGAATATTTCTATGTGGTCATAGCAGGAAATGTGGCAGCTATGTTTACTAAAATGCATATGGTCAGATGTAAGGGATACTAATCATTCAGAGAGATGCCCAAGCCTCAACTTCAGCCACTAGTTTTATTCAACAGCTATAGCTAGCCTTTTCACAATGGTATTATAGAGAAGAGTCATTAGTTTGAGTTTCCCGGGTTTTGCCTTTTGGCACCTTACTGCAACAGATGCTATTGGTGTCTTTCCTGTATCTCCTTGGCATTGCCACTAATCACTTGGCTGCTTACTGTGAACACCTGTGATTCTCTGCCTGAGGGAGTTTTCTATGACATCAAAGAATATTCAACATAAAGGCTGAATATTTACTGCCTCCAGAAGGAGCCTTCAAACAATATTTATTGGGGAGTTGGTGCATAAACACCCCAGCTTCCTCTACCTTCAAGTGGAATAACTCTTAGTTTCCTTAGAGTTCTCAAACAGAACTGAGCTCCAGTTGCTCGTAAAGGTAGTTCTGTTTTTGTGATGGTTAATCTTTACTGTTAACTTGACTAGATGTGAAATCACCTAGGAGAGACACCTCTTCGTAGATTTCTTAGGGTGTTTCAAGAGAGATTTAACTGAGGAGGGAAGACCCAACCTGAATGTGAGCAGTCCTAGTCATGGGCCATGGTCTTGAACTGAATAAACATGAAAGAAGAGAAAGAACCAACATTTCACTCTGTTTCCTGACTGTAGATGAAATGCAACCAGCGGCCTCACACACCTGCTGCCATTTATTCCCCACCATAATGGACTATATCCTGGCAAACTGGGAGCCAAAATAAACCCTTCCTTCCTTAAGTTAATTTTGTCAGGTGTTTTGTTACAACTACGAGAAAAAGTAATCACTACACTTGCCAAAACACCATTCGTTGCTTTTCTTAATTTCTTTATTTAATTTAGTTACTTGCCTACTGCTTCCTGAGATCAATTTCTGAATCTTTGACTCAAGGAGGGCTTAGGCTAAGGCTGAGAGTGGTGGTACATGCCTGTAATCCCAGTACTTGGGAAGCATGGCAGGAGGATCAGGAGTTCAAAGCAACCCTCAGTTATAAGCCAACCTGGGCTACGTGAGACTCTATCAAACAAACAACAACCGAAAAGAACACATAGATTAAGAAATCTATTTTCTTTTGAGTTTAAAATGGAGCAGACAAATGACCCATAAAAAGTTAGCCAAGAAAGGAGGAAACAATGACAGAAGTCTATATATTTCTCAAAGAAAATAGAGCTCTTTCACAGAGATTAATTATTAAGGACTTGTGTTGTCTAATGTGGCGGCCACTAGTCACATGTAGCCATGGAGCATTTAAAATACGGTTAGAGGCACTGAGGATGTCTTAAGTCAAATTTGATTTTGAATTAATTTAAATAGCCTATATGGCCACTTGGTTGGGCAGTATAGATTATAGAACATTTCTACTATTAAGGTAAGTTCTATTGGATTATACTGGTAGAGAGTATGAGTGGGATTATTATTATTATCATTATTATTACTTTTGTCTTTTTGAGACAGGTTCTGCCTGTAACCCCAGCTGGCCTGGAGCTCACTATGTAGACCTGAATGGCCTTGAACTCACAGATAACTGCCTGCTTCTGCCTCCCGAGTGCTGAAATTAAAGGTGTGTCCCACCACATCCAGCTAGGGATTAATTTTTTTGTAAAGGGCCAGATAGTAATATTTTGGGCTTTTGGGATTACATGACCTCAATTATAAATGCTTAGTGTTTCTGTTGTAGTGTGAAAATAGCCATAGACAGCATGAAAGGATGAGCTTGATCGAATTTCATGTCATTTTCACATGCCACAAAATATATTATTCTCTTTTAAATCTTTGCCAACCGTTTGTGCAATCATGGGACAGCACAAAACAGGTGGTGGGTCATCATGTGCTGACCCATGTTCTAGACCAACGTCATTAGTAGCTGTTACCAGGAGGCTTGTCATTAAGGTGTCCCACTAATCCAGTGCAGATTGTGATGCCAGTGAGCAAAGTATCAAATGAACTGCTTATTCTAAATTAAATCAACTTTGGGGAACAAAAAGCTTTATTCAGAATGGATTGTTCTTAATTGAAGTTGGCAAGGAGAGATTTCCTTTCCTTTTGTTTATAAGATTTCTTCCATGGTGGTCATTGAAAATCACTGGAGCTGTTCTTGAGAAAATCACCGGAGCTCATGATGTTCCCGTATTCCACTTAGCACCTCACAACAGCATTCTCACCCAGGGAGGTGGAACCGTGTTCTTTAACCTCTTGATTCCTATTTTTCTGACTTGCCTGCCTTGTTTCTTTTTTCGCCTCTTTCCCTTACCACAGAGATCAATACTTTGGCCTGACAGAGATTCATGCAACACTTTTAAATGGTTCCCAACATGATAAAAGGTTGGTTTGTAAAAACACAGTGTTCTCTGAACATAGGGCTATCAAAATAGCCAATGTACTCTTGAGATACTAGGAATTAAAGAAGTGTAGCTAAGCAATACAAGTATTTCTTTTTGTGATCTGCTTCAGAGCCACAGCTCAAAGCAAAATAAAGACGGGATGGGAGTGAGACAAGGAAGTCTTCCAGCTGGACAATTCAGCATAACAGATCTCCACTTCAACTCAGAAAATCAGCTGCTGCAAGCAAAAGGATCAAAAGTGAGGTACCTGGCAGGGATCAATAAAGAAGTAGGGGGCAGTCATTTCTGGAAAAGAGTGAGCTATCTGCACAGTCAGTTCTTAAGAGCTCCCCAAAGACATGATGGGCACTGACATTTTGCGAGCTCTGCCAACAGAGCCTGGAGACCCAGCTGGTGCCTCTGATGCCTGTGCTTGAAGGAATCAAAGGTCTTGAGGCAGTGGAGAAGCAAGCTTTTTTGCTTCCTTTAAAAAAAATGATACATGGTGTTTCAGCACAAAAATTATCAAAGTAATATCCTCTTCAGCTAAGGTTTAAAAATAGCCACTGAAAGCTCTTTGTAATCAATAATATAGATCTCATTATGGGGCCTGCATTAAAGAGATAGGAGCTATGTTAACTTTACAACTTCCTCGGGGGAAGAACAGGCAGAGAGACTCACATGTGTGCCTTTATGCTGCTCAAACAAATCTGCATGCTACAGCAGAAGCAGCTTGGAACATCTGTCCTTTACCTCCATTATGTTCTCATTGTATTCTCACATTATGATCGTTTCTTTAGTGGTGGTGAAACAGAGGCTTGGTGAGATAAATTTAGGCAAGTCTGTTCATGCGTGGATGATGGAGTCAGGCTACTATCCAAGCTTTATATCGGATTCCCAAGCTGATGCCTTGTTGTCTCATCGATGCCAGGTGAGCGATTCTGTCAAGGGAAGTAGTGCAGGATGGGACTAACTTAGGTGCAAGTCTGGTGGAAGGATCTGAAGAAGCTGGCTTGGATGTTCCCCAACTATCCTCTCCCCAAATGCCACAGAGAATCCATAAACAACTGAAGTTGCTTTCTTTGAAATCTATACTAAGGCCAGCTACCCAGAATGAATGCTGCTTTCAGGCCAATTAGTCTGCCCCATGCATGCTCAACAAGATTCCCTATGCCCAGACTGTCTTTAACTTCCTCAGTACTCCCCAATCTCTTATAAATCCTATTTGGCCCTGCCTAGGTCCCTGTAAGGAAGTGAGAAACCTTAAATTATTAGAATATCAGAGTTATTTTGAGATAACTGTACATTTGCATGTGGTTGTAAGAAATAAGAGAGTTGCACTGTTCCCTTTACCTGGTTTCTCCCATGGTACCATCTTGCAAAACCTTGCACAATTGTACTTGCTTTTCTAATAAAGGAAACATTATTTCATTGCTAAGGCAAGGAATGACATAATGGCACAGATTGGGATGGATGTGAAATCATGAGAATAGCCTTATTAATTTAAATGTGAGAGAAACTTTCAATGATGACAGGAGTAAAGACAGGCAATGAAGGGATCTGAGTCTTCTAGACTGGCTTTCTAAGTTCTGCTACGGAATTTTATGTCACTGGATACTCTATTCTGAACACGTGTTGAAACAGCCGGGAAGAGTAGAATTCAGGCAGTCACCTATAGCCTTCAGATTTGATTCAGCCAACAGTGAATTGAAAATATTTTAAAAAGTCCATACAATTTCCAAAAAGCAAGATATGAACTTGCCATGCACTAAGTACTATACTGAGTTCACATGAATAAAGTGATGTATAGATATTATCTTAGGTATTATAAGTAATATAGAAATGATTTAAGGTATACAGGTAGATATACACCCCAGTTTCATTTCTGTTGCTGTAACAAAATACCTGGACATCAAGCAACTTAGTGGAGAAAAAGTTTGTTTTAACTCACAACTGCAGGTTATAGTTCATCAAAACAGGTAAATGAAAGAGGCAGGAACTTAGACAGCTAGTCATATCCACTGACAAAAGCAGAGAGAAATGAATGAATTCATGCTTAGTACTCAGCTTTCTCTACTCTTATGCAGTCCAAGGCCACAAACCAGGGTACGGTGCCACCCACAATAGGCTCGGTCTTCCGACATCAATTGAGGCAATCAAGGCAATCCCCCCTACATGACCACAGGCCAACCTGATCCAGATAATCCTTCCTTGAGACTCTTCCCAGGTGATTCTAGGTTGTGTCAAGTTGTGAAAACTAGTCACCACATGTTATCTTTGAATCTTTAGATATGTGTGTAGCATTTGGAATACCTCTAGAGGTTAATAAACTAGTAAGGGGACAGGTGAGAAGGAGCTCTTTCAAGGGAAAAGAGATAGAATACAATGGTATAAAGGAGGGAAAGAAATGATGGTACAGGAAAGATTGAATGGAGTGGGGTATGGTGAGTAGGCTAGAGGAGGGAATATGGAGAGGGATAACTAACAGTAAAAGTCTTCTGAAAACTTCTACTGTAAAAGCTTTCTAAAATATACACATGCACATATAAAAAGAGGTTAAATGGAGTTACCCTATAGCAGAGTTATATACCCCAAGTAGACACCACATCCTAGCAAATATAAACAAACCCCAGTACCAGGAGTGGGTTACCACTCTTTGAATTGTTGGCCAGTGGGATCCCTTTGACCCCGAAACATTACAGGCTATTGTTATTGTTCTTGATTACCCTTTAGAACTTGATGGTAAGAAACTATTGCTGAAGACAACACATATGTGAGTGTATTACTTTTCTGGTGATAGAAACACCATGACCAAGGGAACTTATAAAATGAAGAGTTTATTTAGCTTGCGGTTCCAAAGATGCAAAAGTCCATCACGGCAGGGAGGCATGGTGACAGAGGTGGCTAGAGACAGAGCAGAAGCTAAGCATTCACATCTTCAAGCAGTCACAGGAAGCAGAACACCACTGGACATCTGGTAAGGCTTAAGAACTCTCTAAGCCTGTCTCCAATGACATGTACGTGTTTTCTCTGGCATGGCTACACCTTTTAAGACCTCCCAAAACAATGCCACCAACTGGGGACAAAATGTCCATACACTTGGAGCCTATGGGGAACAGACTCATTCAAACCACTATAGTGAGTCATAGAAAAAACAATGAGAAATCAAGCAGGTACTGACCTGGAAGATTCATCCCTACTGGCTAATTGTTATAGCACTGGAAGTTGTGCATACTACCAGAGGAGAAAAATAATCATCAGGATTTTCCAGCTGTGAACGCTGGAAGCTATAAAAATGACTGACTGACCTGACAAGATATGCCCACTACTGCAATAGTGGAATGAGGGTTATGGGAGTAACCAACCACTTTCTGATAGGCTTTAAGGCCCACTGAAAGAGATAGAACCCATACCTGGCATTGTTATTGGGGCCAAGAGCCTATATTTAGATAGGTCAAGGGCCCTAAGGGAGAACCTGCTATAAATGGATATAATATTAAAATGATTCCTATGACTTATTGCTATACCCATAGATTAGTGTATCTCTTAACCCTTATCAGAGAAGCTTCTAGCAGTAAAAGGAAATTATTACAGAGACCCACAAACTAACTGTTCAACGTGCAGAGACTAGGAAACTATGGTGTACTCATCCCTAAATGGAATGCCTATATCACACCCCTCCCTATAAGACTAAGAGATCTTTATGGAAGGCAGAAAGATTGTAAGAGCCAGAAAAGGGGCAAGGGATGACTGCAAGGAAACAGTGTTTTCCAGATAGCAGGGCACTTGCCCATATGGACTCACAACAGTTGTGACAGCATGCACAAGACTTGCTCAAGCTCAAGTCAGATGAAATCCCAGCATCAAGTGGGGAGGTGGGCAAGAAGTACCATTCCTAACTATGGAGCTATTGGCACATATTGGCACATATTCGCTGCTGGGAGAAAAGAGTCAGTTTTCTTCAAAGGTGTGAGCCATCCCTGGTAGGTCTTTTTTTTTTCCTTTTTCATTTTTTGATAACCCAGTTTCATTAAGTCCAATTAAGTGCTGCCTATATGTGCTGGGGTGCAGGGTCATCCATTGTAGCATGGGAAAACTACTGGTGGGAACATTCTCAATAAAAGAATGATTCTCCATCTCTCAGAAACTTTCAAGTATCAAAAGCTCTTCATTTAGGGGTAGGGCCTGGACAACACCTCCCTCATCCATTAGGAATTTTGGATGTCTTGGTTTTATGCAGTTCTTGTGCAGGGTAACCACAGTTGCTTAAAGTTCATGGGTGCAACAGCCATGTAATGTTCAGAAGACACTGTTTCACTGTACTCATCACATTCTCTGGCTCTTAAATTCTTTCCACCTCCCTGAGCCTTGTATGTGTTGGGGAATAGGAAACACAGGGACCAAAAAAGAAAAAAAGAAACAAAAAATTACTCAGTAATGGGGAAAAATGTGTAACCTGAATTAAATGAATGTATAAAAGGGAATAACAAATAAAATTACAAAATATTTAAAATGCAATTAAGTAAAAATCCTGCTAAAGGAAAATGAATCTGTGAAGTTTAAAATAAGAAGAAAAAAATATTTAAAATGAGAAAAAAATGAATAAGGCGTTGGAGCAACTTCTTCCTGGGTTTTTGAAAATCGAAACTCTCCAATTATATGCATGGATTTCAGGGAGTGTCGGTTGAATTTTTGAATTCTTGCCTTTCTTATGAATTATGTTCTATTGGACAAGTGTCTGAAGTCAGCCAGAGCTGTCTTCACCTTGAGTAGCTTTCCTTCTTTGCGTACCAGGGGCCTCTGCTGGCCACATTTAGCTTTGCAGTCTGTGGGCTGGGAAGGTTCTCTTGCACTTTAGAGACTCCTCAGTTGGTACTTCCTCATTGGCTGTATTAGTTTGGGTGTGTCTCCCACGGGTATTGCAAGATTGGGAGGCAACCACAGTTTGAAATCAGTACAGTGGTTTCAGGACTTCGTGAGTATTAATCACCCTGTTGGAAGGATGCTGCTGTAGGTTTCAAGGACATCCCTGGAACTTTAGAGTTCTCAGGCTTTTACAGCAGTGAAGAAAGATGTAGGTGGCTCCAGAATTTGATCCACCTGCTAGTCTCAGGCTAAGAGCTGTCAAACTCTGGGACAATTCTCAACTGGTGAAATCTGTTTTGGGCCTCCAAGAGTGGTGCTCCCTTTCCCTATGCACTTCCTAGCCTGGGTCAGAGCTCTTGTACCTGTACACTTCGACTTGTCAGTATCTGACCCTTCTGCTCTCCATATCTGCTTCTGTGGGTCTTCATTCACCTAGGAGCTCTGACAGGCCAAATTGAGGCTCCTTGACCTGTAAATATTCCCTGATCTCAGGGTCCCAAAGTAGCACCTGGCTACTCCTCTCCTAATCATTTAGCATGACAAGATGGGTTTCTCTGCATTTCTGACCTGTCCACCAGAGACTCACTGCCTCATGAAAATCTGCAACTGAATTTGAGAATTGTGAGAACTATGGGCTTGCCCTGAGGACCTGGTTTACCTTTTGCAAGTGACTTCTGAATTTTCTCCCTGCATGAGGCAATTGTGCAGCTGAGGATGTGTTCAGCTCATGTATCACCAACCTTTGTTTCTATAATTTTCTGGAATATTTTCACTCCTTCCTGGATTTCCAATGCTATTTCTCTAATTTCTCTCTTTGGGATATGGTCTATTTTCTCTCATTATGACACTTTGTTTCATTGCCTCACAGAGAGGCAGACTCTAGCCTGCTGCCATCTTATCTGGAAGTCAACATCCAAAGTCTTAGTATTTGTGATGTATAAGGAGTCCTAGAACCAGTCCTCCATGGACAATGGAAGGTGACTGCACTTTATTGTATTCCTTATTGGAAAAAGACACTTCCTAATTGGGTTCCTGTAATAGATTCCCCATTTGGAAAGAAACCTTGGTGGGATAACGCTTGTAGTGAACTACCATCAATGTGACTCTTTCCTGTTCTACTCCACTGGAATTGCAGCTCATGGGTGAGTTCATTTAGCCACATCATGAACAAATAGGAGACACATGGAGGACCAGCTTTATGACACCAAGTTAATTACCCCAAGTTGTCCTTCAAAAAGAAAAAAGGCCAGCTTTTAATAAATCATATAAAAATTATAAATTTTTCTCCATCTTCACATATAATATTTCATTAACCTCTTATTTTATGATATGAGAACAAACAATTTTTGAGGAGAGATGCTTGTATGTTTCACATATCTTTAGTCTTAAAGCAAGAAAACATTAAAATTTTTTATTACCATTTGTGTGTTCATGTAATGTGTGCATGCAGGCATGTGCATGCCAATGGTACATGTACGGATGTCAGAGGACAACTTTCAGAAGTCACATTCTTTTCTTCCACCTAGAGATCACGCAACAGTTGTCAGACTTGAGAAGCAAGCACCTTTACTCACTGAGCCATCTCGCCAGTCCAAGAAAATGTTTTAAAAGACTATAAGGACAGCTTTTTACTTTCAGATGCTACTTTAAGGATTACTCATCCCTTGTAGAAGTTTCTTGTTTACAAGGCATGTAAATATCACCTCTGGGTATATAAATACTCTTTCTCACAGGAGTGGCCCACTGGAGACTCGGGGAGCTTTATTCTGGTCTATTTCTGTGGATTTCTTCAACACTCCTTTTAATGTGACAATTCTCCTGTGTTTTAAAATAGCTGCCAGGCATGGTGACGTAGGTCTTTAATCCCAGCACTCAGGAGGCAGAGGCAGGCGGATCTCTGTGAGTTCGAGGCCAGCCTGGTCTCCATAGTGAATCCAGGACAGCTGGGGCTACAGGGAGACCCTGTCTCAAAAAGCACCCCTCCAAAGGATATGCTTATTCTTCCTAGAATCAAGAGGCACAAAATTACATTTGGCTTAGATGATTCTACCTGAAGGAAATGCATGATGATATCCAAGGAGCAAGATTTTGAAGCAACTCATATGAAAATCATTTTCTTCCAGAATTTAAGATAGTTGAAATTTGGATGATATCTAGGGCATTCCCTGGGGCATGGAAACACTGCCCTCTGATAATTGTGGTTTCTTTCTTTCTTTTTTTTGGGGGGGGGCCTTTTTTGATACAGTGTCTCCCTGTAGCCCCAGCTGGCCTGAAATTCACTATGTAGACCAGGCTGGCCTTGAACTCACAGAGATCCACCTGCCTCTGCCTCCCAAGTGCTGGGATTAAAGGCATGCACCACCACACCTGGCTACCCTCTGACAGTTGTAAGAGCCCACTTGCCTTTACTCCTACCCCATTTTGCACATATAGCTGTGGAGTGGTGGGAGACACAGTTGGAGCAAGGTGAGAGAGGAAATGCACAGAGCATAGTACAAGCATCTTAATTTGGTATCCTACGAGCAATGATGATGTGAATTCCCAAAGGAAGGCTTCAAATCTAATCTTTTTTACCATGGTCTGGAGCCTACAGATGAACAGAAGAGGGAAACAAGAGGAAAAGAGTTGCATCACTTAGATTTACATTGGCCCGCATGTAACTTCTTTTAATATGTGAAAAATAAGTCTAGACAGGCATGGTGGCACATGCTGGTGTCCCAATATTGAGAAAGCAGGAGGAATGCCATGATTTAAATCCACCCTGGACTACACAGCAAGAGTCTGTCTCAAACAAAGAAACAAAACAAAGAAAGAAAACTAAGTCTAGAATTCACTGTGCCACCAGGGACGCAGGTTTCTTACATCTTTCCATTTTGTCATCCACGGACTGTGGCTTTCTTCCTGAAGGTTGCAAGGTGGTTGTTATATCCCCAGGTATTACGCCCACATTCCAGGGAGAAAAAAAGACACAGGGAGAAGACAAAGGTAAAAATTTCCCCTGTCTAATTCGCTCTTTTCAGGGGCTCTTTGGAAGCTTCACTTAGGAGCTGCACTACCTTAGGATAAAGGTGTCTGGGGAGGTCTGTCTTTATTTATTATTTTAATAAAAATATAATTATGCATGGATACCATGTATATAATGATGTTTTGAAATGTGTATATGATGTACAATGGCTGAATGGAGACGATCAACATGTACATTCCCTGACTTTCTTTTCTTGTTTATTTGTCTTGTTTCTTTTGAGGCAGGTCTCAACCCGGAACCCAGGCAGGCCTAGAACTCATGGAATTCCATGTTGGCCTTGAACATGCAGCAATCTTCCTGACTAAGCCTCTTGAGTTCTGAGACTAGGCATGTGAGCCATCACACTCAGTTTCAAACTTTTTTAAAATTTGTGATCTCATAAATACTTGTTTGGAGCACAGGAATTATTTGTAAAATTAATTTTTAGGCTAGCATCAAATAAATGGGTTTCACTGTGAGTTTTCTTACATATATATTATCATACTTTGTTTTTGTTCACTCCTTTCTTCTACCCTCTTTGATCCCCTCCTTGTTGATCCCCTTCTCCCCCATACAGTTGTCCTGTCTGCTCACATTCTTATTTTCTGTGGTGAAAAGATTTGAAATCTACTCAGAATTTTTCAGGAATCTATTCATTTTAACTATAGTACCATGTTGTATAATAAATCTCTTGTTTATTTCTCCTAACTACAATTTTACATTCTTGATCATGGTCTTATCTCTCCCACCACAATCCCTGGTAATCCCATTTTAACCTTTAGTTCTACAACATTCTTATATTACAGTTAGAACTTATTTCACTTATCATAATATCCTTCAGGTTCATCCATGTACTTGAGAATGACAGAATTTCTTTCTTTTAAATGTCTGAATAGTATCATTTTATGTATATACACACCACATTTTCTTTATTCATTTATACATGGATGAATACTTGAGTTGACTTCATATCATGGCTATTGTATATAGTGCTGCAATGAACAAGAGGGCAAGGAGCTCTCTTCAATATACTGAGCTCATTTCCTTTGGTTATATACTCAGAAGTGTGATTGCTGGATCAGTTGGTAGTTCTATTTTTAATTTTTCTGAGTCTGAATTAGAACAAAGTATAATGATACAGATGTATTAAAATGTTATAATGAAACTCGTTACTTTGTATGCTAACCTAAAAAAAACTAAACTGAAAATTTTTTGAGGAAGCTTGAGGTGGTATTTTAGTGGGACACATTCAATCTCTGGACAACATGCTCCTATTGGTACAAAAGCAAGGAGAAGGGATGCCCACCAGTACAGGGTAAAACAAACAAGATGCATGCCTGTCTGCATACCTATAAATGTGTATGGTCTAAAGAGAGATTTTGGACTCATTCTTTACAATAGTTGGGGGACATAGTCCTATAATATGTAGTTCTTATATATACCCATGGCTTAAGCTTCAGAAGACATGTGTTTGAATCTTAGGTGTTATCAGCTATGACCTTGAATAGGCACATTTTGCTTTGCTGTCTTGCATGTACATTTCTCATGCTTATAAGTAGAGGCGTATTTAATGATGAAATGAAAGCACAGCTTCATAATGTCCTTTCCTCCACTAATCTGCATTACAAATTCCAGCACACAGACCCCAGTAGGACCACTGTCATGATTTCAAAACAGAGAACAAAAGTATTATCAGCCCATAATCAAAAGAAGACTTAGATAAAACCTCTGAGGTTATGTTTTCATATAGTTTGAAGTAAGTAAGGAGACATTACAAATGACAGGAGCATTTGTATCACAAGGACTGGTCTTAGTATGTTCTAATGCCATGCATTAGAGAAATGAGAAAATATTTAGCTGAATATGATAAATGTGTTGACTCCTAAAGGGGCACAGACATGATAAAGTTAAAACTCTCTGGAAACTGATATATGCCTTAATTCTTAAAATTTATTTATTTGCAATGTATATTTTTATTGAATTTTGTGCACTTCATTAAAAAATCTTAATCATTTTTATACCCCTCCCCCACCCCCACCCTGATAGCCCCCCACAGGGTTTCGTACATTCTGTCATATATGTTAAGGCCTATGGAGTCAAGTTTGTGTACCCAGATGTCCCTCAGTGCAAATTCATCTACTGGAGCCTCTTCAGCTTGTCTAGAGTCACTTCCTTAATAATGAGGCTGTATAGCAAATTTTTGTAGAATTTCATATATAAGTACTATGTTTACATCATTCCCACCCCAATCTCTCCCCTTCCAATACCTCCCATGTCCCCCACCCACACTCCCTCTCAAATTTTTTATTATTGCTGCATATGTATATGTATAAAATGTACTTGGCCCATTTACTGCTTCTCATATGTACATGTGTTTAGGGCTGACCACTTGGGATTGGATAACCTACCAGGGAGATAGTCCCTGGAGAAAAATGATTCTCCCTCTCTCAGCAGCCATTGATTGCCTGTAGCTCTTCATCAAGAGGTGGGAGCCTGTCAAATTTTCCTCACTCACATTGGCATGTTAACTGGTGCTGTCATTATGGAGGTCTTGTTTAGGGACTTATACTCTTGATACATCATGGGTACAGCTTCCTTGTCATGTCTCGAATACACTATATCAGCAGGTGTCCTGGTCCTCTGGCTCTGACAGTCTATCTGCCCCCTCTTCTGTAATGTTCCCTGAGCCTTATATGTAGGGGTTGCATTGTAGATTTATCAGCTTGGATTGAGCACCCCATACTCACTTATTTTCTGTAGCTTGAGCAATTTTCAATCTCAGCAGTTTCCATCTGACGCAAAAAGAAGCTTCTTTGATGAGGGGTGGATTTAAGACTAAGTATTTAGAATACAGTTAGATATTATATTGGTTTAGAAAAATGGCATCAGTAGGTTTCTCTCTAGGGTCTATGACCTCTCCAGCCATGGATATTTGGCTTTACGGCTGGGTAGGACTGCTGATTTCTTTTCTCCCAAGGCAGCTTGCATAGTATCTGCATATACTAAGAGAGCTAGTCTTCAGGGAGGAGGTTTCCATGTCAGTTCTAGGTAAATTTCTTCAAGTCTTATGTTTTTTTTTTGTCTTTTTGAGACATGGTCTCCCTGTAGCCCCAGCAGGCCTGGAACTCATATGTAAACCAGGCTGGCCTTGAACTCACAGAAATCTGCCTGCCTCTGCCTCCCAAGTGCTGGGACTACAGGTGTGTGCCACCTCGTCCAGCTTTCTTCAAGCCTTATGTTTTAAATTTATTTTTATTTATTTTTTAGAATTTATTTATTTTTATTTTATGTGTTTGAATGTATCACCTGCATGTATGTAAGTGCACCTGTGTCATGCAGTGCCTGCAAAGGACAAAAGAAGGCCTCTGATTCCCCTGGGGAGTTATGCATCGTTGTTAGCTGCCATATGGGTGTTGAGATCTGAACCTGAGTCTTCTGCAAGAGCAGCCAGTGCTATTAACCACTGAGCCATATCTCTAGCCCCTAATTTCTCCAAGTATTACATCCAAAATGTTTGGTGTCTTCAGCAATAGGGTCTTTCCTTCAAGTTCTGGGAGGCAACCAAGGGCTATGGTAACAGCCTCTATTATTTTGGGAGTCTCCAGGACTACCTTTTTTAAAAGAAAACCTTTTATAACAAATCTCATGACATAATACAGTTCCCAGCTTTAGGGATCAAACTATCAGCATCCATGAAATTTTTGAAAATGACTTTGAATGCTCTGATAGGGTCATCTTATAGTGTTCACTTGTTAGGGATACTGAAAAACTGTCATGAGCTCTTGAAATGTCCTCAATGTCACTGGTCCTGTGCTTCAATATGCATGAAACTTTACTTAGACAGCTTAGATATTATCCTGTCCTTCAGAATTCCTTCTGCTTTTTCATGCATATTAATCTCATTCTGCATCACACTTTGGGAAATGGGTTGCCTCAGCATTTCAAGAAATGAAGATGCTCTGATAGTGTTTTTATAAAATTGTTCAGACATACTTTGTCATAGTTAGCTTCAATTGTCAACCTTACAAACCTGGGAAGAACATCAACTGAAGAAATTCCTCAATCACATTGGCCTGTGTTCATGTCTGTGGGACATTTTCTTAATTGCTAGTTGATGTAGGAGGGCCAAGTCCACTGTGGGTAGTTATATTTCTGGGCAGGTAGGTCTGATAGGTACATGAAAGATAGCTGAGTAATCCACGGGAAACAAGCCAACAAGCTGTATTCTTCTTTGGTCTGTCCTTCAGTTCCTGCCTCCAGGTTCCTGCCTTGAGTTTCTGCCTTGGCTCCCTTGATGATGGATTGTGAATTGTAAGCCAAATAAACCCTTTCCTCCCCAAGTTGCTTTTGGTCATGGTGTTTATTATAGCAACAGAAAGCAATCTGAAACAGATGTATACTTTTGAATAGGCTTCAAAAGTTTCCCTTGGCTAAAGAATTGTGTCTTCAGACTGTGAAAATCATACCTTCTCATTCAGTAAACAATTATGGGAGAATACCTATTTGAGATCAGCCATAAGCTGAATACTTTTAAACTCTTCTACTGGAAGTGTCAGATCATGTGTGTTCTGTACATTGATCTTTCTTATAAGTAACATTGTACTTAGGGGTTGGAGCAAACGTAAAGTATTTGTTGGTCACTTTGAATTCATCCAAGGTAGAATGCGAAAGGTGAATCAGGGAGTAAGGATTGAAGAAGCCAGGGACATTTAATCTAGAAAATCAGAAACTAATGGGAAATATGATCACTCTCTTAAAATATTTAAAGAACAGACTGTTTTTATTGTGTATTGACTTAAAAGTCAGGAATAAGGCTGATAAAGGCAAGTTATCTAAGAGGGAATTCAATTCAGGGCCAGAAAGAACTGTTTTAACAAGAGAATAGCAGACTCATTTGTGCCTGCCCCACAGGTATGGGGATCAGTCACCAGGGATTTTGCATTAGCTGGATCACAGCTTAGATTTAGAAATATATATTTATTTTTTGCTTTGCTTTTTGTGTGTGTGTGTGTGCGTGCGTGTGTGTGTGTGTGTGTGTGTGTGTGTGTGTGTGTGTCTGTGTGCAGGTGCCTTTGGAAGCCAGAAGAAGACATTAGATACCCTGGATCTGAAGTTACAGGTGGTTGTGAGCCCACAGCTCCAGCTCCTGACTCCTCTGAACTGGGTGCTAGGAACTGAACTTGGGTCCTCTTGAAGAGCAGCAAGTGCTCTTAACTGGTGAGCCATCTCTCCAGCCCCACATACTAGATTTCTATAAATATTTCCATAACCCCGTGAGTTGACTTTAACACCCACAGTACTTAGAAGATCCCTACTTTACAAATTCAGAAAGAAAGTATCTGGCAAGGTGTATGGCACAAACCTGTAATCCCAGCAATGGGAGGCTGAGGTAGAAGGATTGTGGGTTCCTTGCCAGCCTAGGCTACATAGTGAGGTCCTGCCTCAGAAAATAAAATCTGGAAACTCAAGACAGGAGCCACAAAAATCTTCCATTCTTTTTTAGTACATGTTAGGCTTGGACGATGTTATAGGATTATTGTTAAGGTTTTGTGTATCCTGGTGGTACAAATAAGTTTTCTAACAGAAGTACCCTGAGCCTTTTCTGAAGGGCCATTATGTTTTGATGAGATTTTGATAAGTACTCCTCAGTGTCATGTGATCCTCCGATATGGAGGACATGGTTCCAAAGGAGTGCCTCCAAAGCGCAGAGGATTTCTTCTATTTTTCGTTTCCTTTTCCACGACATTTCCTGTGCTCTGAATAAGGAAAGCAGGCAGCACCTCACTTACCAGGACTCCCAAATTTTGCTCCTTAACTCATAGTATCCTGCCACTGACATACAGTGCTCCCCTCCTATCTCCCACTTGTCCTGCAATAGGCCAACAAACAGTGGATGAATCTGGCTCAGGAGATCAGAACTCAGAATGTCACTTCGCTCTCCCTTTTCCAAGCTCAAAACACTTTGGTCTAAACAGAGGGTACATTTTCTAAGCAATGCTATTAACATAGAAAGCCAAGCATGACATATATTATATATGCATGCATTTGTTGCATGTGAGTAAATGAAATCAGCACAACACAAAAAGCCTAAGTAACCTTGTCTCCTGTCAGAAAAGAAGGGAAGGAGAGTAAAAATCCTTTAGTGGTCTAAGTAGATCAATATGGGACTCTCAGGCAGGAAATTGTGGCATTCTCACACAGAAACGTACTCAGACATAGTCCACATCAGCCTCGGAGCCAGACATCCTGACAGAGGCTAACATAATGGATCATAAGCAGCGAATGGCTTCTTGAATTGCAGCCTAAATTCCTCCACAATATCCTCAATTCAGAAGCCCCTTTGCAACGGAAACTCAAGATAAAAGAGCATGAAATATCTCCAAGTATGTTTTCAATCTCCTAATTTAGATGAATTATAGCCCAGGGAATGAAGAGATCTCACAAATGAGATGATGACAGCATCATTGTTCATTTCTGTAGGGGGAAATTGGCAAGATAAACAGTCACAGAAAACTGAGATGACAAAGTAGAAACCTATTTTCAAGAGGTGGAAAAAGATAGGTTTCACACAGTATGGCTGAAAGAACTCGATACTGATTTTCAGAGATATCCTACAACACATTTAGAAGGTAATTTATACTTAGAAAATGATGTACGAGTCTGAGGACTCAGTAAGGTTTCATGAAGAAGAAATGAAGTGAGACTAAATTATTTTTTCTTTAACTAGATTATTAGATTATTATGATAAACTAACTAATATGGTAGTGTTATTCAGTGTTCTTTAAAAACAAACTCATTGAGGTATAATTTGCATACATTAAACCGCTTCCATTTAAATTGTTCAGTATGGTAAGTTTTAGAAATACAGACGCCTGGGCCAGTGAGATGGTTCAGCAGGTAAAGGCACTTGCCACCAAGCCTGTTGAGTTGAGTTTGATCCCTGGAATCTACATGGTGAAAGGAGAGAACTGACTCCTCTTGTAAGTTATCTTCTGATATCCCCATGCATATTGTAGCACATACATGGAAAAGCTATTTTTTAAACGTGTATACCCCTGTAACCATTACTATAGTTAGAATAAAGAACTTCTTTGTCATCTTGGAATACTGTCTTGTCCCCCAGCTCCTAGCCTTAGTAAATATGAATCCACGTTTTTTTTAATGTGTATGAGTGTATTGCCTGCATGTATGTAAGTGTAAGTGCACCCGTGTTGCGCAATGCTCATGGAAATCAGGAGAGCATCGAATTACCCTGGAATTGGAGTTATGAATGGTTGTAGCTGCCATGTGGGTGCTGCATTTGAACCTGGGTCCTCTGCAAGAGTCGCCAGTGCTCTTAACCACTGAACCATCTCTCCAGCCCTAATCTACCTTTTAGAACTATATTAATTTCAGTTTTCTAGAATTTCATGTAAATTGAATTGTACTGTAAGATTTTAAGTCTGGCTTCTATGATCCACTATATTGTTTCTGAAATCTACCCATGCTCTTGGGTAATACTTTTATGATGAGTCAAATTCTATTGTGTGGTTCTTTTGCATTTGGTTTATCTGTTCACCTGTTGATGGACATTTGTGGATGGTATTATAAATAAATCTGCTATGAGCATTCATGTACAAACTGTGTGGATGAATGTTTTAATTTTTCTTGGTAAGCAATGAAATGAATGCCCAAGGCATTTAGTATGATTTCATACATGACTGCAAACTCTATGCAACTGTGAACAAGACAGATATATACTCTAACACCAATAATTGTATGTATTCATAGTTATGTATATATGACATAATAAGTAACTTTATTGGTGGCTGTACTTAGAAGGTGCTAATTAATGAATTAATGCCAATATGACAAGAAATTTCTAGTGCCAGGTCACAGGGCTGTCTTTAGTGTTCTTTTAGAGATAAGGTCTGCCTAAGTAGAATAGGCTGGCCTTGAAATCACAAACATCTTGTTTATCTTCCCAAGTGGTGGAATTATATAGCCTTGTGCTATCATGCATAGTTAATTAATTGTTGATAGGTAAAATTGAATATATTTATTGACCAAAATGTTTTGAAATATGTATGTGTCAAATAAATGTTTTTAATTATGTATAGAGTGAATGGTTAAATAAAGCTAATTAATATATACATTATCTCACACAGCTATCATATTTGTAGTGAGAACAATGAAAATCTACTCAGCATGTTTTAAGAATGCAGTGTATGTTGTAAATAGTTCTCTTGAATTTACTCCTTTTATTTAAATGCAATTTTGTAAGCTTTTGCATCTCCTCCCCTTCATTGCTAGAGCCTCTGACAACTGTCATTCCACTGTGCTTCTATGAGTTCAACTTCTTAAGTTCCATATTTGAGTGAGATCATGCAATATTTTCCAGGCTTATTTTAGTTAACAAAGTCCTACAGGTTCATTGATGTTTAGGATGACAAAATATCTTTCTTTTTAAAGGCTAAATAATATACCCTTTATAATATATTATACATACAAATGTGTATCACACTTGATAGACACTTAGGTTAATTCCATATATTGGTTCTTGTGAATAGTGCTACAATGGGTATAAGACTGTAGGCATCTTATGAGGTACTTATTTCATTTCCTTTGGTTAGGTATATCCAGAAATAGATTGCTGGTTCATGAGATAGTGCTATTTTAAGTTTTTAAAGTGTTTTTATGTGTATTTTTGTGTTCATGTGTGTGAGAGTGCAATTGTATGTGCAAATGTGCATGCATGTGTGTGGAGGTCAGAAGATAACCTTGGGTGTCATCTTCAGGAACACCATTCAATCCCCTTGAGACAGGCTCTGATTGAACTGGAGATCACCAGTTATATTAGACCTGTTGACTACTGAGCCTTGGGAATCCTCCTGTCTCCACCTCCCCAGTACTTTTTATGTGAATTCTGTGGATTGAACTCAGGTCCTCATGCTTGCAAAGTAAGCACTTTATCAAATAAGCTATCACCTCAGCCCCTATTATAAGGGTTTTGAGAAATTACCATACTGTTTTCCAAAGTGCCTGTGCTAACTTACATTACTAGCAGCAATATCTAAGGTTTCTTTTTATCTATGTCATTATGTAAACTTTTTATCTATTGTGTTTTTAATAATATCCATCCTAACACATGTTAGGTCAATTTAAGTACCTTATCCATTTTGCAATCAGGTACTTTTTTTTGGTACTGAGTTGTTTTTTCTCTGTTTTGGATATTAGCCACCTTTGAGCTATCTGATTTGGCATCCATTTTCTCCCGTTTGTAGGTTTTCGTTTCATTCTGTTGATTGTTTCCTTTGTGCTGAAGATGTCAGATCCCCTGGAACTGGGGTTACAGGCAGTTGTGAGCCACCTGATATGGGTGCTGGGAACCAAACTCAAGTCCTTTGCAAGAGCAGAAAGCACTCTTAACCCCTGAGACATTGCTCCAGCCTCATAGACTTTTAAAATGTAAGAATGTAACATGACCAGTTGTGGTGGCCCACACACTGGTAGGATATGCTAAGAGGCAGAAGCAGGAGGATCATGAGTTTGAGGCCAGCCTAGGCTACACATTTTTAAATTGGCTGGAGAGATCTGTGTCGTCTTTCCGGGACTCTGCTGGACAGAGTCCCGGCTCGCGACACAAATGTGCATGCATGTGTGTGGAGGTCAGAAGATAACCTTGGGTGTCATCTTCAGGAACACCATTCAATCCCCTTGAGACAGGCTCTGATTGAACTGGAGATCACCAGTTATATTAGACCTGTTGACTACTGAGCCTTGGGAATCCTCCTGTCTCCACCTCCCCAGTACTTTTTATGTGAATTCTGTGGATTGAACTCAGGTCCTCATGCTTGCAAAGTAAGCACTTTATCAAATAAGCTATCACCTCAGCCCCTATTATAAGGGTTTTGAGAAATTACCATACTGTTTTCCAAAGTGCCTGTGCTAACTTACATTACTAGCAGCAATATCTAAGGTTTCTTTTTATCTATGTCATTATGTAAACTTTTTATCTATTGTGTTTTTAATAATATCCATCCTAACACATGTTAGGTCAATTTAAGTACCTTATCCATTTTGCAATCAGGTACTTTTTTTTGGTACTGAGTTGTTTTTTCTCTGTTTTGGATATTAGCCACCTTTGAGCTATCTGATTTGGCATCCATTTTCTCCCGTTTGTAGGTTTTCGTTTCATTCTGTTGATTGTTTCCTTTGTGCTGAAGATGTCAGATCCCCTGGAACTGGGGTTACAGGCAGTTGTGAGCCACCTGATATGGGTGCTGGGAACCAAACTCAAGTCCTTTGCAAGAGCAGAAAGCACTCTTAACCCCTGAGACATTGCTCCAGCCTCATAGACTTTTAAAATGTAAGAATGTAACATGACCAGTTGTGGTGGCCCACACACTGGTAGGATATGCTAAGAGGCAGAAGCAGGAGGATCATGAGTTTGAGGCCAGCCTAGGCTACACATTTTTAAATTGGCTGGAGAGATGGCTCAGTGGTTAAAAGCACTGGTTGCTCTTGCAGAGGACCCAGGTTCAGTTCCCAGCACCCACGTGACGGCTAATAACTGTCTATAACTCCAGTTCCAGGGGATTGAACGCCCTCTTCTGACCTCCTCTGGCATTGCACAACATGGGTGCACTTGCACGCATGCAGGCAATACACTCATACACATAAAATAAAAATAATAAGTAAAATATTTTTAAAAAGAAATTAAAATAAAACAACAGAATAATAAATATAAGGAATTGTCAAATAAAATCAGACCACTCTAAAGGCTACCCTGCTTTTCCCTGTCTGTGACCAAAGGAACTTAAGGCCTTCACTAGAGCTTGGCCTTTTGAGGCAGAAGCTGTCACCTTTTGGTATCTTTGTTGAAAATCAGTGGGCTTCTCAACATTTTTTTAAAAATTTGGCCTTCTTATGACGTATGGGGCTAGAATCATAAAATTTGTACATTCTGTGAAGTTAGAAGGATTAGCTATTCAATAGCACATTCAGGATCCACAAAGATATTAAGATGATTCTTACTTTCACAGTATAAAAATTAAATATAACTGGGCTATGAAAGAAATACTGGCTATGGGTACCAAGGAAGAACTAAGTTGAGGATGGAGGAAGCATGACCAGGGGGCAACCCTTTGGTGTTTTCAGTGAGAATTAACTTATTAGAAATCCACAGTCATATCAAACACTGCACTCCCATAAAGAAACAATGGATTTAGGCTGAGCTGATAATAGCATTTGAAAGAAAAATGTTTCTTCTTTATCCATATGTAGAATATTTAGTGACATTATGAAACTGCATAAACTCAAGTACATACGAAAGAAAGAGGCCAAGATAGCGGTCATTTAGGACTGTGTTGTATGATGACAGGCTGAAAGAACTGTAGATATTTGTTTTGATAAAGAACTCATGGTGGTGAGGGTTTTAATTTACAAAAATCTGAAGAACTATCTAAGGTAAAGGAATTAGGTTTATTGTAGGCCTTAAGGACTAGGATCATGGTGGGGAGAAGCTTCTAGAACACATAAGAAAAAATACTTTTGAACTATTACTTTGAACCAGCTAGTACCCTGGTTCAAAGATAAATGTGCTTTCTTCAGGAGGTATTGTATTACTGATCACCGAAAATGTGTAAATAGGGATGCAGTGACCCACAATGTTACCTCCATTGTATAATGGATATAGTGATACTTGTATAAGAGGTCCAAGGATGATGTAAGTGAACATACCTCTATTAAAACAGGTGTCACATTTCAGTAGCTTTATTGGTTGACATTTCTTTCTCAAGTAGCTAAAGAATTCCTCAAAAACCATGGACCACATCTAATTCATCTTCTTATTTATAACATCAACTATGGTATCTGGCCCATGAAGGAATTCGTTAAATGTTTTTTTGAATCAGTGAATGAATGATGAGAAGTCATAGGAGCACAGTACTTTAGAAATAAAAAGGCCTAACATTGATGGAATGCTGTGCTGTTAATTGCTAACATTAATAATCTGCTCCTAAGTAGCCTGTCAGTTCAGGATATATATTCATATTCATAACAAAATTTATACTTGCCACTTGGATTTGGTGGTGAGTTCTTCCGTAGTAAGAAACAAAAATTTTAAAGTATGCAAACTGTTCAAAAACAGGAACATTCATTCTTATTACTAAACTCATGTGTGAAGTTACATATATATATATATATATGCAGGCATAACATGAATACACACAAAATAAAATTAAAAATGAATAAATAAAAAATATGAGGAGCCAGAGAGATGGCTCAGCAGTTAAGAGCACTTGCTGCTGTTGCAGAGGACCCGGGTTTGGTTCCCAGACATGGTGTCTTGCAACCATCTGTAGTTCTAGTTTCAGGGGATCTGTCACCCTCTTTTCCATGGGGCACCTGCACATTTGTAGTGTATATAAACTCATGCAGGCACATATAAAAAATTAAAAAAAATAAATCCTTTTTTTTAAAAAAAGAAGTTTACAAGGGCTGGACAGATGGCTTCATGATCAAGAGCACTGGTTGCCCTTGCAGAGGACCTGGGTTTGATTCCTAGCAACCACATGGCAGCTAACAACCATCCTAACTCCAGTTCCAGGGGATCTGATGCCCTCTTTTGACCTATGTGAGCACTGCATGACATGGGTACACTTACACACATGCAGGCAATACACTCATACACATAAAATAAAAATAATAAATAAAATATTTAAAAAGTTTAAATGAGAGGACATTATGTTAAAATTAGAGATCAAATTAATAAGAATGTTAATGATATGTGTCCTAGTTTGTTTCTCCATTGCTGTGACAAAACATTCTGACCACTTCCAACTTGGGGAGGAAAGGGTTTATTCAGCTTACATCTTCTGGGTCACAGTTCATCAGGGAGCCCAAGGTAGGAACTCAGGGCAGGAACCTGGAGGCAGGAGCTGGAGCATAGGGCATGTAGGAATGCTGCTTACTGGCTTGCTCCCCTGGCCCCTGCTCAGCCTGCTTTCTTATGCAACACAGGCCCACCTGCCCAGGGGTGGCACCACCCACAGTGGGCTGGGCCCTCCCACATCACTCATCAAGAAGATGCCCTTCAGACATGGCCACAGGCCAGTCCAATAGAGGCAATTTCCTGATTGAGGCTCCCTCAACCCAGGTGTGTCAAGTTGACACTAAAGCCATCAGCACAATATGTAAATGGGTTAAACTATAATAATTATTGCATTATGTATGCATATCAAAATATTATATACCTTAAATGCACACAATAAAATAAAAATTAAGTACTTTATCAGTTCAAAGAAAGGATAGGCTTAAAGTATAGAGCAACTGTCCAAATAGCTGAGTTATCCCTCTAGCCCCTCATATTTAACAAAAAGAGTATTATAATTTTGAAACAGTTGTGAATATCATAGTAGAATTAAATGATACAAAATGTTATACATTGCAAGGCAATCTCTTTTGACCTTGGCCCCAGACCCACACTCAATTGTCCCCTAGGTCATCAGGTTACCTGTCTAGGCTCAGGTATCCTCTTCTCCCCTCCCCAGACATAGACTTCCTTTATTTTCACCTCAAGGGCTTAAGATGATAGAGAAATCATGAGCATAAATAATTTGGTAAACTGGGAACAAAGGCCCAAAGAGAGAGAAGTTGGTACCAAACAAATCTCGAGGGAGTTTGAAACCTAAAGTAAATGTTAAAACTTGCATTCCATTGGTAGGCAAGAAAGGTGCCACCAGAGGTTATGAACAGAATGAAAAGCAGTATTTTGGAGAAAGTAATTTGAAAATGATGTACAGCATGGTTTGGAAAAGAGGAAAACAAAGGCAGGAGAGATACCTGAATAGAGAGGACAATCAAGCCCAGGGCAGGCTAGGGGAAGAGGAAAGGGAAACAAAAGGAAATAATCAGGACCCGTTATACTACAGATATAGTGTTACCTTTTTCCATTTTCCAGGTTCTAAGCTACTTTTTCTCTTTGCCTTGGTCATCAGTGGAGCCTCTATCATGTTTCAAGTACTCTGCTAACTGAGATATAGCTTACCCCTAATGAAGCACAGGGTTATTTCTGAGATTCATTTTTTACCACTTTATGACATTTCATTGTATGTATTGTTTTGTATACAACCGTTTTCTTCCTACTGGAAGTGGTTTTCTTTCTCTCATAAGAATGTTGCAGTCAAACTATAATAATAACAAGCCATTTTTCAATATTGAGTCATTTATTTTGCATCCTTTTGAACATTCACCTTTTTCCAAATTACTTTGTATATTTTATGTCCTTTTTTGAGAGTCTCACATAACCCAGGCTGGGCTCAAATTCACTATGTAGCCAAGGGTGGCTTTGAACGCCTGAATCCTGTCTTTACCATTTAAGTGCTGGGATTACAGGTGTGTGTCACCAAGCCCAACCAGGACTTCCTTTTCTAACCAGATCATTTACTAAAGTATCAACCTTTTATTGCTACATGGTTCTTGAGCATTCTTTATTCCTCTTTGTCCTGTAAAAAAATGAAGTAAATAATAATAAGGTATATCATATCAGAAGGCAAGATTTCCCTTCTGTAATCCATGTGTCTACTTCAGCTATGCCCTGCCTAAATATGCCACTCTGGGGTTATGAAAGATCAAGGGCTTAGGCAGACTCTCTACCTCTATAATGTAAGTTTCCTTCCAGAAAATCCTATTTTTAATCACATGATTTTAGAGTGGTAGAGGATGGTGATGAAATATTCAACATGCTATGAATACAAAAACATACAGACACATATTGTTGATAATTTAGGGGGTAACCTTGGAGGGGAATTTAAATTTTGGACATGAATTAGAGAATTATTATGTGTAAAAATAAATGTGACAGACATAACAAAATACCATATAAATCTATTTGAAAGTACTTAGTTAAAATATTTAATTATTATTATTTTTTGGTCTTTTTGAGACAGGGTCTCCCTGTAGCCCCAGCGAGCCTGGAACTCACTTTGTAGACTAGGATATTTTATTATTTTTATTTTATATGTATGAGTGTATTGCCTGCACGATCTCAAGCGCACTCGTGTTGTGCAATGCCAGAGGAGGTCAGAAGAGGGCGTCAGATCTCCTGGAACTGGAGTTACAGTCGGTTTTTAACCATCTTGTTTGTGCTGAGAACTGAACCTGGGTCCTCTGCAAGAGCAGCCAGTCCTCTTGACCACTGAGCCATCTCTCCAGCCCTCAAAGCACTTATGTTTTAAAATATATATTTGGATCATTGTCACCCCAATGACCCTTTCTCCGCTCTCCCTCCCATTCCTGTTGAACTTCTTTCTGATAAGTCGACTTCTATTTTCATGTGTTTTTTTTTGTGACTCCCTAATTTAATCATGGTTCCTATTATAGAAATGTCACAAAAGGTTTTGATGGAAATAGGCATTAAACATGAACTTCAGATCAAATCATCTGATAACTTTTTATTGGGTATGAGCTTATTTAAGGTGTTTATAGCAAATAAATCCAGAAGTTATGGTAGAATTGTAAAATTAGCATTTTGTATACTCTAATGAAGTAAAAAGTCTAGCGACTTAATAATCAATAGATGACAAATTATTAGCTCTGAGGTATTCATCATTATTGGATGTTCACTGGACAGGGAGTTTCAAAAAAATGATATGACTATGTTACATCCCTAGTGACTCTGATTTAAATGGTGATGGATGTGGCCTTGGCACAGTGATTTTTTGAATTTTCACAGGAAATTATAATGTATGTTCAAAGTTAAGGGAATGGTCCATGCAAATCCATAATGGAGACTAAAACCGAGTTCATTCTTGCTATATCCAAAGTGGGGCAACCAGAAACATTACTTGTTCAGGAAGTGATAGAAATAGTTGTCATAACGGAATTTAAGGTCTTCTTGCCTAAGAGTTTTGAATATAAACTCATTGAATTCTTAGGATATGCAAGAAACAGCCTGATTCATAAAAAATTTAAAATTACATTAAAATGTAATGAGTTAAACATATATGCATAACCATTATGTAGAAATTATATAGGCAGTAAGGGAACTTGTTTGAGAAAAATTTATCTATCTGTCTATCTATCTATCATCTACCTTTCATTCATCCATGTATAATCTATCATCTATCTATCTATCTATCTATCTATCTATCTATCTATACAATCTATCTATCTATCATCTATCTATCATCTATCTATCATCATCTATCTATCTATTACCTATCTACAATCTATCTATGCTTATCTATCTATCCATCCATCCACCATCTATCTAATGTGTATGAGTGTTTTGCCTGCCCCTGTTGTGCAATGCCCCTTGGAGTCCAGAAGAGGGTGTCAGGTGCCCTGGAACTGGAGTTACAGACTGTTGTCAGCCACCATGGGGGTGTTAGGGACTGAATCGGGCTTCATCACAAGGAACATCCAGCGCTCTTAACAACTGAGTCATCTTTCCTGCTCCAGGGAACATCTTAAATGGCATCAAAAGGAAGCAATCAAATAAATCTCAAATGTGAGACATTCTGTAAGACCCAAACCCCACTTTGTTCATCAATGGTCCATCAAAATAAGTAAGTGAAAGGAAGCTGTCAATTGTTACAGAATAAAAGAACATCAAGAAACACATCAACCAAATCTACTATGTGGCTCTTGTTGGATCCTGTTTTCAGGTTTTCTCTCAGGTTTTCTTTCATGTCTCCAGGTTTTCTCTCTGGCCTGGGAAGCTGACCTATATGGACTGTACCTTCAGTCCCTTTGTTTCTGTTTGGATTTGGTGATGGACAGCCATTGCAGGAAATCAGAGGGAAGGTAAAGCTGATGGCTTGAGGGATCCTTGCACTTCCTCCTGTGAGGGCGTCTTAGTTTGGCTGGATTGTCCCATAGAAATACAATGTTTCTTTGGAGGAAGAGGCCTTCTCAACAGACTCTTTCCTTTCAGGTGCCATCATCTTGATCTGGCCCACCTGACTCCTTCTCACCTAGAGGTGGCAACAGCTCTACTGATGTTAACCAAAATTCACTGCACTTTGGGATTCTTCCACAAGCTATTCATGCTGTCATAAACAGTCTCTTTATAAGTAAACCTCCCCGGTTGACCCTAATTTGAGAGTCCCATTTCCTGCTTGGACTGAAATAGGTCCCCACTGGCCTAAATAATCATTTGAGAGAGTGGAAAAATGTTGACTAGGAAATAAATATTAAATTATTAAGGAATTACTGTTGATTTTACCAGATGTGACAATGGCAGTGTTGATTTTTAAAAATTATTTATTTAATGACCATATAATTAGAAGAAGCATTTCATTACAACAGCATTGACATATTCAATAACAATTTCCACAGCTAAGATGCATCTCTTTCAAAATTGGCTGTAAATATTTAGGTTTACAATTGAATTAATATAATTATACAATATTGAACTCAGTATGAACCTTATAAGACACAAAACTGAATGAGGTTTTAACCTTTAAAAAAGATCTCCATTTCATTTTAAAATATGCTGTTTCATACAGAAAAACTCATTTTTAA
>NW_008340643.1:2530890-2549770 GCF_000622305.1 Nannospalax galili
TACTCTTAAGGTCATTTGAGGATCTGTTCCTCAGGGGTCACATGGGCTTGGGAGGAGCCCCTAGTTCCTTTCTTTTTACCAGTTCCGCCTATATGAAGATAAGTCAAAGGTCCTGCTTCGCTTGGAAGCATGGAGGAAGTGATTCCTCTGTGTTGACCCTCCTCTTTATAGACTGGACACTGATTCAAGTCCATTTGGTGGGGTCTCCTCAGCCTCCTTGATCAAGAGGACAGATGACCCACCACCATTATAGGACACTTTGAGAGATGCTCATAGTCCCCTGGAACTAGTTGGCCTAGGAGGGCAAGGAGCAAAAAGTATCCTTTATGTCCCTCTGACCAAATTACCATAGACCTCAAAGTATGTCTGTTAAACACATAAGAAGGTTAGTTCCACCAGTCTGGTATTTTTACTTATTATGTGTCATGTAGATAAATCTTGGGCAAAGACCAGTTGTTCTCAGATAAACCTTACCTAGACATATATTTCTTGATCTGCTATACCTTTACCAGGTAGGGATACATGCTTAAGTATTTACAAATGAAATTTTTATATAGGAATTATTTTAAAATACTGCATTAGACAACCAGTGGCCCCACATCTATTTGCACAGGGTCAATACCAATTGGACTCAGGGCTATTAACAACAACAACAACAACAATAATAAAGAAGACATGAAGTTGGGAGGAAGACTGGTTGGTGGGTTGTATAGTGAAAGTGGGAGGGAGGTAATGGGGGACTGATAAGATCTAAATGCATTGTTTATGCATGTGAAATTTTCCAAAGAATAAATAAAACTATTATTAAAAAAAAAACACTGCATTAGGGAGTCAGGTCAAGGGGTGGGAAGGAAAAGGGAAACCCCAGGTAGGTAGATAGATGAAACAAGATTATAAAAAATGTTAATAATTGGGCTGGAGAGAGAGATCAGTAGTTAAGAGCACTGGCTGCTCCTCCAGAGGACCCAGGTTCAGTTCCCAGCATCCACATGGCAGCTAATAACTGTCCATAACTCCAGTTCCAGGGGATCTGATGCCCTCTTCTGACCTCTGTGGGCATTGCACAACACAGGTGCACTTATACACATGCAGGCAATATACTCATACATGTAAAATAAAAATAATAAATAAAATATTTTTTAAAATTTTAATAATTAAAGCAAGGTGTTGAGCATATAAAGGCTTATTACACTATTCTCTTGACTGTGTTCATAACTGAAAATTTCCATAATGTTGAAGGCTACATGTTTTGTGCTTTTCTTCTTAGATGAAATATAATTTGTGATATCTCATTAGATATATAGGCGTTCAAAATTTTAATTTAGAGCAAATGAGGATTTTAAGGATGTGTTTTAAACATGGCAATGTCAAGATTTTTCTAGGCTTTTTTTCTGTCAGAGAAAAAATGCTGAACAAAATGCACTGATAAGCTGTGTATAATGTTCTCTGTTTAAATACTCCATCAATCTCAGATGATCCCACATCTGCTGCTGGAGAAGAACAAAGAGAGGGCTCATGAAGGGTTAGGGTTAGGATTAGGGTTAGTGTACAAGGCCCCGGAGTTCCTATTGTTTACATCTTTTGTGATACTCAGAGTCACTCTGTTTCCCCAGTGTGCAACTCTGTTGGTGCTTAGAGCATTTTTATTTGGTTTCATTTTGCTGTTTTTTGAGACAGTTTCACACTCTGGCTCTGATTGGCCTAGAGTTCACTATGTAGCCACGGTTGACCTTGACCTCATAGCAATCCTCCTGCCTCAGTCTCTGGAGTATTGGAATTACAGGTATGAGCCACCATGCCTGATTTAAAGCATCATTTTTGTTTTAGTTTCTGGGAATAAAAACTAGCAAGGAAGTAAATTTATGCATAAAAACTGCCCATTCTTGATAATCTTTTCAGGAGATTTGCTTGCTCCTGGGGCAGCTCAGGAAGCAAACATTACAATTTATTCTGCAAAAAAATCTGTTGTAACCAAGGAAGCAAAGTTCTGGATTGGTTCTGCTTCAGTAACATTTTTACTTTCAGACACTACAGAGAATTTTGTAGAAGAATGGATGAATATAAATTGAAAGACATACTTATCTTACCACTAAAACTATCTTCCTTTTATTCAAAACAAGTAGTGGATAAGAATAAGGAAATTCTGGGTGCAAAGAATTGTATTGCATACTCAAAAATAAACCAAAATGAAAATAAAAGCGAAAGTATATGTCTGTTGGGTGAAGAAGTTGTTTTGTTTTCATATCATAATAAAAGTTGGCAGGGTTTTACCTACATTAAAGTATTTCCTGGTATAACAATTTGGTTTTCTTCTGCCTTTAGTAAGCCTATTTTATTGACATTGCTGTTAATTTATTGCTACTAGATAAAACCACAAGGCAGACAGATTCAGAAGGAAAAGTTGAAGATTGTTTATGAGATGGGAAAATGTTCCTTTTAAAAATTGTAGCACTGATATAGGAGCCTCAATTCACCAAGATAAGTGTAGTATAAAATACAGATTTTAGTTCACGAAGATACAGGTACAGTGGTTACAACTATACTTCAAGTTGTAAATGGTGACAGGAATCGATATTGGGAAAATAATTGATTGGCTCAGGGAATTTAAAAACATTCCTACCCTCCTAGAATGAATCAGAAACACTCTATCTTTAAATTATTTTTCTATTAAATATTTGTAGCCAAGCCTGGTGGTACAGGCCTATAATCTAAGGTATTTGGAAGGCTGAGGTAAGGAGATTAAAAGTTCAAGGCCTATCTGGGCTACAGAATAAATTCAAGGCCAGCCGTGGCAATTTAGAGAAACTCAAAATAAAAAGCTGCAGTGCCAGGTGTGGTGGTACATACCTTTAATCCCAGCCCCTGGATGCAGAGGCAGGTGAATCTCTGAGATCAAGGGAGACCCTTTAAAAAATAGTTATGAACAGTGCTGGTGATACAGCTAAGTGGTAGAGTTCTTCCCTAGTGTATGAAAGGCCCTAAATTCAGTCCACAGTGCCACCCAAAAAAGTGTTACTTGCAAATATTGACTACTATATGGGACCAGATATTTGGCTTTTGTATTTGGTGATATTAGTAGCATAAAAGTTGAGAGCAGAAATTCTGAAGTCAGCCTGCCTAGGTTCAAAAATCCGGTTTCATGACTCAATAACTATATTACTGAGTTAATGAATCTTTTTGAGATGCTGATTCAACTTCCTCGTTTGAACAACAGGAATGATAATAGGGTTGTGGGAGAATTAAATGACATCACTTGACCTATTAATGGTTCAAAAACCATAAACAAATAGGTGACAATGATTTGCCTTCTGAGTCTCATGAAGGGACACAAGACAGAAAGAGCTAGAATAAGTTGTTTCAGAGGAATGGCTTGGCTGATCATAGAACTACTATTTTGTGATTTTTTAAAAAAAATATTGAATTTTTGTGTATTGCATACATAAAATCATCTTTATACCCCCTTCTCCCTTCCCCTTTGGCACCCTCCCATACCCCCCACCCCCTGGAGTTCATATATTCTGTCATTTGTATTAAGACCTGTTATGTAAAGTTAGTGTCCCGAGATTCCCTCAGTGCAAGTTCATCCACTGGAGTTTAGTCAACCTATCTAGAGTCTCTCCCTTCAAGAAGATAAGCTCTTCCTCACCCAGCAGTAATCTACTGCAAATAATTCTTCGACTAAGATTGGGGTTTGCTAGTCATACACAGTTCAGTGCTGGGTTTTTGTCTGCTTCAGTTTGCATAGGTCTTGTTCATGCTGACACCATTGCTGTAGGTTTGTATGAGAAGGGTCCCAAATGCCTGTAGGACTATTTTGGTATAGTCACGCACCTCCTCCCTGGCTCTTACAATCTTTCTGTCTCTTCCAGAATGGTCCCTGAGCCCTGAGTGCGTGGACCTCGATATGGGAGTCCTGTCCAAGGACCCACACTCTGCCGTCTCTTATTCTCTGCGTTTTGGCCATTTGTGGCCTTTTGGATTTCTGGCCCTCTGTTGTATGAGGGAGCTTCATTGATGAGAACTGAAAGATGCATTTGTGTTCTCTTCATCCCTTGTTCTATGTTCCATGAGCCTTAGGTGTAGAGGTTGTATCCTAGATGTGCCACTTAAGCTTGGGTAATTCACAGACAATCTCTGTGTGTGTCCAGTGGAGTAACACTGTAATGATCTCTGTTTGTTGAAAGAGAAGCTACTTTGATGGGTCACGGTGGCTAGCATACTTGTCTATAAATTTAAGGATCCGTATTTTGCACATAGTAAGAAATTACATTTGTCTAGGGATTTGAGAGCCTTGGGGGTTTTCTCTAAGATCTATGACCTCTCCAGCTATGTGTATTTGGCTAGGTTTACAGTACCAGACATGAGTTTCCTCCCATTGAGTGGGCTTTAAGATCAATTGGGTAGCTATTGATTACCCCCAAGCACCAATGCCATTTACTGTGCTGGTCATTGATGTGGCTTTTAGGCCTTGAAGCTAGGGTTGGACCATTGATTGATGTTCTTCCTTGCAAGCTTGCATAGTGCTCCCCAAAACTTTGAGAGTTAGCCTTCAGGGGAGGTGGCTGCCAGGTCAGTTCCAGCTCCATTGCTCCAAATCCTGTGTCCAAAGTATGTCCTGCCTTCGGAAATAGGGTCTTACCATTGAGTTCTGGGAGGTAATCAAAGACTGTGGCAATAGCCTGTGTAATTTGGGGAGTCTCTTAGACTACCCTGGCCAACAACTCAAAGGAAGGTTTCTCCTGTCTGGCACTGTTTCTTGTTATGTAGTCTTTGGCTATACTCACAGACTCATATAGGGATATTGTATGTGTAACTTTTCCTTAGGTTTTTGGACCAGTATGGTTCCCCCTGGTTTATTATACTAGCTAGGCACTATTTATGTACCCTCTTTCTCTCCCTGTCTTATTCTCCCTCCCCACCCTTCCCATTTAAAGCATCCCCATTTTCCCCATTTCTCTCTTGATAATTTGTATGCTATGGTCCCCCTCTTTTGAGCTCCTTCTTCCCCTTTATTCCCATAGCTCTTTGTATAGCCCTTCTTCTCCCCCTCCCCTTTAACTGCCCTCTTTTACACATTTCCCCCTTGGCAATGTTTGTCTCCTACTAGTCTTCTCTCTCAGGTTCCTTCTTTCCCTTTACCTCCCTGGTTCCCTTCCATTTTCCTGGTTCCTGCAATTGCATCAGGATATACACTCACTCATAAGGATTTGGTGCTAGGATACACAAATGAGGGAGAATACATCTTTTGTTTATCTGAGTCTTCACTTAGTATAACAGTTTCTAGATCCATCCATTGACCTTCAAATTTCATTATTTCATCTTTCTTTACTGTTGAGTAGAACTCCATTGTGTATATGAACCACATTTTCGTTCACCACTCATCAGTTGAGGCGCACTTAGGTTGCTTCCAATCTTAATTAGGGGAACAGGCCTGAGAAGATGTAGGTTTGCAGCTACCAAGAGAATAGGACAAGAGGGACTGATCAGAACTATCAATTATGTCATAGCTAACAATCATTCTGGAATCTGACCCCTAGAGAAGATATACTTCTTTCTCCAAGAGCAAATAAAATGGTCACTAATACCAATTTTGAAGGTTTTTGGCATCAACTATGGGCTCTCATCAGTTTAGTTAGTCATTGCCTGGGATCAGGAGATCACTTAAAATTAAAGTTCAGTACCAAATATGATAGACGATGAGGCTGAATCTGAAGAAGGAATGAAGTCATCGATTCGAGTGACTTTGAATGTCCTGCTGTCATTAATTTATTAAGCTCAAAGGAGGGTTAACATTGAGTCAATTATGCGAAGATGTAAGTACAAATCCCCAATGCATCCTAATTCACATTAATTTTCAAGAGCTGCATTCACTTTGCCTTTCCACATCAGGACTGAGCCATGATTCAGAGGCAGCCCACTGATGAATCATCCTCTGCTACTGTTTGGATGGGTCAGAACGCCCTATGTGGGTTGAGGAAGAAGAGAGGCCAAGGACTTCCTTTGATCTGACATAGCAGAATGCCGGGTACTAGAATCTAAGTCTCAAGATCCAGGTGAAAAACCTGAAAAACACTTAAACACCCAACTTCTACTTGAGGTGTCTGTAAGCCTGGAGGCTTCCTGGGCAGAGGAAGGTACCACCTCCAACTTATTAGAATAGTCTTCTTTCCTGGGTTTTCCTGGTCCTTGATGTTACAGAAAAGGAACAGTAGAACAAAGAACCCTCAACATATCAGCGCAAAATCCTTACAAAGTGGTGTCACTTGGTGTTGAAAACGATCTAAACAAACACACGAACTACCAAAGATTCTCTGGGCAGGTTTCTCGTCCTTGCCTCAGTTGCCAACTTAGAATTCCATCTTTCAACTTCTTTCACTTTGATCTCTCTCTGTCACAATGCCACCCTGCCTACTCTGCCAAGGGCCCCTGTTCTTTAGGATCATACCCCTTTCTGTCTATTTTCATGGTGATTATCTCCAGTGCCTCTCTCTCAGCTCACCAGCTCACTATACAAATATATACCAGGCCAGTTTCCCTCTAACATCCATACACACAGAGAGGCTGCCAGCCATGGAGAGTTTCCCATTCCCCCATCAGTGACCCACCTAGGTCAAACCAGTCTCTTTTAGAGAAAAATCAAGACAAGAGGAACTTCCTGAATCTCTGTTGAAACAGGCAAGAGAGAGTACTTGACACATATGAATCAGCATTCCAATAAAGATCTAAATATCACAATATCTGGCTTTAGGAAATCAGATGTTGAAGAGAGAAAGTTTCATAGTTTCCTGGTAAAATGGCTTTGCTAGTATGCTTTCAGTTTTTCACTTACTAGAGTCCCAATGGCAATGCCTAGGATATGGTAGGCCACTTTGGATCCTACTCTCCATACCTGCACCCAACAGAGCATCAAGCCCACAGAAGATCACTGGTAAACTATTTTTTGATGCATCATAGAGAAATAATCTATCATCGGAGTAACAGTTGGATAATATCTTTTCCATTATTGAAATTACTCTGGCCCTATGAACTGGAGATGTATTTACAGATTTATGCATTTATAAATTCTTATCCCAGAGAAACTTAGGTCAGAAATGTGTTATATTATGGGAGTTAATTACTGCTGCCTCCCAGAACATCTCACATGTTGGTGGTTCAAGACAACAATGGCGTATTATTGCTCATAAGTCTGTGACTGGCTAAAGGTTGGCTGATCTAGGTGGGGCTGTGCTAGGGAGGCTCAGCTCTGTGTGTCTCACTGACAGGCACATTTTAGAGCTACAGAAAGGCAAGTGAAAACATGCAGGCTTCAAACTGACACCTGGATGCTTCTGTCCACATTCTTTTAATCAAAGGAAGTGACATTATTTAGTTTTAGTTCAAATACAAGAAGTGGCAAAATACGCTCCTTTTTTTTTTTTTTTTTTTTTTTTTTTTTTTTTTTTTTTTTTTTGAGAAATTCAAAGCCAAAGCCATATAACGAAAGATATGCTCCAGGGAGGGGTGAGCACGCCAGCAGGTCATGCGCCATCACAATTTCTAATAACTTGGCAATTTGAGTAAAGAGGAGGGTTCCTGGATGGTAAAATAAGAATGAGCATCGGACTATTTAGATTCCAAAGTACTCACTTTCTCCAAATGCTTGCTCATTTGGTTCTTACTACCAGGAGGTTCATATGACTGACACTAAAATTTGCTGTGCTCAGGTGAATGTGAGTCACATGAGGGCAGCAAGGTACTTCATTCCAATACGGCATTCTCTTACTGCCCCAATTACCTAGGTAATACGAAAGAAATCAGTGTTCTTTTCCAGAATGTACTGGTGGGTTTATCTTGAACTGAAATTCCAAGCCTCATCATGCAAACCCTATCTAGAAAATTAACTACAGTAGCTTTCCTATAAATGCCATAACTTGCTTAATTACAACTACTGATAACTTTTGAAGTATTAGAATTTATATTTTCCTAGTTTATGTCTACTTCCCCTCCTAAATGAACAAGTTTATTTTTCTTGGTATTGAACCCACAATGCTGATCTAGAAGAATCTCCTGAAACACATTAACAAATGCAAGGAATGCTTATCCACAGAGAGTTTTCCATAGTTGATATTTTCAATTTCACAATAAGAGGCAATATGAAACAAACTCTAATTAAAGTACCTTCAAAAATCTTGTTTTGGCTTTGGCAATTACAGAGCTACCTTGATTCTGGTTGCAATTAGAATTTTGTACATACTGAGGAAAATGATTTCCCCCTGTGCTCAAATTCGAAAGCCTTGTGCTCTGTGTGAAAGATGTAAAAGGTGGCCTATGGTGACTAATTAGGGACTGGATATTCTGAGACTGCAAAGAAATTAACAGGACAACTTTTCTGTGAGAAACAGGTTTATTAAGCTCTTGCCTCATTTGTACAAGCAACTAAAAAGCACTTCAGCTCCAAACTGTACCCTTGCTCTTCCCTGGAGATGGACACTTTGCAATAGCACATGAATTTCAGGTGATAGCTAAATAACACGGAGCTGTCCTCTAACAGAAAAACAAGCTGAAATGCCTGCCCACTTGGCTCTTTGCAACAATGCTTTACTTCAGGAAGATGCATGCGAGTGCAAGAAGAAGTTGATGTAATAAACCTCTCCCACTTATGTTACATTTACAGCTGAACCCAGAGAGATAACTAATGGCACTCTAAAAATGGTTACTTTGTCAGAGCTTTTGGTGTCAATTACTGATTGCACATAGGAAACAGTGACATCAGAAACCAAGTGACAGCACAAATAGCACCTGGCTAGGGCCTGTGCTTGAACACAGACTTTCGGTACAAAGATACATTTGGTTCATTTGATTAAAACTTCTGGTGTCATCAGCCAGCAGAGAGAATTAGAACTAGTCAACTCTATTATGTTTTTTATTTTTTTCTTTTTCAGTTCAATGTCTAAAAATCTATTCCCGTGAGTAGCCATAAGGTTTGAGGCAAACGACTTTCAGAAAAAGTTTCATACAACCTGCCACAGATACAGAAAGAACACTGGCTTGAAATTAGAGGCACAGCTAACAATAAACAGCTAACCTTTAATTACTACTTCTGACGGTGCCGGGTCCTGGGCTGAGCTCTCTTTGCACATTAGTCTATTTCATTCTTCCAACAACCTGATAGTGTGGGGGCTGTTGTCATCTGAGAGAGTTGTGCCATGTTCAGTCTCACAGCTTGCAGATGGTATCCTCCCCTAGCACACCACAGTGTCAAAATGTGCTGGACTGAAGTCCCGTTTTCTACTAACTACCAAATGTGTCGTTGAACAGTCATTTTTCTTGTGTGGGCTTCCATGTTTTTGTGCAGAGATGAAGCAGCTGAACAGCATCAGCGCTTCATAACCTTGGCTGCAAATGAAGATCACTTGGAGTGCTTTCATAAGGCAATTTGTTGAGTGTTTGCTGGACACAAAGCATCTTATTTGTTTTTTTCAATAGCACTCTGAACTCTCACCAAGGAAATGGGGAACACTCAACCTCATGGAGGAATAGCTGAGGCTCAGGAAGTCTGGTGACTTGCCTAATTATATAATTCATAGGCTTTAACTCAGACGTAAGGCCAATTTTACAGCTCAGGGTTTGAATGTTTCCTCTGCCTGCTACTTCCAGACTTTGGGTTGGTGGAAGAATTACTCTTGTCCTATTTGGATTCAGTTCTGCTTTCCTTATCTTTAGACTAAGCAACTCCCCACCCTGTTTTAGACAGGGTCTTGCAACTGAGCTGTAGTAACATCTTGGAAATCCCTATGTACATGGGGCTGGCCTGCAGATTCAGTCCTTTCTAATCTATCCTCCCATTGTTTCCTAGATGCTCTCCCCACTCCCATGTTGAAACTGACATGGCCTTTTTATAAAATAGGTTTATTTTTATTTATTTATTTATTATTTATTTATTTATTTATTTATTTATTTATGTGTGTGTGTTTCTGTCTGTCTGTCTATCTGTGGGTATGTGTACATGACTGCAAGTACTGTGGAGACCAGAAGAGGGCATCTGATCCTCTGGAGCTGGCGTTACAAGTCATTTTGGGCAGTCCAGGGTAGGTACTCAGGTTCTCTGGAAGAGCAGCAAGTGCTTTTAAGTGCTGAGCCATCTCTCTAGTCCCAGACATGGCCTCTTTAATGTAGCACACAAAGCACTCTATAAGCTTGTAGTTTTCTAGTCTCTTTCCTTGCTCTCTTCCCCCAACCACATTGTTCAGGCAAAGTGTGTTCTCATGTCTGTTTCTTTCCAGAAGTTTTTCTTCCATTTTCCCCACCTCCAGATTACTTGCTCCTCCTTCTAAGCTTAGTGCAGACATCTCTTTTCTTGGAGACTCTCCTGGTCACGATGGGAATGGTGTTAGGCAACCCATGTTTGTTTTTCTAGCACCCAGTGTTCTTCTCTAAACTAAATGGTTTGAGAGGAATGGATAAAGAAAGTGTGGTATATATGCACAGTATAATTTTCCAGCCATAAAGAAGAACACAGTTATGTTGTTTGCAGGAAAATAAATGCAACTGGAGATACTCATATCATCCAAATTAAGTCAGTCTCAGAAAGACAAATATTGCATGTTTTCTCTCATTTGTGGTTCCTAGATTTTATAGATACATAAAATCATGTCTGTATATATAAGAAAGTAGAAGCTAAACTGTACTCTGGGGGAATAAAGGGGACTAATGAGAGGGAAAAAGGAGGAAGGGAAGTGGGTAACAGGCTATGGGCAATTGTGTACAATGTACAATGTATACATGAATGAAAATGTCCTTATTAAACCATTCCACCACAAACACGATTAAGAAACAGCAAAAAAAAAAAAAAAAAAAATAGGTGAATTGAAGGGTCACTTCTTCTGGAAGCATTTTTTAACTCCTTAATATGTAATTGACCCAATTGCTTGTACTGTACTACAGAGGGAGCAGGTGATTTGCCTGGGGCTCACCATCTCTGCCTTCTGCCTCCTGCAATGTAGCCAAAGCCTCACCATGTTGTACCTAGGGTACACTAACTGCTTCCTGACTGCCCCTCTGCTTCTACCCTACAAGTTCTTTGAAGCCCACAGCATTTACTTAATTTATTTATTATTATTATTTGCTTTATTTATTTATTTATTTATTTATTTATTTATTTATTTTGAGACAGGGTCTTATGCATCCCAGGCTGGCCTCCGACTTGTTATGTAGCCAAAGATGAGCCTTCAACTTCTGTTTCTCCTGTCTCCACATCCCAAGTGCCAGCATTACAGGCATAGACCACCATACCTGGTTGATGGGGTACCAGGGATGGAACCCAGGGCATCTTGAATGCTAGGCAAACACTCTACCAGCCAAGCTACAGCCCCAGCCCAAGTGCACTTTTTAAATGTAAAGTGGATCCTGTGATTTTGCTTTGCTCTGTGCAGTGGGGCAGTGAGGCTGATGTTGCAGGGCCACTCTGAGGGTATGGCTCTCTCTTCATGACCTGAGTTCTTACCACTTCTCTGATCTCTGTCTTCTTCTACCCCTTGCTCTCTCCTTTTCAATCATGCTGGCATCCCTGCTGTTCAAAGAACATATCAGAAATGTGCCTTTGCCCTAGGGCCTGTGCACTAGCATTTCCTCTTGGCTAGAATGCCCCTTCCTGAGATACCTGCTACTTCCAGACTTTGAGTCCCTGAAAGAATTACTCTTGTCCTGTTTGGACTCAGTTCTGCTTTCCTTATTTTCAGACTTGGCTACATCTTGCTTCCTTCAGGTCTTTGTTCAAATCTCTCCTTTCCAGTGAAGCACACCCTGATCACACATGATTTGTGTCACAACCTACCCTCTCCTATGCCAAATCCTGAAACCTTCCACTTTATCTTGCTCTTTTGTTTTCTGTAGGGCTGCTGCTATTTTGTCATATTTTATAATTTGGTTAGATTTTTATTTTTGTCTAACTTCTTCCCAAAGTCGGATATTTGAAGAGCTCCCCTTTTTTTGCTCCACAGGAGTCTAGATTAAAGCCAACACAATGATATTGTGACATGATGTTGTCATCTACATAGTTCATACTGGAGGACCTCACATTCGAATTAAAAAAAAACCTCATAATATTTTAAGTTTACAATTTTGTTTCTGGTTTGCATGTATTCATAACCATCCCAGGCGACATGTGGCTCCACGAGCTGTGGGTTGGACAGACTTGGTCTAGGACATTTGCTAACACATACTATTTGAATTAGAATGTGGTAGGAAGGAGATGTGAGGATAATATGGCTGGAATGGGTATACTCTACTGAGTACCTTCTCCCCCTGGCTGCTTGGTACTTGGCATTTGGTGTATTGCTGCGTGGCACTGCCTGGAACATTCCAAAGGCTTTTGTTGTCAAGGTGCAACAGAGTACTTCATTCGCAAGACATTTCACATTTCCTTTTAACTCCAGAAGACTCAAATTAAGATGTTATTTTCTTCTAATCAACTTACATTATCTTCAGTAATAAACTGCAGAAAAGAAATGAAAACCAGTACTGGTAATCACTGTCTTCCATCCTCCCTGTGACTCAGAAGAGGGGCCTCTTGTATACTTCATTGTCTTAAAGTTTAGTAAAGCAATCAGATACGTCTTTTTCTGATGGCAGAATTTGGTTCCCTTTAATTCTGCTAGTCATCTTATCTTCCTTCTCCCTTCATTTTTCACATCCTCCTACATTACCAAGCTTTAACCAGGAATTGTCTGACTGACATTAGTTAGTATTTTTATGTAATAAAGTTCTTTTCTTGAATAATGGTATCAGTTAATTTCCCTGATTTAGGTCTTATCTTGATCTTGAGCACCACGTATGAAGATCAGTAAATTACCTCGATTAAGTTTATTTTTCTACATGTCTATCCTGAAAAGGAATCTACTGAATCATAGATTGAACCACACGAAATTGCTATTTTTGCAAGTCAGAATGGTTGAACGTTGACAATTTCATATGGTTCCACCTAAATATAATCAGGGAAGTTTTCACCCACCTCCCTTTAGAGAACAACCAATGCCTTAAAAAAGAAGCAAGCCTGCAGGGTTGCAGAACAAAAAAGCTTCCTAGAAAATAGGGCACTTAACCTTGGTGATGAGAGATCACTCTTGTTCCCATGCGTGGCCTCTATCCTGGCTGACCACCATGGGCCCTCTGAGCAAGCTTGGTGCAGAGGAAGAGGGCTGGCTGAGAGCACTAGATAAGTAAGACCATAGGGCACCTTCTGAGGAATTGCCATTTACACTTTATAGAAATGCTTCTGCTCTCTTAGTTCTCTCAGAGAAATTCATTCATAACTTCATTCATTCATTCATACATTCTTTCTTCCTAACCTTGTCATCAACCTGCCAGTTTTGTTCCCTTCAGGTCCTGTTTACCTACTTAGATCTTTAGACACTGCCAAGGACCTTGTATAGATGCTGATTTCAGATCACTCCCCTTCCTAACGAAGCAGAGACGTGCTACTTGAATTTCTATTTGGACAGAGTATCCTTTTCTCATCATCCATTTGCGCCATGCTTGAGTGAGGCATGGTGATTGTCTACCAATGCATAATAAACTATCCCCACATGTAGCAGTATAAAACAACTATTTTATTAGGTGCAAGGATTCTGTGGGTCAGGAATTGAGATGGAGCACCGCAGATACGCCACTGTAATGTTTGAGGATTCATTGAGAACATTTAAAGACAGAGCTGGCTGAGCATGATGGCATACACCTGAAATCCGAGGACTTTAGAGGCTGAGGCAGGAGGAATGAGAATTCAAAGGCAGCCTGGGTCACATAATGAGATATTTTTTAAAACCAAAACCAGGGCTGGGGAGATGGTTCAGCAGTAAGAACACTGGTTGTTTCTGCAGAAGCCCTGGACTCGAATCCCAGCACCCATATGGCAGCTAACAACCGTTGGTAACTCCAGTTCCAGAGTAGCCAACACTTTCCTCTGTCTTCTGCAGGCACTACATGATATGGGTGCACTTACACATGTGCAGGCATAACACTCATACTCATAAAATAAAAATAAGTAAAAACTAAAAGCAAAACCAGCAAAATCAAAAACACTGGGCTTGAATCCATGGCTGGGGTCTGGAATCCTTTGGGAACATCTTCCTGGTGGTTGATACTGGCTCTCAGTGGGACCTTACCTACAAACTGTTAGCTGGAATATCTTCATAACTCTGCTGGTAGTCTTTCTGAGTAAACAAGTCTAGCTTTTCTCACAGCAAGGTGGTTCAGTTTCAAAAGTGAGCAATTTAAGGGAACCAGGTGGAAACTGTATCAGCTTGGATGACCTACCCTCAGAAATCACATGGCATCCTATCTGCTGTGGCCACAGGCCTGTCTGGATTCAAGGGGGCAAATGTCAGTTCCCACCTCCCAATGGGAGGATTGGCTAAGCATACCACTGGAGGAGTATGTGGGATGAAAAATATTGTTGCATTTCATAAATGTTAGCAGTCATTAGGAAGTCCCAGGCCAATTTGCTAAATAAAAATCAGTGAAGTCATTATTCTCCATGCTTAATGTCACTTATTAAATATTTTAATAATTTAAATAAACAGCATAGGGTGATTTTTGCAACCTTTCATTTACTTTTAAGCATTTTTGCACATTTTTCAGAATTTGAGCAATTTTTACTCTTGATTATTAAAATTTCTGACTAATTGAGTGCCCAACTGTGCTATCAGCTGTCAGCTGGAAAAGTGGCCTTCAAAGGAAGACAATTGAGGTTTTATTTATTTATTTATTTACTTATTTTTGTAACGAACTCCAACTGCAACTGACTGCATTGATTATTGATGGCTCAAAGCCCATTACAGTCATCTGAGGATCAATATTTAGATCTAGTTTCTCTCTCTTAAAACCCAGGAAGAGATTTCTATCTCTCAACCAGAGGCAAGGCAAACAACAGCTTGAGTAGCCTTCAGGCGAGCAATGCAAACATTCGTAAGCCTGTCCCTGCAACGACACACAGCATCAATCTGAGAGCAAACACCTTACAGAAGCTAGCCATGGAATGTCAAATACAGTTGTGACAACTTTAACTACAACCATTTGTGCAAACACAGCAAAAACATGTTAAGTAAATTAAGTGAACAGTGGATGGTAGAAAATCTTTTTATTTTTTGAAGGGCAAAAACGACAGGGTAGATAAAATCAGTTTATGAATATTTTTAAGATGTATGCAATTATCCTAGGTTGCACAGAAATTATAAAAATATGGACTGGCTCTCGTAAATGTTAAATCTTTGGTTAATTTCATCTCAAGTAATTCGTGTAGAGCTACAGAGAATTGTAACAATTGATTAAGGTCTTTGCAAAATAACATGAGGAAAATAAGTCGGTAAGAATGAACTCTAAGTAAAACAAACAAACAAACAAACAAAAAACACCAAAAAAAGTAGTGTGCATATGAAAGGCTCAACCTCTGGGGGAGGAAATGCTAAATATTCTTTAAAATGCTTAAAGGCCTCTAAACACATTCCATGCTTCCATTTCTGTAAATGAAGACACCATTCTGGTTTCATTTAACATTTAATTTCTACTCTATGAACATTTCTTCAATTCTTTGATGGCATATAAAATTATCAATATTTGCAAAAAATAGCCTGGATTATTCAGTTTAAATTGAATAATTAATTTGGTTCTTTGACTAATTGTATTCATCCCAAATAGGTTCAATCAACTTATATCCTACCAGTTAATTTGTAGCCAAAGCATCATTACAAACAATGAGGACCATGAGAATCAGTTTCTGGCTTCATCGTCCTTGTACTTTGAGGATAAAATAATATCTGGAATAAGGGGTCTAAGCAACAATTGGCTGTTACAAATTTCTTTACAATTATTGAATCAATTGTAAACATCCATTTTCCACAATGTCTTGTTTTAGGTAATATTAACAAGTCTAATGCAAAATCTGAGGCCTGATGTATTAAAATATATCCTTTAAAAAATAAACTGAGTTAATAAGATACAACAAAAAGTGAAGAGGAAAATGGGGAGAATAATGCATAGTTTTAAGGGTGGAATTGAAGTTTTGGGTAGAAAATTGGGTAGAAATGGGTTTGGTCATTTTCTGTAACCAATTATAATTGGCTATAAGTGACAGATGGGGACAAATATGTACACTTCAGGTCAGAGAAAAGCCAGAAAGTATGATTTTTTAAAAGCCATAATCATCAAATAGCCATATCACAGTGAACAGACACTTGTTCATGCCTTCCCAGAAAAAGTCATCCAATAGTAGGCTGTGAAAAAATATCAGTTAAATGGTTCAGAAAAACTCTTGGACTAATGATTATTTAATCTTATTGGCCAGAATGTATCATGAGCCCATCCATCCCTAACTCAATTATTGTCACCATGGAAAGGAGCACTGACTCTTATTGGCTAGCCTGGGGTGGATTCAGTCTCACATAAATTACTAAAGGTGGAGGTGGGTTCCTTAAAAAAAATCCGTGGTTCAGTGGCAAAAATGAAGGGGATTGTGCTCTAAGCAAATTGAAACAGCAAGTACATCATCCAATATGCTGATATCTCCTCCATTAAAGTGTAACCCGGAAAACTCACAGAACAACCACCTCAGTTCCTTGTTATCATGCAGTACTTAATAATATTAATTTGACTCCACATCACTTACTTATGAATGGTAAAAGTTAATACTTGAACTCCAAGGTTCCTTCAGCTCTAACAAATTCTATGAAAAATTCTGAGACTGTATATGGGGGTCCACTTTAATTCCTTTTGGTATACTCTGTAGAAAAAGATTCGAACATTTGTTTGTAGGTATAGCTTGTGTAGATGTTTCGAACTGTAGAAGCTTCAAAACTATTCCAAAGCCACATCAGGCACATAGTAGATATTATATAAATGTTAAATGTAATTATTGTTAGTGGTTTTGCTTATAGCATATTTTTTTGCTGTAAATAGTTAAGTAGATAATTCATATTGGGATTCATATTGCTGGTTAGTTTTTTTCCAACTTGACACAAACTAGAGACACTTGGGAAGAGAAAACCTTAGTTGAGGAATTTCCCTCATCAGACTGACCTGTGGGCCTGTCTATGCGGTGTTTTCTTGATTGCTAATTGATATAGGAGGGCCCAGCTCACTTATATAGGATTATTGGTCCATCCTATATAAAATGGCCTGTATAAGAAAGGTAGCTGGGCAATCCAGTAAGGCAGCATTCCTCCATGGCTCTTACTTGAGTTCCTGCCTCCAGGTTCCCACCTTGATTTCCTGATCTGACTTCCCTTAGTGATGAGTTGTGACCTGGGAGTTTTAAGAGGAAATAAACCCTTTCTTCCCCCAAGTTGCTTTTGGTCATGGTGTTTAAAACAGCAAGAAAAAATTAAAACAGAAACTGTCATGATTATATTAATATTGCCAGAATTTTTAACATGGTAGTGTTAGTATGTTGTTCACAAGCTCTCTGCACAGTGCAAAAACATTTTAAAATTCAGTGAAATAAATTTTGTCTGAATCAGACAGTTGTTTAAATTGACCACTAGATGGCAGCAAAGCCTGTAATAAAAATCAATTCTTCCCAGAAACTGGCAGAGCACACAGCACCTTATCCTTTTGTCTCCTTTATTGAACAACCTCGTTGTCAATAACAAAATATCATTAACACTGATAGCAGCAGTCACAACAAAGGCAGCTCACTACAAGGTCCAGAATGTTTTGCCTTGAATAAAATTCAGAATCAAGTTTCAGAAAGTTGTTGCTACAGATTTTAGAAATCGTTAGTTAAAAAGGCTGAAAATACTGTCACTGGTCCTAAAGCCACCTGCTATGCCTCCATCCCACACTTATGTAAGACACATCTCCAAAGGCTCATCATAGGAAAGATGTAGGACTTCAGCTCTGTAATGTGTGACTGCCACACAGGGAGCCTGTGAATTATTCATGAAGAGTTGCTGTTTTTTCTATAGTGTTTGGGATGGGAGTCATTTGCAAATATTAATAGGTCTATAGGTAATGATGTAATTACTGTGTTTATTGTCCTCTTTGGGGGAGTTTCTATATCCCATCTTCACATGGGTATTTGGCATCTTCCATTCGGAGTGAATGGATTACTTTCTTTACTTGAGAAAGGGGATCTCTTTCTGTTCCAGAGTCCGCAGCTTTCCTTCTCCATGATTCTCATTACTGACATCCACACATCAGTGACACTTCCCATTACATTCTTGTCAGTAGAGATTTCCAGTGGGGTGGGGGCCATACATAGCTGAAATAGTCCTAACTCTGGATGCCCCTGTGGCTCCTGAAGAGGCTAGCTTTCTCTAAGTAGCCCTTTCTGACTATTTCCAACAATGGGCCCACACCCTTTTTTCTTATAGGAGGACTTACTCTCTAATATGTTTAAGCTTTCCTGGATTCTTTCATGCTCTCCCTTCCTGCCCCCTCTGTCTTCTGTGATCTCTCCTCCCTCTTTTCCCTGTTAAAATTCTACTAATGTCCTTTCTACAATGCAGTGTCATCTTAACCATATAACAAAAGACTCATATGTTAGAAATTCAATCACAAAAATGGGAGGGATTCTTGCATGTTAAACATAAGCAGATGATGTCTTTGTAGGGGGAAATAAAACAATTTCACGTGGAAACACTGCTCAGTCAGGACTTTGATCACTCGGAGCTGAATGAACATCTATTGAATGCATAGTACAGCCAAAGTGCAACGACGTACTTAAGGTCTCCGTAAATCATGTGAGATGAAAACGGATTTCGATTCCGCCCCCCCCGCCCCCACCTCATCACGATTTCTTGCCACGTGGAGGAGTTTCACTTGCCCACTCACTACTCGAACCAAATCTTTCTGCCTGAGATTTATTTAGACTTCTTTCAATGTCGTCGGAATCAGGTAATGGCAGCTGAAT
>NW_008340643.1:2549914-2583959 GCF_000622305.1 Nannospalax galili
AGACAGAAAGCTCATCTGAGGAGCAGGATGAAGAATTTGGGTTACCCTCTTTGTGACCATGGTCGCTCCTGCTCGGTGCACCTTAGTCACTAAACACCTGCTGTCCAGGTAGTAAAACAAATGAGGTAAAAGCCATCCCCAGCCCACTTCTAGTTTTAATAAACAGTTGAAGGAATTTCAAAGAAGCAAAGCATGTTTCAGTATTCTCCTGGGACAACATGAATTCTGCTAAATAATTTGATTTCGTGGTTTACAAACAGCAGGGCATTGTATTCTCTACCTGTGTGCTTGCTAGCTGGCACAAAATGTATGCTGCAACTACAGACAGACGTCAGGGTTTGCTTCTCATGGGGTGCTGATGGAAGATTCTCCAGCACGTGGGTGAAACTGCAGCCTTGTGATCCGCCTTCCCAGCCTCAGAGCTGCCTCACAGCTGTCTTATGTAATGTGATCTGTTTGCTGATGGGCTCCAGCTTGATTAGTGTCTGAGTGGGGACTGCAAAACCTGTGCACAGTCCCCGTGAGTGCTAGACTCAGCCAGCTGATTTGATTTGGTATTTCTTCTGCAGCCTAGGGGTTAAACGGAGACTCGACTCGCTAAGGGAATAAACAGGGGTGCACAATGAGGCCAGGGATGATCCAGATGAGTGATGGAGGCAGTTGAGGTGGTCCGAGTGAGAGGAGTGTGTGGGTGGCGGAGAGGGAGAAAGGCAAGCTGGGAAGGGCATTAGCGGAGGGGGGAGGGGGAAGGAGGAGGAGGGAGGGGGGCTGGGGAATCTCTCTACCACAGCAGCTACCCATAGATCATTGGCATGCATTCCTTATCAAACGGGGAGCAGGAACCAGAGACTGGAATCAAACTGAGCTGAATGCCTAATGGAAGAACTGGCTTTCTTTTGCTGTCCTTTCTAGCGAAGTACTTATAAAGATGGGCAGCATAAGTCAGGGATTTGTACAAGGAGGCAAAAAGTAGAATGACAGGAGTTTCAGGTGTTCGGTATTTAAACAACACACCTTTTTTATTTTGAGTCAAAACACTTTAAAAGTAGCTCTAAAACCCCAGGTGTGGTGACTCTGTAATCCCAGACTGAGGCTGGAGGATCGGCCTTAGTTTGAGCCCAGCCTGGGATATATGGTGAGTTTCAGGCCAGCCTGAGGTACAGTGTGAGACCCCCCTCCCCTTCCCCAGTTATCTTTATTTGCTCTGGAATTCTTCTCCACCATCTTCCCAGATTGAGGGGACTGTGTGCTACTTTTGCCTGTTTGGCAAGAATTTAATATAAATAGCCAAAATCTTTATATTGCTGTCCCTTCAGAGTTGCTGTATTTTCACTTTTCTATAAATATGCTCAGCAACAATGTATTTTGAGAGCTCCCCAAGAAACAGTGCTTTGAATTTTTCATGCGAATCTCCATAAGAAATAACACAACTCTCTGTAGGTCCTCTTTAACCGCCAACTTAAGACTAGAAAGTTACATTAATGAGTTCTCTATAGATCTTCTCCTCGCCAATAAAAAATTCTTTTTGGTATGGTAATTTTGTTTACTTCTCCCAAGAGCCAGTCGTTACCAAAATTCACCAGCAGGGGGAGTGCGTTCACAGAAAATGCACATGGGCTCTGCTCTGGCTGATTTGCTGGGTGGGAGAAACAGGTTTTGTTCTGAGGTATTTTCAGTTCAAATTCAAGTTCTAGAACTTTGATTTATTATTAGCCTGTTCTTTTACTTGGGTAGAAGAAAAAAAAGAAAAACAGGTCTGTCTGCTACCCGTGTGTTCTACCCCCTATTTAGGGACCGGCTCAGAAACCGCAAGTTTTCAAGCAAACGGAGCCCGCATATGGATCTAAGAACACAGGCTCCAGTTTCCCTAAAATGACAAATCGCCTCACGTTACTCAAGAAATCACAAAAGATTCACACCCACCCTTTCTTCCCCCGAGCTTTGTCCTTCTGAGTGCAATTTGCAGTCCCAGACAAGTATTACATAACGATGAAGCAGAAGCCTGGAGCTTTGGTGGTTCTTTCGTAGAAAAGAGATTTAAAAGAAAAAAAAAAAACAACGTTATTATAACATCATCCTAAAATATTTGCAAGCAAAGAAAAATTTTTTGACAATTGTTAAAATACTAGAGTATTAGAATGGATCGGAATTTGCATCAGGGATAGGGGTTGTGACCATTTGCAGTGGCCCAAGGGGGCAGTTTTGAAGGAAAAGACAGAATCTGGTCTGGGAATGTAAAGGAACAGACCTGCAGTCCCTGGAAACTGGGATCTAATCCTGACTGATTTAGCTAGCTGAGTATCCTTGAGCTTGTTCCTTCTCTGGCCCTCAGTTTTGAAAGCTGCGAATGATCCAAATGCGTCTCTCCAGAATGAATGTAGACAACATTATTTATTTGATTTCTACCAAAAAGTATAGCCACATTCAACAATCAAGGCACCATTATTCAGGATATTGTGATAGTTCAAGCAGGTCTGAAGTAGTCTGTATTTCATATTTATGAAAATAACATCACTATTTAACAATAATTTATTTAGTGTTTTTTTTTTAATATAGCAATTAGAGTAATTCTCTCTGTGGAATCCTAGATAGGTTTGTGTAGTATGGAAAAAACATCATCTAGGCTTTTGATTTCTTTTTTGAGACAGTTTTGCTATGTAGGCGAGGCTACCTTGGAACTTTCAATCTTCATGTCTCTGTCTCCCAAGTGCTAGGATTATAGCTTTGTGCCACCATGCCACCATGTTCCCAGCAGAGCTTTTTTTGTTTTTGTTTTGTTTTTGAGACAGAGTCTGCCTGTAGCCCCACCTGGCCTGGAACTCAATATGTAGACCAGCCTGGCCTCCATTTCACCTGCCTTTGCCTCCCAAGTGCTGGGATTAAAGGTGTATGCCAGCATACCTGCCCTCAAAAGAGCTTTAGATTTCTAAGCTGCAAGTATCTTTTAGGTGATAGTGAGAAATAATGAACCAACCAGATGACAAGCACACAGTAAGCTGTTATTATGTAGGAATTCTGTAGTAATATTACATTTTGCCATTAATACTAAAGCATCCAATCTGTAAAATTGACTAAAGAGATTTTTTTAACCTCAAAGAATTGTACAATATTTAAGAAGTTCAGAATTGCAAAATCTTGTAGAAATGTAAGGAAGAATTTTTTTCAGAGACATTCTTCTGTCTTAGAAAATGATCTCGTTTTGGTCTCCAAAAGGTGAAATTTGGGGACTGTTGGCATATTTTTTGTTTATAGCCTATAAGGACAGCATGAAAAATGTTTTGTTGTCCAGTGGAGAGGTAAAGCAAAATAAAACAAATGCTAAAACAACATCGACAAAAATTTAGGCTTAGGTTTGGACCACATCTGCCTTTTATTTGCTGTCTGACCTTGGACATCTTACCCCCTTCATCATTCTTATGCTGCCTTCAGTTTGTATTGCTGAGCTGAAGAAAGAAAAGAGAATTACTGACAAAAACGGTGAGAGTCAATACTAATACCGTGCTGATCTGTTAAGCTTAATCCACAGGGTGGTCTGTGAAGTGGCCTAATTGAACATGTGTGCCCTCGGAGTAGGGATTTCTTTCTTTTTTAGTTGACTGGCCATACGCATCTGTAAAGACAGGCTTAGTTCCCTGGTTGTTGTCGCCAAAGTACTCACCTCAAATTGTTGCAGGCTGCTTCCTGTAAACACGGAGACTCTAGTGCCTAAGATGGTTTTCTGAACAATGAGCATGGTTAGTCGACACTCTGTGTTCCATATGCAACATTTAATCCCTTCCCCTACAACAACGCAGCTTTCAACTAATGGTTGGCCTGGGTGTAAGTGGAAAAGAAAATCTTTTTTTTTTTTTCTGTAGCAGTTAGGCTGACCCTGATTTGAATTCTATACAAGCATCCCGAGTTCCCCAGAAGACGAGTTCTTTATTGTCTTCCTTTCCTGGACCGTTTCTTCTCTCTTCTACTGATATGTCCATAGTATGAAAATTCTAATTCTTGTTTCTGTACCTTCTGACAGAACCCTAAGATACTGAGATTAAGCTTCTATTTCAAAAATATTTCATGTCATTTTTCTGCACATAGAACATGGTAGGTATGGTGCCATGCAAATCTAGGCAGATTTGATTCTTGGCATGATCATTTATCAACTTTCAAATTGGAGTCAAGTTCTTTAAGCTATCTAAGGTTAAATTTATGTATTATAAAATGAGGCATAAAATAATACCTAGTCATTGGCTTGATGGGATAACTGAATGTGGTTCTGCTTTTGTGGTGCCTGATACAGTGCTCATAATAAGTCTCAGCTTTTGAATAAAAAATACCAAATCACTGATTATTATTGTTCTTTTCTGCCCTCTTAAATGGACACAGAAGAGCTATTCTATGTGTCCTAAAGATGTCTTCTGGGGCTACTATAAAAACCAGAAATGGGATCATCATGATTCCTGTGACAGAGCATAATTTCTTCAGGAACATTAAGCTTCATTTTAAAAAATGCTATATGAGAAGGATGGAATAAGAGACACAGAAAAGAAATGCTTGCAAAAGTGATCTGTCCCAGTTGGGCTCTGAACATGATAGGTGTGCAAGTGGGAGCTAGCACAGTGAACAAAGCCAGCATCTGAGGCATTATTTTTAGAAGCTGGAAAAATGCTGGGGAAGAAGAGGGGAAATATGCAGCATTTATGTAACACATTTCCAAGTAGCTCTGAAAGGAAGTTTTATATTTAATGGAGTTGTTAACAATTGGATTGAAAGCTTAAAATAGAATAAGGAAGCTTAGCCAACTTGGGGGCATTCTGTTGGGTCTGCTGTAGAATATTAGGTTTGGGAAAGCTGTATGCATGGATAGGTAAGAGATGTGGAAATGAATGTGGCCCTGTTATTAAATTCATGTCTGATTTTATCCTAAGATTCTTACTGACTTTTGTTCATCCTTCTGATTGAACCATCTCTGCTTCTACATCGCGATGCCAGCCTTCCTTACCCATTAGCTTAGCTCCTTTCCTGTACACCTTGGTAAAACAGTGCTTTCAATTTCAGCACTTTTGCACATATTGCTTCCTGTTCTACCTTTCTATTTACTCTGCTCACATAGTAGCTCTATCTCTGTTCAGATCTCTTCTACTATCTGGAGACTCAGAGATATTTTACTTGGACTTCTGGAGCTAGAAATGGAAAATAGGTCCATGTCCCAAAGGGCTTTGGTTGAGGCCGGTTTCTTCAGTATATAGAAACTGAAGCTACTGGAAGTCTTTCAGGCGGATGGTTTCTTTGGAACGTTAGCTCATAACTCCAATGGAAGGGTAAATGTCCACTTTGGACAGGAACAGGCTGATGCCAGGCTGTTGTGATTGCTCAGGGCTAAGAAAGGTTATGTTCATTGAGGAAGGAAAAGAAACCAATAATAATCAGTGATCAGTAATATTTACTCAAAAACTGAGACTATGAGTCACACACTGTGGCAGGTAATTTCCATGCAGAACTGCATTCATTTATCCAGTCAATCTAATGAACCGGGTAGCATTTAAAACAACTATTTTTAACTAGCTTACAAAGTAAAATGATTCTTTGTTCAAAGTACATACATACTTTTGTTGATTTCCCCATTTTCTCCCTTTCCCTGCTGTCCCTTTAGCCCCACTATTTGCCCTTCTACTTTAATATCTCATATGTTCTGTTATCTTCCTGATCTGTTAAAGTATCATTTTTTCTCTATTTTATGGGCCTCTTTCTAGTTCCCTAGATTCTGCTCATATTTCCGCCTACCTAGTTACCCAGCTTTAACAATGAGAAACTGGGATCTGTATATGGATCTGTATATGAGTAAGAGTGAGAGTGAAAGCAAGAGCATACAATATTTGTCTTTCTTCTTGATTAATTTGTTCTTTGACAATTTCATAGGTGTATACAATACATTCTGATCACACTTACCCCACTACCCTCTCTTATCCTTCTCTCACACCCACTGGCCTCTCTTCCGTCCTCTACCAAGTCCCCATCCCACTTTTATGTCTTTTTGTTATTGCTTTCCAACCCACTGGGTTTAACCAGGGCCACCTGCCTGGGCCTGTGTGAAGCTATCCACTGGAGCAAGAGTGACTCAGCAGTGGCTACACCACTGAAGACAATGACTTCCTCTCCCATAGCAGCCCTGGACTGCCATTAACTTCCCTCAGCAGGGTGGAGTTCCCCAAATCCCTCCCCCATCTATGACTGAATGTTTACTGGTCAGTCTTATGCAGGCAGTCTTTGTCTTTCTGAGCATTCCCAGCTGTGCTGGTTGGTTTTGTCAGCTTGACAGAAACTAGAGACACCTGGGAAGACAGACCCTCTACTGAGGAATTTCCTCCATCAGATTGGCCTGTGGGTATATCTATAGGGCATTTTCTTGATTGCTAATTGAAGAATGAGGACCCAGCTCACTGTGGGCCTGACAGCCCTGGATAGATGGACCTGAGTTGTACAACAAAAGTAGCTGAGCAAGCCAGGGGAAGCAATAGGCCGTTAAGCAGTGTTCCTCCAGGGTCTCTGGTTCCTGCCTTGACCTTTATCAAAGATGGACTATGCCATGAAGTGCAAAATGAAATAAATGCTTTCCTCCCCAAGTTATTTTTGGTCAGTCAGTGTTTTATCACAGCAATAGAAAAGTAACTAAGACAGTGTCTTAAAAATATTTTCTAGTTCCACCCATTTTCCTACAAAACTTTTTTTCTTACTGTGGCTCAAAATTCCATTATGTACATGTCTCACATATCTGTTGCTAATCATATAGGCTGATTCTGTTTCCTAGCTATTGTGAATAGAGCAGCAATGAAAATGGATATTTATCTTTGCAGTTGGTATATTCGCAGGAGTGTATAGCTGGGTCATATGCTACTACTACTTTTAGGTTTTTGAAGAACCTCCACACTGATTTCTATAATGGCTGTACCACTTTACAGTCTCACCAATAGGGACTATAGATCCATCTTTCCCCACATCCTTACCAGCATTTATTGTCATTTGTTTTCTCCGCGTTAGCTATTCTGACTGAGATCAGATTAGTTGGACCCTCAAAGGAGGTGTAATGTGCATTTCTCTGATGGCTGAGGTTGTTGAACACTTTAAAGAATATTTGTTGTCCATTTGCATATCTTCTAAGAACTGTGTGTTCAGTTCTTTGACCCATTTATTGATTGGAAGTTTGGGGGAGGTTGGTGTTTAATTAAAAAAAAACATTATGTACTATTTTTATTTTATGTGTATGAGTGTATTGCCTACATGTAAGTAAGCACACCTGTGTTGGGTAATGGTCGTGGAGGTTGGAGGAGGGTGTTGGATTCCTCTGGAACTAGAATTATAGATGGTTGTTAACTGCCATGTGGGTGCTGAGAATTGAACCTGGGTCCTCTGCAAGAGCAGCCAGTGCTCTTAACTGCCGAGTCATCTCTCCAACCCTTGGTGTTTAATTTTTAAAGCTCTTTATATAGTTTAGATATTAGATCCTTGTATTATATATAGCTGGCAAAGATTTTCTCCCTATTTTATAAGCTCTGTTTACTCTGTTCATAGTTTCTTTTGCTGTACAGAAGCTTTTTAATTTCATGTAATCCCATTTGTCAGTTCTTAGCATTATTTCCTGTCCTACTGGATTCTATCCAAAAATTTCTTGCTTATAACTCAGCCTGAAGTGTTCTCCCTGTGTTTTCCTTTAGCAGTTTCAGCATTTCTAGTTTTAAATTAAGGTCTTTGATCCAGTTTGGATTGATTTTTGTGCAGAGAGAGATATGAGTCTAATTTCATTTTTCTGCAGGTAGATATCAAGTTTTGCCAGTATCATTTATTTAAAAAGCTGCCTTTTTCTAGTGTATGCTTTTGATACCTTTCTCAAAACTTAGGTGACCATAAATGTGTGGGTTTACCTCTGAATGTTTTATAATGTTCCATTGGCCTACAGGTCTATTTTTGTGCCAGTACCATACTGATTTTGACGCTATGGTTTTGTAGTATAGCTTGAGGACAATATGATGCCTATGGCTGTGTCCTTTCTGCTTAGAATTGCTTTGGTTGCTGGGAACTGAACCTTTCATGTTTTTGTTGTTAGCCTTAGATAGGCTGACTAGAGCTCAGTTATTGAACTTTCACTGCGTGCTGTCTGGGGACACCAACTTGATTTGATAAGCCTTAACACAAATGACAGAATGTATAAATTCGCATGGGGAGCTATGGGAAGGTGCCAATGGGGAAGGGGGTATAAAGATGATTAAGATTTTCTGTATGACACACAAAAATTCAATAAAAAGATTACAAACCAAAAATTGCTTGGGTGCCTATGGTCTATTATGTTTCTGTATGAAATTTAGTATTTTTTATTTTTCTAGTTATGTGATGAATGTCATTGGAATTTTGATGGGGATTGTATGAAATCTGTAGACTGCTTTTAGTAGTAATCCTATCTTCACAATTTTTATTCTACCAGTCCAGCAGCATGAGGTGTCTTTCTGTTAGTCTAGTCTTGCCTTCAATTTTCTTATCCAGCATCTTAAAGTTTTCCTTTTAGAGGTTTTCCGACTCCGTGGATTTACGCCTAGATATCTTTTGAAGCTCCTGTGAGTAGAATGTTTTTCCTGATTTTCTTCTCAGTAAGTTGGTTATTGGTATATATAAAAGCTATTGATTTTTGTATTCTGATTTTTGTATTTTACAACTTTACTGAAAATATACTAGATCCAGAATTTTCTGGCGGAGTCCATGGGGTGTTTTAAGTGTAGGATCATGTCATCTGCAAATAAGGACAGTTCAGCTCCTTTCTTTCCAATTTTATCCCTTTTTTTTAGCTTTCTCCTGTCTGATTGCTAAGACTTTAAACACTTTATTGAATAGTTATGGAAAGAGTAGTGGTCATCCTTGTCTCATTTCAAATTTTAGAGAAAATGGTCTCCGTTTTCCCCCTTTCGGCATAATATTAAGTATATGTTTGTCACATGTAAACTTTATTGTGTTGAAGTATGTTCTGTTTATTCATAGCTTCTTCAGGATTTAATTATAAAGGCATATTGAACTTTATCAAAGATCTTTTTATTGAGATGATCATGTGATTGTTGTCTTCAAGTCTATTAACATGGTGAATTATGTTTACTGATTTGTGTATGTTGTATCAACTGTGCATCCCTGGGATGAAACCAACTTACACATGTTGTATACTCTTAGTATGGTTTTGAATTTGCTTTGTGTTTTGGTGAGGGTTTTTAAATTTATCTTTATCTGACTTTGGTACCAGAGTTATGCTAGCTTTATAGAATGAGTTTGATAGCGTTTTTTCCCTTTCTGTTTCGTGGAACAGTTTGAAAAGTGTTGGTATTAGATCATTGTGGTAGTTTGAATGAGAAATATCTCCGATAGACTCAAATGTTTGAACACTTTATCCAAAGTTGGTGGTGCTGGCTGGGAGGTCATGGAATCTTTAGGAGATGTAGCCTTGTTGGAGGAAGTGTGTATTGGGGGCGGGCTTTGAGAGTTTGCTCTGCTTCCTGCTTGCAGGTGAAGATGTGACCTATTAGCATCACACTCCTCTGCCACTTGCTGCCAAGCCTGCTCAGCTAAGTGGATTCTTATTGTTCTGGAACCATAAGCCCAAATATTTTCTTCCTTTTATGTTGCCTTGCTCATAGAGTTTTTTCTCAGCAACAGAAAACCAACTAATGCAATCTCTATTCAACATTTAATAAAATTCATAAATAAATCCATCTGGCACTGAGGCTTTATTTGTTAAGAAACTTCTAATTATTGTATCATTTGTTATGCGGTTTTCTTAGTTTTTCGTAGCTTCTGGTGGCTTTAATTTCAGTAGATGTCATGCTTTTAGAAATTATCCATTTAATTCAGATCTTCTAATTTGTTGTAATATAAATTTTCAAAATAATACTTAGTGATGTTCTTGATTTCATTGGAGTCTGTTATAACAACTCAATTTTCATCTCTAATTTTATTAATATGGGTCTTGTCTATCCTTTTGATCAGTCTGGTTAGGGTTCGATCACTCTTGTTAATCTTTTCTCAAAGAACAAAATCATTTTCTGATTTAGTCTATGTATTGTTCTTTTACTTTCCACTTCATTTATTTCTGTTTCGATGTTTATAATTTGTTGTCATCTGCTGCATTTATGTGTGCCTTTTTCTTGCTCGTGTAGAGCTTTGAGGTACATCATTAGGTCATTTATTTGACATCTCTCTGATTTTTTTGTGTGAGCACTTATAGCTGTAAACTTTCCTTTTAAGACTTCTTTGGCTGACTTAAAGAGGTTAGATATGTACATTGAAATACGGAGACTTTAAAGAACTTGATGTAAACTTGTGGCAGTGTCCAGTTCAAAACTTATATCCGCACAGCAGCATAAATCGTGTTCTGTGTACTGAAAACCACATGCTGATTTTGAAATAGAAGACGAATGTGAATGTCATTGGCAGAATTTTCTTAGAAGATGCAGAAAGAAGGTTTAGAATTCCAGTGCTCTGGACATACCCATAGAGGAGAGAAGAAATGGTCTGGGAAAGAAAGACAATAATGGGAGCATCTCTTCTGAGGAACTCTGGGAGGCCGTATACAAATGCAATTCAAAATCAACCCAACGGGTACAGGAGAAACTGTGATGTTTATGTCCTGCTTTATATACTACACAAAAGACAGAGCCAAAGAGGTGGAAAGAATGACTTTCAGAAATCTCTGGAATATGAATTTAGAAGTATTTAATGACCAACTGAATGTGATAAGGAAATGAAGAAATCAAAAAGGCAACTAGGGGAGAAGGGCTTCACAGGCTTGTGGATGGTAGTGATAGGGGGTAAGACAGGAGCAGGTATGGCGCTGACTCAGATGTATACCACTTTAATGTTCATTTGTAGCTATTCCAGTGTGTAACTGCAGCTGGGGTTCTGAATCCCTAGACAGAGACAGAGGAAGTGAAATTGGTTTGCTACTCTTCTCTTAAAGCTTACTGGTAAAATTCTTGGGGAGGAGAGTAAGAAAAGAAGTTAATGCAAAAGGTATAGGAAAATATTATATTTTAAAGGATGACGAGGAAAGAGAAAACAACAAACAAGGATGAGAAGTAGTCTGGGATGTAGAAGGAGAATAAGTGTGTTGCCTCAGGTGTTGAGAAAGCAAAGGGCATCTGAACAGTGTGAAGCTGTAAAACCCTCATTCGAGATGAGAATTGAGAAAAGTTTATTTGGTTTGACATGTTGCTGAGCAGGAATAGTAGATTGAGGTAGGTGTAGAAGCAAGACTGTAGGAGACTGAAGAGGGTGTGAGGTGGAGAAAGGGAGGGGATGGGGCTGAGCGTCTTCTCAGAGGACTCTGATAGTGAAGAATCACAGCTAAGCCAAAGCTAGAAGAAACTGTGAACCAGAGTCATTTCTCTGTGAGCAAGAATCATTTCTCTGTGTAGCAGCATCTTTCCTGACCTCTGCTCAAGGCTGCTTTGATCCTGTTGTCTGTATCTGCCAATATCAAAGGAGAGGTTAGTGTGGCAAAACAAGATCATGAACTTCTACGGCCATGAGTCCTGTAACATACTGTAATAGTAAATTGTTTCAAAAGTGTAACAAGCCCATCCAATCTGTCTATGTGATGTGAACTGAAATTCTTTTTCCCTCTTTATAGAATGGAAAAACATAATCACTTCCTAAATGCTCAGTTGTGTAAGCAGGGACATAATTTGCATACATTGTCCAGCTAATGTCAGTGGGAAAGCTATACCTGTAGATTTAATGAGGAAATGCAAGCCGATATGATAGAAGCACTAAAACTAATGTTAGCTTTGCATTCAATTACAGACATAGCAATGAATGTGAGGAGAGTTTGATGACTAAATTAAAAAGAACAGGCAGCTTAGGTGTCGGGATAATGATGAAGTCCTTGACATTATAAGAGCTAATGATGACAGGAGAAAAGAATGCACTTCTTTGGATAAATTACATTTTAGAGAAAATGCTGGATTTCAAATTTAATTTTATCAACAGTCTTGGAGTGCCTGTGATGTCACAGGCATTATGCTCTCGGAGCTGAAGCATAAGGGAACATGAGATATAATCTCTTCCCTAAATTATCTAGATCCTTATCCTAGATGTCTGTTCCAAATCAAGTCAAATCTAGTTTCTAAAAAATATTGTGCTAAGTCAGTCATAGTAAAATCTTGTCTTAGAGATTGAACCTAGGGGCTGAGGTGCTAGTTTATCCAGTAAAAAGTGCTTGCTTCACAAACATGAAGAGCTGGGTATGATTCCCTAGAACCAATGTGAAAAAGGCCAGGCATAGTAGCACATGCTTGTGACCCCAGAGCTGGGGAGGTAGATACAGGAAGATCACTCAGGCCCTGTGGTCATCCAGACTAGCTTACATAGAGGATTCTAGGCCAGTGAGAGACTCTGTTCCCCAAAAGAAGGTGTATAACAACTGATGAATGAAATCTTTGTCCTCTGGCCTCTACATGCATGTGCACACCCAGACACCTGCATCCACACATGTATAGGTACTTGCATCTGCATACACACACAGATACACAGACACACACATACACACAGACACAGACACACAGACACACACACACACACACACACACGGGCGCGCGCACACACACAGGTCATTACCTGCTACCATCTCAAAAAGAGAGAAAACCAGGTGTTATATGCTTCCACAGAGAACAACAAAATGCTATCTGTGAAGCTGTATTCTGTGAAGCTGTATTCTGTGAAGCTGTATTCTGTGAAGCTGTCTTGTTAAACTAGCAGACCAGATACTGGAGAGATGGTTCAGTGGTTAAGGGAACCGGCTACTCTTACAGAGGACCTGGGTTCAATTCCAGCACTCGTCTACAAGTCCAGTTTCGGGTGACCCGATGCATTCTTCTGGCCTCCCTGGACTTGGTATGATGTGGCTGCACTTATACACATGCAGGCAAAACTCTCATATACCTAAAATAAGTAAATAAACTTAAAAAAATAAAAAAGAGCAGGCCAGACTGGTCAATTCTATAGCTTTGTAGGGATGTATAGGGGGCAGTGGCCTGTGTTAAATAGTACCAAAGAGGCACAATAAGCAAAATTCAGGCTATCAAAAATTTAAAGACAAACAAAAATCCCTTCTTTGACAATAAAATTGCAGTTGGGAAAGAAATAGAGATATAGATAGGTACATAGATACGTGATGACAGAGAATTAGAAACTGGAGATCACATGTATCTTAGAAGGTATATCAAGTATTTTTGGCATATGAATCTTATTTTTATTTTTGCTCAAACTGTAGGAAATATCAGATTAAAGGAATTTAAGTGTTGATATGATAGTTAATGATATTAATGAATAATTGTTATTTTTAGTACAAATAATGATACTATGGTTAATCTAACAAAATCATTGTTTATAATCACATGGTGAAATATTTAAGGATACACTGATTTGACGTCTGGGACTTGCTTAAAGTAATCTAAAGTGGTGTTGGTAAATGGTACGAGTGTTTAAGAAACACATATGGGTATGAGTCGATAACTTTAAAAACTGGATGATGAGTGATATGGGAACCTTTTATATTTGTTTATTTAAATTTTTCCATAATACATTTTAAAGCTAGCCAAATAAACCTAGGTTCTTTTATAATGATTAGGTGTTATGGAAAATTGCCACCCCAATCAGTGTACTACTCACAGAGCTACTATGTGGCAGGTCTGAGGCATTTGTGTGCACATGGAATGGGAGGAAGAACAGACTTAGCTGCTTGAACTGAGACATCACTACCATCCTTTTATCTGTTTTCCCTTTCATCTTAAGATGTTATTTCAGATATTGATGTGAATTTGGCATTGAGTGGGCTGAGCACAGTGTTACTGTATGGCAAAACAAACTCAGAAACAGAGAGTATAGGAAAAGAGGGGGATGCTGTCCCCTCATGTTGCTCTAGGCCTTTGCCCTGTCATTTTTCTGGGAAACTATCAGCTCCTTTAACTACCCATGAGGAAGAACTACTCCAGTCACTTAATCTTGGCCTGAAGATGCTTATAAAATAGAATGACACAGTTACAGTAATAATAAAATAGTAATGATGATAATTTATTAAGTGATTCCCACAAGTTAGCATGTACTAAATATTTTAGTGGCATAGCCTAGTGTATTTATCACAAACAACTCTATGAAGTAGGAATTATTACAGTTGCTGTGTTTTATTATTACTTTCTTGCAGTTTCGAAGAAGTATTCTGCTCACAGCCACAGTCACATTTACAGAGCTAGGTTTTAACCTGTATCTTCTATCTCCAGTGCCTGGACTATTTACTACAACACCAAACATCTCTTAGTCTTTCTTTTCTACAATTAGTATGCTTCAACAGGTTTAGAGGGTTAGTGCTGCACTCATTCCTCTGCTTTTCATAATTTGTATTTTCTTCAAACACTATTTCCATAGGGACTCTGACTGAACAGAATCCCCAGCAGCTCCATGTGCTTTTCAGTTACTATGTACAAATGTCTTCCACTCTGGATGCGAGTTTTCCAAACCTATCTTTAGCCCAGCATGGGACCCACTGCTCAGGAAAAAACGAGTCAGTTTGCAGTCTGCTAGTACAGCTCTATCTAACTGACTACAGAATTACTAAGGCACTGATGACTTCCTTTATGGGAAAGTATCTCCCATTATTTGCATTTGAATCTGTGATGTAATTTGCACACTTTTGTATTTATATAGTGAATCCAATATGTTTTTATTAGAGTTGTCCAGTATAAACATAGGGCAGTAAGAGACAACAGAAGCTAGAATATGGGCTTTGGAATCCGGCAGGCTGGTTAATACACACGGCTTAATAGCTCCATGACCTTGGACACATTTTTAAATTCTTTGAGCTTTAGTCTATTTGTGAAATGAAGGTAATAATCAACCTAGAACTTAATGGCTGTGAGGATTAAAGGGCATGGCCTGGTGCCTAACACAAAGTTTGGATTCAGCCAATGGTTGCCTTTGTTGATTTTAGTATCAATCTTCACTATTATGTTTGCTATTTCCTTGGATTCTTGCCAATGTCTTTGAAACTGAGAACTACCTCTGTACAAAGAGCCAGATCCCAAGCGGGGTAGGTTTCGGGAGGAAGGAGGGGTTGGGCTAAGTGTAGCTGGGAAAGATGAAGACAAGTTTAAGAGAAAGGTTAATTAAAATGTGTGGTTCACTAACAACGTACATTTTGATTTAGCCAAGGAGAGCAAATTCAGAATATCACCTATGAGTACATAAGGAAAGTTCTTTCCCTCTCTGTGTGATTATTCCTTATAATAGGAAGAATTGTTGCCCTGAGTCTTTATAAAGTCTTAACTACTTTGCTTTGAATAATAAAGTACTATTTGTGGAGGACCATTTATAAAAATGCAATCAATATTAATTTGGTACATTTGTATAAACCTCTTGACAGATTAGAGAGAATGAAAGAAAAAATATTACTGGGGTCATGACTCCATAGCAATCATTTGATATTATAGTAAACAAATCTTTTAGCCATTGATTTAAAAAGCAGTACGTATTAAGATGCTCCATTGAAAAAGTGATGATTATAAAACCAATAGGGTAAACAAAATTTAAAAATGTTGTATAAATAGGTACTTTTAATTTGTGATAAGCTTCCTACTGATCTCATCTTATATGAAATCAAAAGATGCACTATATCATTTAGCTCAGAATAAGTGAAGATGGTGTTGTTAAAAACAACTATAGTGATGAGACATTGTTATATCATTATATAAACCTGTCCAACAACAATACATTATTTCTAGATCTGAATTTGAAAAAAGCAGTATGTAACAATATCATCCAAATGTTCCATTACACATGCATGTAAAATTTTATTTATTTTAAAAATTATTGTTGTGTGTGTGGGTGTGTGTGTGCATGTATGGGTGCCATGGTACACAAAACTTTTGGAAGTCAGCTCTCTTCTTCCCACAGTGTGTTTCAGGAATTGAATTCAGGTCCCTAGGTTTTTGAGGCAAGTGCTTTTACCCCTACTGAGCCACCTTAGTAATCTGTGCATAAAAATTTTAAAGTAAAATATTATTAGTAGACATTTGACTAAACTATGGATCTAAAGTTTATACATTTAAATTGGCTCCAATTTGGGTGAGTTCTCTTTGGAAAGAGGTTGCTTTAGATTTTGGCATGTGCAAATTTCCTGTTGTAATGAAATAAAAATAAAAATAAAAATAAACATAAGAGATTGGTTGAGATGGGTAATTATTCAAGTCCCGAGTATTCCAAAATAAAGATAGCAGCATGAGGTCAAGAACCAGGATTATATAGCAAGCTGGTTTGGACTGAAAATCCTGCCCTGCTACTTAGCAACTCTATGATATTAGATAAGTTACTCAACTTCCCTGGGTCTCCATTTCCTTACCTCTAACATTAGGATAACAATTCTTGTCTCATACATTGTTATGGGAATTAATGTTACTGTTTTTAAAGGATTTAGAACAGAGGTTGACTCATAACAAGAACCTATGTGTTTGATAGACAGATGAGATAAATAGATAGATGATAGATGATAGATAGATAGATAGATAGATAGATAGATAGATAGATAGCTCCTTTATCTGTCCTTGTTACAGTTGGCCTTTGGAAGAGTTCAAGTCTCTGCATATGGTCTTTTCTTTCATGTTGAAGGTATATTCTTGTTTATTGACGTATGTATCTACTTTTTCAACTTGAATGACTTCTTTTGCCTATGTGAAGATTGCATATGTCCACATGGTTGGCCTGATGACCAAAGTAGGGTACTGGGGTATAAAGTAAAGACTGTGTTTCTGGGATCCAAATATGGATGCCTCACTGTCCTAGGGTGCTGGCTATGAGGGAAGAGATCCTGCAGTCATCTCAATGTTGTGACCTGAATCCTTGTTACCCTCTGTTCTGGACTATGCTTTCCTTTATTAATATGTTATCAGAAAGTTGTCCTTAGGAGAATATTGAGTTCTGGCAGCAAAGGTGTGGGCTGGCCAAAATGCTCATATGCTGCTGGTGCCAAGGTCAATTTCTAAACCACTTTGGCAATATCTGGTAATGATGAGCAATTGCCTATGACTTAGTATTCCTGAGTGGGGGGATGTTCCAAAGAGAAAAGAAAATCATCAGAAATTATGAAGTCGATGTTCATGACATCACTGCTCATTTTCCACAGAGGCCCATAAATCTTGAAATGGTGAAGTTCATCTTTTAACATTTACACAGTAAAGCACTACAGAGCAGTGAGGATGAACTAGAACTCCACATGATAATTATGGATACATCTCTCAAACATATATTGAGCCAAAGAAGCCAGACACACACACAGAAACCCCATATGCATAATTCCACTGACATAGAGTACAAAAGCAGGCCAGGTGAATCTACAGTAACACAAGCCAGGAGAATAGTTACTCTTAGAAGATTCCAGTAATTAGAAGAGCAAAAGAACAAGCTTCTGGGTGTTGGTTACTTGGTTGTGTTCAGATTCTGAAAGTTCATTGAGCCGTTCATTTATGATGAGTAATTTTCTGTGTAACCAGATCTGAATATTTTTTTTCGAACACAGGTAACATTTTCACATTCTGCAAACTGGACATTGAGTGTATGCGTTTATTAATGTGGCTGCAATCTAAAGACTGTACTGTAATTTTGTAAATGGTTTTTCTGTGTGTGTTTATGTCTTCTTTAATTAAATTTTAAGTGTTTTGATGGGGATGAGTGTGTCTTGTTTTTCTTTGTATTCTGCAGCGGAGGAACAGTATACATGCTCATTTAATATGTGTTCATTTATCAGAAGAAAAGGCAATCCTGCATAGCTACTGCATCGAAGGGTATGGTTTTCATGTCCAATTGTAGCAGAATCTTTTAATAATTATGTTTCTTAATTTAAGACAGTATTGGAATAGGGTGGCTATTTTGAGCTCTTAACCTTGTGTTTTAGACAATCTGATGTGCCAAATGCTTTGGCTAAATTCTCCTGAGGTAGAGTGCCAGCTTTGGAATAAATTTTCTGAGAAGCCAACGTTGAGTGCTGGCAGAATGGAGTGGCTGTCTGCCAGCCGGGGGCGGGAAAACTTGCTCTGAACTTTGGTTGACTACCTCGTTAACTTACTGTGCCATGGATGAATTCTCTCTGGATCTCCAGAAATTGAGGGATGGGAGTGGGGAGAAAGGGTGGGAAGGAAAAAAGGATGGCGGGAGAGAGGGAGGGAGAGAGGGAGGGGGAGAGGGAGAGGGAGAGGGAGAGGGAGAGGGAGGGAGGGAAGGAGAGAGAGAGAGAGAATATGAGTGTGTAGCTATGTGCACATGCATGTGAAAGTCAGAAGTTGACCTCAAATGTCTTCCTGGATGCTTCTAGCAGGCAGCTTATTTGAGGAACAGTATCAGGGCCTGAACCACAATAGGAAAAATCACTGGTTTCAGACACTTGGTGAAATGAGTCAGCATATCAGCTCAGCCGTAGGACAGTCTCCACAAGTTAGCTATAATTGGAAAGAAAATTTACATTAAACTGAGAGCAAGCACTCATCCTCCCCCCTTAGAGTTAAAACAGGATTTGGTGGAAAATTTTTATGCCATAAATAATGCACATGAAGTAATAGTTGTAAAACTCAGACTTCTAGGTAGATTTTAAAAATCTCATATTTCCCCTTTTCTTTTTTCTGAGACTTTGCTCTGAAAATATAATAGCAGATTCTTTTCAAAGTGATATGTAAATGAACCTTTCCAGACCCTAGGTTACTAAATATTTATGCTGAAGAAATCTGTAAACAAATTCAGATTTATTTTCCCTTGGAACCTATTATTGTTAAAGCCGGTTCCAATTTGAGATGTTATTGTAAATGTATAGTATTATGTTTTTTCCCCCCACCTGGAACCTTGTAGCTAACTCTGCCTGGTTTTAAAATCAGCTTATAATAGGCATGGTAAAAGGAGGAATTAGTGTTCTAAGAAATTCTGTGGGATACTATATTGATTTCACAATTTAATGGACATCACTTTCAGGCCATGGAGCCTTACTTACAATTTAATATTCATTTTTCCTTTCTTAAACACACACACACACACACACACACACACACACACACACACACCTTGAAAGCAGAATCAGTGTCAGCAAAGATGTAAAATTGAACTTCTTTTACCTGTGGTCTGGGGAGAATGCCAAAATCCTGAACAAACTTCTAGGAGTCTTGGAAATGTTGGAAACTGTTAGAGAGCCCAGAGGAACCATCCAAATGCAGTGAGAATTAACTGCAAGTGTGTGCAGCTGACTGACACTGCCTTCCCTTTACCTTAACATGCATTTCCCAGAAAGTGCATGACACTTGCTAGGCCAAAGTCCTGATGATGAAGGTCCTGCTCCTGCATTCAGATAAAGGGAAGCTTCAGTGTATTTCAAAGTACATAGGTATGTAGTCTGGCTTATTCTTTTTAGGTAAAGCAGGAGGGATTTTAATTGACTTTTGAGCATCTCTTTCCTAAAATTGTCAAAGCGTCCCAGATGTGTGCCCTGATGCATATAGCTTTTGGTTTTGTTATTATCCAGAGCTGTAATTTTGAAAACCATCTTTCCACATATCCTATTGTTACCTCTGTGGTTCCAATTGTTAATGAATGGAGCAATTAAGTATTCTGATGAATATTTATAAGGCCTTGTATAGAAAAACAACAACAATATGACAAATTCACCTTCCAACAGCTTAGGACTCTGAATGGATGAAATCTGAATGGTCAGCAATTAGTAAAGAACTTCTGGGTTTGTGGGTTTCATAATAGATGAAAGACTCAGATGAAAGCGTGAATTTCAGTGTGGGAACAATAGTAGAGTTTGCTTTACATTCGGTGTCTTTTCAGGTAGAACATGGGAACAGAACCATTCCTATACTGATTTATTAGGCTAAGACAGTTGAAGCTTGATGTCTGATGGGTATACCTATCACAGAGGGTTGTATGGAACAGTGTATATTATTTGTGGATAGCAAGTCTGCCTTCAACTTCCTATCTCATGACATACAAAGTATCCTATGGTTCTTCTTTTCTAAAACCCCTCTTCTTTCTCCTCAGTTTCCAGCCCTTCTCAAATTTACCCACTGTATTAGTCTACTTTTCATTACTATAATGATATACCAGAGACAGGCTACTTTATAAAGAAAAGAGATTTACTTAACTCACAATTTGGAGGTTTGAGGCCATGTGGCTGGCATCATCTCAGCACTGGTGAAAGCATTCTGGTGTATGACATCACAATGGTAAGTGCACATGTGAGAGGGGGTATCATATGGTAACACAGGAATTTAGAGTCATTCAGGGGTCCATTCAGGCTTTTGTAACAGCTTGTGCTCAAAAGAACTAATTCAAAGTCCTAGGAGTACTGTTTTAATTCCTTTTGGAGGCAGAGCCCTGTGTACTGAAAGATCCTCCCACTAGATCCGATGTCTTCAAGGACTCATCATTTTACATATAACCACACTGAGGTCTAAGCCTTAAGCATATGAACCGAACTACATCCAAACCACACTGCTGCTTCATTGCATAGTACTATATCACTTGCTTTATTCTATCAGAGTGCTCACGTACATAGCAGCTTCAGCACTTAGATTACTTTGTTTTCCCTGGTTATGGAACCAAATAGTACAGAAATGTTTCATAATTAACTATTGTCAAATTGAATGGGGCTTTCATGCTACTTTTAGAAGAGATTGACAGTAATTCCATGCTGTAAGGGTATCCAGGGTAGATGATCTTAACGGTCCTAGGGCTTTTAAGACTGATATGAACCAGTAAATACCATATGGTTTTCATCCTCTTCCTCCTGAATGTCGATATCTTTTATGGTTATTCTGTCTCATACCATTCACGTATGGGGATAATTCCTGGGTATATTAAAATAGGAGTAAAAAATTTTTTTTCTGTGGGTTATTTTAGGTATTCTAGGCCACATGAGCTCTGTCAAAAAATTCAATTAGCCATTCATTGTAGGTTGTAAGAAGTCATAGATAACAAATAATGGTTGAGACTTCATTCTAATAAAACTTTATTTAGGAAATCCTGAAAGTACATGTTTTTCCTTCTCAGACTACTATTCTGAGAATTTTCTCCCTTAAACCTTCCATATTACTTGGTTTTTATTTCATAATTTATTTTCGATATTCTTTTCTGTTTTCTTATGGCAAAGAAATTCATTCCAATTTTCAGCCCAGTAAGTTGGTCTTTGGCTGTATCCAAAGAATTCATCATTATGTTTATATTTTTTCTTGGCTCCTTTTCAAGTGTCCCTTTTACTACTTCATAAATTAAATAACTTTCATTATCTCTTTGATGGTATTTAATATACTATCTGTTCCTAATACTGCTTCATGTAGTGTACATTGTTTCATTTGCGCTTTCGTTTATAGATTTTGTAGTCTTTATGGATATGGTTATTTTGGCTAGCATGTATATATTCCTTGTATACCAGCTACTCCATCTAGGAATGTACATTAGGAATGGATCAAATTTGGGTTCTAGTTTATGTCTCTTACCGAGAAAATATTGGCTAAACCAATGCTTGGGAAATCACAGAACCATTTGTTACCACTGTACAAGACAAGTCTTCTAATCCTTCTCAATCTTTTCTTTAAAAAATATTTTATAGGTATGAGTATATTGCTTGCATGTATGTAAGTGCACCCATCATGAAATGCTGGTGGAGGTCAGTAAAGGGTGTTGGATTCCACTGGAACTGGAGTTATGGAAAGTTGTTAGCCACTATGTGGGTCTCAAATCTGGGTCCTCTGCAAAAGCAGCCAGTGCTCTTAACCACTGAGCCATCTCTCCAGCTCCCTAAACTTTTTCTTAAAATACCTAAAGAAGTCACACCGAAATGTTGATCTCCTTAAACCACTCACCACTTTGAGTACTTAGAAAGAAAGAGGGAAGAGTGATGGTCTCAGTGACTCTTACCAAACTCATGCCTAGTTTTAATTTGTTGATAATTTCATACATGTATATAATGAATTTTGGTCATTTTTATCTTCTATTACCCTCTCTCATCACCTTCCCTCTCCCACTGAAACCCTTTTTTCCAACAAGCTCCCTTCCTAATTTGATAATTTTTTTGTGACCTACTGAGATTAATTATGGTTGCTTTATGAACAAGAGGTGTTATTTATGAGCATGGACAATTTATCAATGGTTACACCACTGAAGAAAATTATATCCTGTGCCCCAGCAACTATTAGAGCCCATAGTACCTCAGGGAGGGGTGGGGTCTCATGAGCTCCTCCCCCATGCATGATGGATTACTGATGGGCCCAGTCTCATGCAGGTCTTGCACAGGTAACCACAGCTGCAGGAAGTTCATGAATGCAACTCTCATGTCACGTCCAGAAGACATTGTTTCAAAGCACTCTTTCACATCCTCCAGCTCTTATGTTCTTTCTGCTCCTTCTGTGATACTCCCTGAGCCCAGAAGAGGATGATGTAGATAGCCCGTTTAAGGCCATGTTCTCAACAATAACTTATTCTAGGTACTTTTTAGCATTTGTGAGTCTCTGTATTAACTGGTACCCATTGCAAAAAGAAGCTTCTCTGATGAAGGCTGGAAGCAGTACTACTGTACGCAATGAAACATAAGTATTTAGAAGGCAGTTTGACAGCATATCCATTTAGCAGAACAACAATAGTAGGTTGCCTTCCTGGGCCTATGGCCTTCCAAGACACAGGCTCTGGATTAGTTTTGCAGTACCAGGCCTGAATTTCCTCCTGTGAAGTGGGCTTCAATTTCAACTGGAAAGCAGTTGGTTACTCCCAAAATAGTCAGGCCACTATTGTACCAATGGGCATACCTTGCCAGGCAGGTTGTTACTATAGCTTTAAGGAGACGTGGCTGGGTAGGATTGCTGTCCTTTCTCCCCCAGTGGCCTCCATAGCAACTTCTGGCAGTATGAGAGTTAGCCAGCAGGGAAGAAACTTCCAGCTTAGTTCCAGCTTGATTTATTTATGTCCTGAAACAAAGGTGTGTGATGCTTCAAAAACAGGGTCTTATGTTCTAGATTTGGTGGGCAACCAAGTGCAATGATTAGCCTGCATTATTTTGTGGACCTCTGGGTTTCACCGTCAACTAGTAGGGAGGTATTTTACACCTGATACTGGGATTTTTCATTTAATAACTTATGACTCCTGGAAGAAGCATTATGCACCGAAGCAGCATGCCTCTGTGAAAATTTTGTTGTAAAATTATGTATGTTTAAGAGACTTACAAAATAGTAGATTTACATAGGGCTTTTTCATATGTCATGAGATTTGGTTACCTCTTCCTCTATTCCCTATTCATCCACCTCCATCCCCAATTAAATATTTCCACCCCCAGTATTCTCCCCTGTACTTTAAATGTCACATGTGTTCTAATACACATGCATTTTCCCTCACTTAAGGCTTCTTATTTTCCTTCTTTTCTAAAATTCTGTTGTGTATTTGTATTACAATTTCATGATCCACTCATCAGTTGATGGATATCTAGTCAGGTTACATTTTCTTGCTATTCTGAATAGAGCAACAAGGAACATGGTTATGGAAGTATCTTTGTAATAGGCTATAGAATCTTTGGGGTACATGCCCAGCAGTGGTACAGCTAGGTCATATGACAGATCTATTTTATAGCTTTTTGAGAAACTTCTCTGCTGACTTCCATAGTGGCTGAACCAGTTTATACTCCTACCACCATTGAACAATGTTTTAGTACTATCCCAAGAGATCCCCTGTGATCTAGTTCTGTAGGCTGTTTGCCAGTTATTCTGTGTGGTGGAAGTGAGTCTATAGAGAGGAATGTAGGAAAAGAGTAAGAGGACACTTAAAGTGTCACCTTCAATCTATAGAATTGCCAATATGTTTACCCATGTATTGCCCTAGTCTGCCACCATTCCCGGATGTACAAATCCATTACTTCCTATGGCTTCCCAAGGAAATTTGTACAGTGTTTTTGTTGTTGTTAATCCATTGTTTCCATTGTTTCATCTACCATTGATTTGGAGAGAAACCAGAACCTGTTGGTAGTTCTCCACTTTTTCAAGAATCAAAAACTCTCTGAATGCATCTGCACTTTTATGTTCACACTGAAATATATCTTGGCCAAGTTATTGAGGATTATTTAATTGGTACATCAGTCTCTCATCCACAATAAACTTGACCTATCATTAATAAGCTGGGGAGAGAAAACAGGAACGACTGTACGTGAATAACATAAACTATGATGGCAGAAATATCTTTTTCTTTAAATTCTTTTCTCTTTTTTTTCCCTGTGCCATTCTTTTTCTATTATTACAAATTTTTTAGTTGGCATACAAAATAATTTGTTTAATTATGACATTTTCATACATGTATAACTTTGTACTTTATTCATGTAGAAATAAGTCTTAATTTAGTAGTAACTATAGTAAACGTAAATTTTCTGATCAGTATTAAAATCTAGAAAATGGGGCTGGAGAGATGGCTCAGTGGTTGAGAGCACTGACTGCTCTTGCAGAAGACCAGGGTTCAGTTCCTAGTACACACATGACAGCTGACAGCCATCTATAACTCCAGTTCCAGAGAATCCAACACCCTTTTCTGACCTCTGCAGGCATTGTGTGACATGGGTGCAATTACATGCATGCAGGCAATATATTCATAAACATAAAATAAAATTAATAAATAAAATATTAAAAAGTATTAAAATATAGAAAACATTAAAATAAGTTTAAACAAGACTAAATAAAAATTTAATAAAAATGACATCGAATTAAACTAAACATATGATTATAGAAAAGTTGAAAACCAAAAGGAAAAAAGATATATTAACTATATATGAATCAGCAGAATATGGGGAACAGTCTTTATTGTTTTTGTTTTAGTGAAGCAGCGTCTCTTTGCTGCCCAGGTTGGCCTCAGACTCTCTATGTAGCTGAGGATGACCTTGAATTGCTGACTCTCCTTCCTCTGCTTTCTGAGTATTGGGATTATAGAAGCACATAAATATACCAGCTGGGGAAGCAGTCTTAATACCCAAGAAGGTAGAATTAAAGTCAAAAATTTAAAAAAATTCTTTATTGAATTTTTGTGTATTTCATTCAGAACATCTCAATCAATCTTTATCATCTTTATACCCCCGTCCCCACTGACAACCTCCCATAGCCCCCCCACCGGAATTCATACATTATGTCATTTGTGTTAAGGCCTAATGTGTCAAGTTAGTGTCCCCAGACATTCCTCGTGCAAGTTCATCTACTAAGGTCTTGTCAGCTTATCTAGAGTCCCTCGCTTTAGGAAGATCAGCTCTTCCTCACCTAGCAATATTTCTTCAGCTAAGATTGGGGTCTGTTGTTCATTTCACCAGTTCTATGCTGGGTTTTTATCTGCTTGAGTGTGCATGGGACTTGTGTATGCTGACACCATTGCTGTAGATTCATATGAGCAGGTTCCCAGGAGCTTGTAGGACTCTCTTTCCATGTGGTTGTGCACCTCCTCCCTGGATCTTACAATCTTTCTGCTCCCACCCCCTGCTTCTGCAATGGTCCTTGAGCTCTGGGTGGGTGAGGTATTAAAGCCAAAAATTTTATGAGGTAAAAAGGTCTTTGTATGCAAGCAAAAATTACAATAGAATAAAAAAATCATAAATATGAATGTACCTAACAGTATAGATTCATGGTGTATAGAGTTATCTACTCAAAACTTCACAGGCAAAAATAAATCACTCAGTAATAATATAGGCAATCAATTTTATTACTTATGAATTTATTATTTAATTTTAGAATTACCAATAATTTAGGCGATTTAACATTTCTTATTCTAACAGTGATCAATCAAGTAATCAAAAAGAAGCATGAGAGATCTGAATACATAGATGAAAACTATTCAGATATTAGATGTTAGTTAAATTCATCACATACTTTTGACGCACATTTTCCAAAAACTGGTGTGTGATTGACCACAAAAGAAGGTTCAATAAATATGTTCTCTTAGCATAATGTAATAAAATTAGAATGTAAATGAAAAGAATAGCTAACATTTCCTGTGAGAGTAGAAACTGAATTAAAACACTGAAAACCTCTTTGGCTAATAAGTTAAGCATTTAATGAAAATCATGCAAATTACAATGAAAATACTGCTTGTCAAGTTTTGTGGGAAACAGAGGTAATGCCCTCACTTAGAGAGAAATTTATAGTGCTAATGGATTTATCAAGAAATAAGAAAGGTTGAAATAAAATGAGTTATACTTTTAAGAAGTTTTAAAACTACAGATAAAATAGAGACTGATAGAAGAACATAATGAGTAATTAAATTTGAAAGACTAGATGATGAGAATATTTTCTGGAATTTTTAAAATGCAAAAATTCAGTTAGCAACTGGGTTGAACCATTGATTGATTTTCTCCCTTAACAGCTTGCATAGTACCCTCTAGAACTCTGAGAGCTAGTTTTCAGGGAGAAGGCTCCTGGGTCAGTTCCAGCTCCATTGCTCCAAGTCTTGTGTCCAAAGGCTGTCCTGTCAGGGGCGGAAAGATCATAAGAGCCAGGATTGGTGGCTAAGGAATCAGAGGCTTTCAGGCCTCTGGGAACTTGCTCATATGAACTTGCAACAATGGTGACAACATGCATCAGAGCCAGGCCGACTAAATCAGACAAAAATCCAGCATAGAACTGGGGAAATGGGCAGCAGGCCCCAACCCTAGATGAGGAAGTATTAGCAACTGATTACTGTTGGGTGAGGGAGAGTAGATCTTCTTTAAGGGAGTGACTGTAGATAGGCTGACTAGACTCCAGTAGACAAACTTGCACCGAGGGACATCTGGGTACAAATGCTTGACTGGAAAGGACTTAACATATGACAGAATGCATGAAATCTGAGGCGGGGCTATGGAGGCGCAGATGGGGGAGGGTGTCTAAATTTGATTAAGATCCACTTTATGAAATGCATAGAAACTCAATAAAAGTGCTTAAAAATTCAATTAACCAATTCTGGGTGGGTGAGGTGGCATATGCCTATTATCCCAGCACTAGAGAGGCCGAGGCAGGAGGGGAATAAGCTCGAGGTTAGCCTGGGTTACACAGTGAGACCATATCTTTAAAATAAGCATTGGTGGAAATGTCAGTAGCTTTTAATTAAAGTCTCCTCATTTCCCCTGCTCTTAGCCCCTTCTATTCACTATCCTACTATTTACTTCTACCAGTTCAAAAATTTTTAGCCTCCAAATACTACTGAGATCATGCAGTGTTTGACTTTCTGAGCCTGTCTTGTTTTACTTAGCACAAATGTCTTCCAGGTTCATTCACAGTATTGTAAATGACACAAAGTTTCCGTCATGAGGGTGAATGAGTTCTGGATAGCATGGTGACTATGGTCTGTGATACTGTTTTGCATACTTGAAATTTGTTGAGAGAGTAGATCTTAACTGTTTTTACTTCAAAAAATAAATATGTGAGGTGATGGATAGTTTAATTAGCCTCCTGGGAGAACCCTTTCACAACAAAAAGGTGTATCAAAATATCACCTTGTACACCTGAAACATATACACTCTCTATTTGTTAAATTTACCTCAATGAAAAACAAGTTGGTGAAAAAGAACAAGAACCATTAAAATGTATAACAATTAAAAACTTTCCCTTTCCTTTTTATGGATCCTATGTTTTTATATGTACTTTCTACCAAACAGTGAAGGAATGATTCATTTATATATTATGTGTGTTGTTCTGGAGATGGAAAATATGTCCATTAAATGTTATGATACTAAAAATCTTTGTTTTCTAAAAACTGTACATGAAGAGTGCATGAAAAGAAAAGTTATTCACAGGCCTATCACACTTATAAAGGTAGAGGACAAAATCCTAATGGAGGAAAAGAATGTTATTCTTTCAGATGATACAGAAGATGCATTTAATAACACAAAATCTTTTTGATTGCTTAAGTCTTCAAAAACCAGCAATAAAATGAATTTGGAAAAGGATTATTGTGGGAAAGTCTTTATACTAAATCCCTGCCATGAATACTATATTTAATTATGAAATTGTAGAGAAATTCAAAGACCAAAGATGATACCTCCATCATAGCAACTATGGAACTCCGAGATGAAGTTGTGGGAAAGAAAAAACAAATAAGATTACAAAAATTGAAGTATAAGTGATGAAGTTATCATTATATGTAGAAAAAAAACTATCTAGCTAGAAAAACAGAATCAAGAAACAAGATTAACAAACACAAGATCAAGTTATAAAATCAATAATATTCATTTCTCTCCACTAGCAACAGCTGACTACAAGTATTATTTTTAAATGATACTAATTATAATATCAAAACAAAAGCTAAAAATTTTTTTAAAAAGATAAAAAGCTAACCAAAGAAACCCCTGTAAAGTAGGGGTTAATAAATAACAGGCTATGGGCCAAATGTAGCTAACTACATTTTGTAAATAAAACTTTTAGTAGTTTTCACAGTAACCATGTGGTCTAAAAAGCTTGACATAGTAGTTATCTGTTTCTTTTTAGAAAAACAGTACAGTATCTAAAGTATCCCAGAATTAGCATCCCCCCCCCAAATATACAGCACCTCTATGGAAAAAAATAAAGCTCCATTAAAAGTCAAAAATGAAAATCTGAAATAAGTAAGGAAATAGTCCTTCCTCTTAAAACGCTTTTTACATATTGTCTATAGCTGGATTCATGTTCCACGATGGAGCTGAGCAAGTTTAACAGAAACCATATCATTTCTATTTGCTAGGAAATTGTTATTTATATTTATTAATTATAATACATAATTAACATATCAACTCAATATGGATTTTTGAGGAAATAACTTCATACTTCAGAATTAATATGGAACTGTGTGAGGTGGTATGAGCCTATATTTCCAGGTACTGTGGTGGCTAAAGTGGGAGGGTTGTTTGGATTCGGGAGTTTAGGTTCTGCCTGAGCAACATAATGAGACTGTCTAAATATGCATACAAAATAAAATTAAATTAATATGGAAGAATAAAATTCTGAAAATAGCTAAGTTTGGTTTTAAGGAAGAATAAAGGGTGACCTATTCAGTTATTAAAGCTTGCAACAAAGTCTTGGTAAGAAAAAATATGTGTATGTTATTAGTTGAAGAAGACATACACCAATGGAATGGAACAGAGAACTCAAAGACAAACCTTGTGTATATGGGAACTTAATATGCTGAAAATGGCATTAGAAATCCATTGGAAAGGCTAGACTATTTAGCAAATAGAATTGGGAACACTAATTGACTATATAAAGAAAAATGAAGCCAGAACCCTACTTAATACAATCTTCAAAAGTGGACTCCAGATGTAGATGCATCAAAGAAGTACATATAAAAGGTAAGTTATAAAGTTAATAGACTATAATGCCAGGGATATCTTTGTGACCAAAGAGGATGAGACATCTTAAGTAAATCTAGGATACCAATACAATCTATTATATAAAAGAAATGATTTTGGTTCAGTGAAGAAATATGACCAAAGTGAACAGTCAGATGATAGAATCGGGAGAAAATAGCAGTCCTGCAAAGGAACAGGCAAATGGATACCCTGGTATAAACAGAGGTAAGATGAAATGAAATAGTCATCCACACAAGAGGAAAGTCATTCTTTTTTTGTAAATTTTAACTGAATTTTTGTGCATTTCATACAGAACATTTTAATCATCTTTATACCCCCTTCCCCACTGGCAACCGTCCCATAGCCCTCTCCTGAGGAAAGACATTATTTTTTTATTTATCATTTTTATCTTTTATGTACATTTTATTGAGCTTTTGTATTTTCATACAATTCTTAATCAAATTTAGACCCTCTCCCCTACTCATGACTCCCCTGTCCCCTCACCAAACCTCATGTATTCCACCACACATGTTAAGGCATTTGTACACAAATGTATTTCAGTGTAAATGTGTCCACTGGAGTCTAGTCAGCCCATCTAGTGATCTTATGAAAGTCATTCTCTCTCTTGCCCAGCAGCAATCGAGTCTCTAATTTTTATGTGTATGAGTGTATTATCTGCATGTGTGTTAGTGCATCCATGTCATGCAATGCCTGTGGGAGTCTAAAGGGGGCATCAAATCCCCTAGAACTGGAGTTATGGATGTTTGTTAGCCATCATGAGAGTGCTGGGAATAGAACCCAGATCCTCTGCAAGAGCTGTCAGTGCTCTTAACCACTGAGCCATTTTTCCATCCCTGGAACGACACTCTTAAGAGTATGAAGACATATTTTAAATTATGGGTTATTAGAGAATTGCCAATTAAAAAAGGGGAGATCATTTTGCCCTTGTTAGGTTTGCAAGTAGTAGAAGAGTGATTGTCATCAAGTCTGTGGGGGGAATAGTGATTGTTAAATATTGATGTAGGAAGTATGGAGCTTAGGTGGTTGTGTTCATTCTAGTGAATGATATGGCAACTTTAATCCAAATTAATCATTTGCACACAATATTTCTAAGGGTAAGGTAGCCCTTAGAAATTTTCAGAGAGGTCTGTAAGGTGGTCATGATCAAATATGCTCATTACAGCATTATCTGTAATAGTGGAAATAGGGGAATCCAGCTGTGAAGAATGTAGGCTGCTGTGTACAATGATGATAAGCATCTGTCTAGTTGCACACAGCCCCTTAGATATCTTGAAAATAATCTTCAGTGGGGAAAATTAAGGAGGGGATGTGAATGGACATGGACAATGAGACTGAAGCAATAAAATACAATAAAATAAAATATACTCTAAGAACAGAGCCTTGCACAGGTTAACAATGACAGCACTCAATAAAACAAAAAGTCCCCACCTCCAATGTCCTTAGCCAAATGCCACTGTCAGCTTCTTTCAGCCCCATTGCCTCTGGATTTGTGGCTATGCTAAGCTTCTCCTGGGGAAAATCTTATAAGATCTTTGCTTTTGCTGCCACTGTTAAGGATTAGCATTTCCTAGGCTGCTCAGCCCTTTTGGGTACCGCTGTCAGTGTGATCTGATTGAATTTATAGCTACCAGATTTTTTTTTCTTTCTAGGTCTATTGCTAAGACCCATCACAGACTCCCAGCAGACTGTGGAATGCTATTTTGATATTTCTTCTTCAGTGATTTTTGTGAGAAAGAGGTAAATATTTGTGCTCACTCAATTATCCTGAATCAGAAGCCTGAAAGATTTATTATTTACTTTGTAGATTCTTCTAATCTAAATTTCAAACTCAGGATTGTTGAAATAGTTTCCTTAAATATTTTAAGATTGGCTTCTGAAAAATAGCTTTAAACTCAGAACTCCAACAAGTTTAGACAGATCTTCTGTTTCTGAGTTTTCAATATGTCCTCATGTTTAACATCCTGGGTGCAAATTTGAGAATACCAAGCTATCTTTAAATTGCTTTAGATTTGAGGTGAAATTAAATTCGTAAATCAATAAAGAAAAGCAAAAATACATAAAAGTTGTGAAGTATTTGCACATCTAATGCTAAAATGACACTGTTTTGAATTTCAGGATTTTTCACAAGTTGATTATTTTTTATTGAATTTTTCACTTTTCATACATAGTTTGATGGCATTTAGATCCCCCCCTCTATCCACAGCTCACTCTACTAGCCCCTGCCCAATTTAGTGTACTCTCATATATATAATACTGATTTGTGTTCATAAATGTTCTTTAGTGTGGGTCCATCCACTGGACCCACCTAGAGTCCCATCCCTATAACATAGTCTTTCCCTCTCTCAGCAACCATCAGCTACCAAAAATTCCTTAGGTTGTATGGGGATTTCTTAACCACTTCCCCATGTCTATGCTCGGATTTTGTGTGGTTTGAGCTTGCACGGGACTTGTGCGTGCTGTCACCATTGCTGAGAGTTCATACGAGTAACTTCCCAGCTGTCTGGAAGACACTGTTTCCTTGTGGTCATCCACCCTCTCTGGCTCTTACAATATTTCCACCTCCTCTTCCACAATGATGTCTGAGCCTGAGGAGGCTGAGACCTAGGTGTGCTTTTCAGGGATAAATGCTCTGTAGCCTCTTGTTCTCTGCACATTGATTAATTGTGGGTTTCTGTGTTAATCACCACCTGCTGCATAAGGAAACATCTCTGGTGACAGGTGAGAGAAGCATGCATCCTATATGTAGAGGTTGTATTGAAGATGTGTCACTCAGGGCTAAGCATCTCAGAGACTTTGATTCTCTATGATTATATTGATCTTACTGTTACTGTGCTTACAAATGTAGTTTTAAAAATTATCTTTTAAATTAAAATATAACATTTAAAAAATGTATAGCTCAAGGAATTATCAGAGTAAGTAAATCATGTAATCACCAACTTGATCAAGAAATCAAAGTTAATCAATCCCTGAGATAGGACCTTCATAATGACCCCCAGTCACTCCATTTATTAAAGAAATTAAATCCTAACTTTTGAAATCATAGACTCAATTCCCCTGCCTTTGAGAGTTGTATGAATGTAATCAAACAATATGTATTCTTTGGAGTCTGATTTTATTCATTTAACATTATATTTGTGAGATCCATTCATATCACTGTGTTCATATATAGATCATTAATTTTTATACCTATCTACAATTCTACTGAAAAGATTGTCATAATTTATTCTTATAACAATAATGAGTATTCAGGTTAATTCTAATTTGGGGTTATTAAAATTTGTGCTATCACCTCTGCACACTGCCATCTCAGCTATTAGGTCGGCTCTGGTCCTGCAGATCCATGCACAACCAAACTGCTGAGCTCCCCAGCCCAGTGAGTTTTTTATTCCCGGCACTCTGCTGCCTATTCAGGTAAGGCAGCTCTATTCACATCGTGTTCCTGTGAGTTCCATAGCACCTGCAAATTCTTTCATATCTGTAAATTCCTGATCCCAGCCTGTGGATACCTAAAGGCCCCACCTTTCAGAAGTCCGAGAGGAAGTTACTGGGCGTGGCCTGACTTGCTTTGAAAGTCTGAAGAATACTTCCACACTGCTGAGGAGTGCATGATCAGCATGTGACCATCCTTAAGATACACCATGGGGGGGTGGATTTCCAGGTGCTTTTATAAGCTCTGTAACACCTACAATAAATAAGTCCCTGCTTGACTAGGCTCCCCATTGTGCCTGAGTGTTCCCGGTACTGGGGGTGGCGAGGGCTGGCGAACGGCATGCTTACTCATCCCCAATCATCACTGCATGGGGTTTGCTGGCTTGAACCCCCCACAACTGGCCCCCAATGTGGGGCTCAAAGGAAGGTGAAAAAAAAAAGAACAGAAAGGGATTGGGGCCAATTGAGAAGTTCAGGGTAAGCAAGACCTGAAATATGGGTAACGAAATTAATAAGCTTGAGGACCTTGTGCTTAAAGCACTGAGAGATATGCTTAAAAGCAGGGGATTGGATTTGTCAAATCTGGTAGCTCAAAAGGTTTTGGCAGAGGTGATTCATTTGGCTCCCTGGCTACTTGGGGCTAATGTTTTTACTGGGGATACATGGGAATCATGGGAAGAGTTTGAGGAAAAATGCAAAAATGCAACAGAAGTGAAACCAAAAGTGGCCAAAGTAACAAGCAGCACCTAGGGTGTGCCCTGTCCAGCTTCAGAGCCCTCTGGTACCCATGAAAACAGGACCCATGGATGCCTTTTTCAGAAGGGCGGGGCGCATGGGATCGGCAGTGAAAGCCGCCCACCCCACCCGCCTTGAACTAACATGTGCAGGGCTCGCAGGTCGGGGTACTGCCCCCGGGCTGGCGACTGGCTCCGGGATGGCTGGCAAGACCTGGTTCAGGGAAGGTGGCTTGGGGAGGGGCCTGCCCCACCAGGGAACCACCCCTCCCCTGAGTGTTACAGCCCCATAGGCAGCAGCACTCGCCAAATCCCAGGCCGAGGGAGTCCTTAGTAAAAGCCTACAATGTTTTCACTGACTGGGGCAGATGTGGAGAAACCAAAAAGCAGCTCAATTCAAGGAACTCATGGCCATTGCTTTCTGACAGTATTCCGACTCATAGGCTCCTTAAGGAGAGAGAAGCCCCTATTTTCTTACAGCATCTTAGGGGGCACCAAGGATTGCCTGGGCTTTTAT
>NW_008340643.1:2584667-2598246 GCF_000622305.1 Nannospalax galili
CTTGCTAACCTTGGGTCGAGGCTTTGGGTGTGTCTACCCTACAGGAGATTCAAACCCCATATGGGTGCCTGTGAAAAACCTTAAGTGGGTAGGCCAGGATCCAAATGACCAGCATGACGGTCCACGGACAATAGTTCATGAGACAAAATTCCTCTCTTTATTTATATCCATCTGAGGTGAAGGACCCAGTTCCTTGGCTTCATTGCCAGTCAGCCTCTTTGACAACTGGCTGATTGGCTAAAAGGTAAATGGTCTCAGAAGTATTTCAACTTGTCCTGTTCTATGACTTGCTTTGTTTCTCTTGATAATGCTTATCTTTAAGTGTCTTTACCAGATAATTCAGTGACAGAGGACCCTTGAAACTGCCATGGCCCACCTCATGATTACGGAGTCCCCCAGGAATATACCCCCTCTGGTTGCCCACGCTTGGCTAACCGAGTTAGGCAGAGACTAAGACTGTCACGGGCTGGCATTGATCACGCAGCTGCCCTTAATCATGACGCATTTTTAGCCAAGGACAGGTAAGATGTCCCATGACAAATACTCCTAAGACAGGACATGCACATGGCCAGGTGCATGATCCAATGACGGGCAAGGCTTGATCAGAGGTGACACAACATAAGACAGGCAAAAATGCATAAGATTAAAGGAAGGAGATAGCCATCTCTCCTCAGGGAGCCATCTATGAGGTGGGTAACCTGTGAAATAAGGTCAGTCCGGCCTTAAAAAAAAATAAAAAGGGGGAGATGTGGGGACCTAAAGGCCCCACCTTGCAGAAGTCTGAAAGAAAGTTACTGAGGTGCGGCCTGAGTTGCTCTGAAAGTCTGAAGAATACTTCCACACTGCTGAGGAGTGCATGATCAGTGTGAGACCATCCTTAAGATACACCCTCATGGGGGGAGGGGGGATTTCCATGTGCCTTTATAAGCTCTGTAACACCTGCAATAAATGAGTTCCTGCTTGACTAGCCTCCCCGTTGCGCCTGAGTGTTCCTGGTACTGGGGGCAGCATGGACTGGTGAATGGCGTGCTTACTCATCCCCAAGCATCACTGTGCGGGGGTCACTGGCTCGAACTCCCCACACCAGCCTTCCCTGTAGAACTTCCCAGGGCCCATGCTACACAGGTCCTGTAGCTTCCTGTACCTCCTAGACTGGTGAGTTCCTCCAGACTTGTGAGAACTCTGACCCTACTCTTTCTGCCACCCACTCACCCAGGCCTAGCTGAGGTGGCACAGCCTATGCACTGGCCCAGCTTTGTCTATTCTTGAAACCCTCACCAGCCCTTGCAGGCATCTGCATACTGCCGGGCACAGCTGGGGTTGTGTAGCTAGTACATAACTCCAGACAAACCCAGTCAAGAATTATATTAGCACATATTCTTGGTTATGAACTGCAATCAAATCAAAGCTCAACACAGAACTGTCTGCTAACTTTCTCATCTAACATCTGCCCCACCCTGCCACTCCAGAATAATGTGGAGTCGGTCCTGGGACCTCAGACTCAAAAGTCACACCTATATCTAGCTAAACTGAGACAACTTCTTACATGCTATTCACACATCAACACAAAATGGACCCAAGACTGATGAACAAGCACCACTCGACTGCGACCTAACTTGACAAGTTGGTGAAACAGCAAATGAAGATGCAAACATGCACTCAGAAAAGACAGGATCACCTACCCATATCAAGAAACACCACCACTGTCACAAGTCCAGAAGCCTAGGTCTCATAAGAAAAAAAAAAAAAACCCACACAGCCTGAATAACCAAGATAGTATGTGAACTACAGAAATTAGCACCCCCCGTAATAATTTTTTCCTGAGTATGGTAATCTAGCTGATGCACAAGACAATGATTTCAAAATAGCAAGTATAAATATTTCAAGTAAATAAAAGAGGATATTAATAAAAGACCAAATGAAGACTGTGAAAACACAGATAGTGGAATGAAATAATGAAAGCAATTCAAAACATGAAATTATAATCTAATTAAAGAGATAGAATATCTGAAGAAAAGTCAAACTGATATAAAATTTGAAATGAAAAATTCAGGATCTCAAACAAAAAGGGTTAGAGGAAAGAAGCAAAAAGGGAGAGGAGGAAATGGAACAGAGAATATCAGATCTTGAAGACAAGTATGAAGAAATGAATCACTCAAACAGAAAAAAATGTTAAATCTAAAATAAGCCAAGAACAGACTATGCAAGACATCTGGGACACTATAAAAAGACCCAACTTATGAGTCACAGGTAGACGAGAAAGAAGGAGGAGGAAGAGGAGGAGGAGGAGGAGGAGGGGGAGGAAGAAGAGGAGGAGAAAGATAAGCAGGAGGAAGAACAGGAGAAGGGAGGGGAGAGGAGGAGACAAAAACGGGTAGAAAAGAAAAAAATTTATCTTGAACCCAGGTCAAAGTCACAGAAACTATTTTGAACAAAATCATAGAAGAAAACTTCCAAAATGTAAGGACACAGATACCTATCAAGGAAGAAGAATCATACAGAACAAGTAGAAAGGACCAGAAAAGAAATTACCCATGTCATATAATAGTCAGAACACTAAATATGTTGAACAAAGAAAAGATATTGAAAGTTGCAAGAGAAAAAGAACAAGTCACTTATAATAAACCCACTAGAATAACAGCTACCTTTTTAATGAAGACAATGAAAGATAGAAGGGTTTGGACCAATTCCTACAAATCATGAAAGAACACAGATGCCAGCCAACACTATTATACCCAATAAAACTATCAGTTGAAATTAAAAAAGAAAAACTTTCTGTCATAAAAATAGATTTATAGAATTTGTGCCCACAAAGCCAGCTCTACAGAGATTATTTGATGGATTACTTCAGTCTGAGGAGAAGATTTATAACTCTCAAGAGGGCACAAAGAATATATAAATAATTCCAGAATAGTTAACCAAAAGAGGTTTTGAAAAACAACACTACAAACCAACACAACAAGAATTAATAAATGTTAGTCCATAATAATTCTCAATATTAATGGTCTCAGTTCTTCAATAAAAAGACACAGACTGATTGGATTAGAAAACAGAATTCATCAATTTACTACTTTCAAGAAACATTTCACCACTAATGATTGACACCACTTTAGGGGTGAAAGGATGGAAAAAGGTATTCAAAGAAAATGGAACTAAGAAACAAGTAAGCGTATGTCCTAGTTTGTTTCTCAGTTGCGTTGACAAAATACACTGATCGATACCAAGTTGGTGAGGAAAGGGTTTATTTGGCTTACATCTCCCGGGTCACAGTTCATCACTGAGGGAGCCCAAGGTAGGAACTCAGGACAGGAACCTGGAGGCAGGAGCTGAAGCACAGGCCATGGAGGAATGCTGCTTACAGGCTTGCTCTCCCTGGCCCCTGCTCAAACTGCTTTCTTATACAGCACAAGTCCACCTGCACCACTCACAGTGGGATGGGACCTCCCAATAATAATCAAGAAGATGCCCCACAGACCTGGCCACAGGCCAGTCAGTCCAATGAAGGCAATTCACCAGTTGAGGCTCCCTCTACCCAGGTGTATCAAGTTGACAACTAAAGCTATCCAGCACAGTGTAGTTACTCTGATATCTTACAAAATAGATGTCAAACTAAAACTACTCAGAAAAGATAGGGAAGGTCACTTCATACTCATTAAATGAAAAATACACCAAGAAGATATTACAGTCCTAAACATACATGTATCATACATAGGACTACTTAATTTCATGAAGGAAACTCTATTAGGTCTAAAAATCTCATGTTGATTCCAACATAGTGATAGTACCTTCAGTGCCCCACTGTCACCAATAGGTCATCCAGACATAACTAAATAGAGAAACCCTAAAAATAAGTAGCACAATAAATCAAATTGACATAACAGACATTTACAGAACATACAACTGAGCATCAAAGAATATGCTTTCTTCTCAGCAGCCCATAGAACTTTCTCCAAAATCAACCACATATTAGTAGATAAAGCAAGTCTCCATAAATTTAGAAACATTGAAATAACGTTATGTATTATATCTGACCTCAGAAGAATAAAGCTAGATATCAACAACAGTAGAAATGGGAAAAAGTACACAAACTCTTGGAAACTACTACACAGCATATGGCTGAATGAAAATCAAAGGAGAAATCAGGAAGGAACTTTAAAAATTCATAGAATTGAATGAAATGAATAAACACCATATCTAAATCTATCAGACACTATGAAGGCAGTCATAAAAGGAACATATAGCAGTAAGTGCCTACATCAGAAAATTAGAGACATCTCAAATTAACAATTTAATAATGTTCCTGAAGGCCTTGGAAAACCAAAAACAAACAACACCTAAAAATAGTAGATGGGAAGAGATAAATAAAATGAAGTCTGAAATTAATGAAGTAGAAACAAAGAAAACAACACAAAGAATCAATGGAAAGAAGTGTTGGTTCTTTGAATAGTCTGACAAACCTAAAGTCAAAATAACAGAGAGAGAGAGAGAGAGAGAGAGAGAGAGAGAGAGAGAGAGAATCAAATTTAACAAACTCAGAGAAAAAAGGGAAACACTATAATAGACCCAGAGGAAATTCAGAAAACCATAAAGGCATACTTTAAAAATCTATATTCCACTAAACTAGAAAATCTAAAAGAAATAAAGTTCTAGATCTGTATGGCCTATAAAACTAAACCAAAATGACATAAATAACTTAAATAGATGCATATCAACCAATGAGATACACACAGTAATTAAAAATCTATGAACCCAGGACCAGATGGATGCAGCGCAGAATTCTACCAAACCTTCTAAGAAGAACTAATATCAGTCAGTACTCCTCAAATCACTCTGTAAAACAGGAAAGGAAGGAACACTCCAAAATTGTTTCTATGAAGCCAGTATTACTCTGATACCAAAACCAGACAGAGACCCAACCAAAAAAGAAAATTATAGGCCAGTTTCTCAGATGAACATAGACACAAAAATTTTCAAAACTCACAAACTGAATGGAAGAAAGCAACAAAAAGATTAGTAACCATGATCAAGTCAGTTTCATCCCAGAGATTCAGGGATGGTTCAACATACATAAATTGCTACCACATAAACAGACTCAAGGACAGAAATCCCATGATTATCTCATTAGATGCATAAAAGGCCTTTGCCTTTGACAAAATCCAACATCCATTTATGAAAAATGTGATGGAGAATCTAGGGATACGGGGCACATATCTCCACATATCTAGGGCACTATGTAAAAAACTTACAGCCAACATCATACTAAGGAGAGAAAAACTCAAAATAATCTAATTAAAATCAGGAACAAGACAAGGATGCCCACTTTCTCCATTCTTGTTAAATATAGTACTTGAAGTCTTAGCTAGAACCATAAGATGAAGGAGATAAAGGGAATGCAAGTCAGAAAAAAAAGAAGTCAAAGTATCCTTATTTGTAGACGATATGGTTCTGTACTTAAAAGACCCTGATTACTGCATCAGAAATTTTGTAGATCTGATAAAAAAACATTCAGCAAAGCAGAGGGATATGAAATTAACATACAAAAATCAGTAGCCCTCCCATATACCAATTAACTATATTGAGAAAGAAGTCAGGGAAATGATGCCATTCATGATAGCCTCAAAAACATAAAATATCTTTAATTAAATCTAACAAATGAAGTGACGGACTTACACAATAAAAACTTTGAGACATTAAAGAAAGAAATTGAAGAAGATACCAGAAGATATAAAGAATGCCTATGCTCATAGATCAGTAGGATTATTATTGTTAAAATGATCATCCTGACAAAAGAAATCTACAGATTCAGTGAAATCATCGCTAAAATTCAAACACAATTCTACAGAAAAATTGAAAAAAAATCTCAAATTTCATATGGAAATACAAAAAACCCAGGATACCCCCAAATAATCCTGAACAGTAAAAGAAATGCTGGAAGCATCACCACCCCGACTTCAAATTACACTACAGAGATATAGTAATACAAACAGCATGGTACTGGCATAAAAGCAGACACATGGACAAATGAAATATAAATGAGAACCCAGATTTAAATTCATGTACATACAGAGTCACTTGATTTTTGACGAAGGATACAAAAAACAAATATTGGAGAAATGACAGCATGTTCAACAAATGGTGCTGGTCAAATTGGATAGCTATATATAGAAGAATGAAGCTCAATCCCTATCTCTTAACTTGCATAAACCTAAACTGCAAGTGGATCAGGGTCCTCAACATAAGACCTCGAACCTGGAAGTAGGGAACACACTGGAACTTACAGATGTGGAAAAGGATGTTTTGAGCAAGACACCAATAACTCAGGCATTAAGACAAGCAATTGACAAATGAGACATCAGGGAACTTAAAAGTTTCTGTACAGCAAAGGGCAGCATCATTCAAGTTATGAGTCAATCCACAGACTGGTGAAAAAAATCTTAACCAGCTACACAGAGGCTAGTATCTAGAATACACAAAAACCTAACAAGCTAAACATCAAAAAAAAAACCCACAAAAAAAACTAATTAAAATTGGGCAAGGTACTAAACAGGGAGTTCTCAAATGATGAAACACAAATGACTGGGAAATATTTTTTTAATGTTAAAAATACTTAACCATTAGGAAAATGCAAATTAAAACTACTTTGAGTTTTCATTTTACCACAGTCAGAATGGCTAATACCCCCCAAAACAAATGATGCTAAATGCTGGTGAGGATGTGGGGATGGGGACTATTTTTTCACTGTTGGAGAGAGTGGAAGCTCATGTAGCCATTATGGATATCAATGTGGAAGTTCCTCAAAAAAGTAAAAACAGATCTCCCACATGCTCTAATCATACCACTCTTGGGAATATACCCAAGGGACTCTGTATTCTGTTACATAGATACCTGTTCATTCATGTTCATTGCCACCTTCTTCACAATAACCAGGAAATGAACTCAACACAGGTGTCAATCAACTGAAGAATGGATAATGAAAGTATAGTACATTTACATAATGGAATATTATTCATCTAGTAAGAAAAACAAAATTATGAAATACACAGATAAATGAATGGAATTGGAAACCATCATCCTATTTGAGGTAACCCAGACCCAGAAAGTATCACATCTTCTCTCTCAGAAGTGGATGCCAGCTTTCAATATTTAGATAAGTGTCTTTCAGTTTGAAAATCCTTAGAGATCAGGAAACTAAGTTAGTGGCCATGGGGTGTGGATGGTTCATGGAAGGAGAGATAGAATACAGAGATATAAAGGGGAAAAGGATAATAAGTGATAGGATAGATTTATTGTAGTGGGAAATGAGAGGGTAGGGCAGAAGAGGGAGTAGGAGGAGGGATAACTAGCACTAAAGGGCTTTTGAAAGAGTCATATGAAAACCTAGAATAGAAACTTCTTTTAATATATACATGTACAATATGAAAAGAGTTTAAATGCAGTTACTTTATATAAGGGGTTCAGTGGCTCTAGTAGACACCATAGGCTTGCAAATGAAAAACCCAATGCCAGGACTGATCTCCCTATTTTGGAGTTGTTGACCAGAGTGATCTCATAGATCCTCAAATAATATTGAGTATTGCTATTGCACTTCGTTACTCACCAGAACTTGATAGTAAGGCCCTATTGCTGAAGATATTACATACCTGAGTCACATGACAATAAGGAGAAGAACTCAAGCTGGTACTGACCTTGAAGGTACATTTCTGCTGGCTAGCTTTCATAGTACTAAAAGGTGATATGCATGCTACTGGCAGAGAAATGTAATCATCAACTTTACCCAGCTGTGAATCCTTTGACCTGCAATACCAACTTGCTTGGCAAAATAGTCCCATTGGTGCAATAGTGGCACAAATATTATGGGAGTAACCAACCACCCTATAACTGGATTTAAGGCCAGCTTCACAATAGGGAGTCTATACCTGACGCTATTATCATGGTCAAGAACCTGTGACTAGATAAGTCACAGGCTATAGGGAAGACCTTACTACTATTATTCTGCTAAATAGACATAATATTAAACTGATTTGTAATGACTTATTATTATACCCATAGATTACTGTGTCTCTCAACTCTCACTAGTGAAGCTTTTTCTTGCAGCAGATAGAAATTAACAGAGGCCCATATATGCTCTAGATGCAGAATAAGAGACTGTGGAGTGACCAGCCCTAAATAGGGCACCTACATCTCCCCCTCTCCTTCCTAGGCTCAGGGATCATTGCCAAAGAGGGGGTGGAAATATAAGAGCCAGGGGTGGTAGATAAATATAAGGAAATAGTGTTGTCCGAATACTACAGGGTTGTTGCCCATATAAACCCGCATTGCTTATGAGAGCATGCACAAGCCCCCAGAACTGTTAAACTTTTTGAAAATAATGTGACTAGCTGAAGAAAATACATAATATAAGACTCCTAGCCTGGCGTGGAGGCGCACACCTTTAATCCCAACTCTTGGGAAACAGAGGCAGGCAAATCTCTGAAAGATACAGGCCAGCCTTCTAAATCACGAGTTCCAGGACAGTTGGGGTGACAGGGAGACCCTGTCTCAAAAAGAAAATGAAAACAAACAAACAAAATAATTAAACATGATATATGAAGTGAAGGACATGGAGAGATGGTTCAGAAGAGGACCTGGGTTCAGTTTCCAGCACCCATGAGATGGCTAATAATCACTTGTAACTCTAGTTCCAGGGGATCTGACACCCTTTTCTGGCCTACACAGTGACTGTATACACATGTACACTTACACAATTTTTTTTTAATTTAAAAAAGAATAATTCACCAATGTTTAAGATTTGAATTTATTTTTTTCCAAATCGAGAGAAGACAATTTTGCAATATTTTTTATTTTAAAACAAATTGAATGTGCTCAGTGAATCTTCACCATGCTAAATATTTATACATTAAATTAAAAATTAAAAATAAAATTGCCCCCCCAAATAAAACAAAAACAAGATCAAGAACAAGAAATGAAGTTGGGGGATGTGAGGGAGGACGTCTGGGAGAAGTTAGAGGGACAATGAGGGTATGAATAGCACATATCTAAATACATTGCATTCATGTATGAAATTACCAAAGAATAAATTAATAATTTAAAAGAATTAATTTTAAGATGACAGTTTTAAGCAACTAAAGAGTATGCTGGGTCACATCTGTAACTTCAACACTCAGGAGGCTGAGGCATGAGAATTGTCTTTTGCTGGAGGACAGTCAGGAGTTTTGAACATACATAGGAGTTTTGATCCTGGGCTGCAGTGTGAGAACTTGTCTCAAAGAAAAAAAGGTCATGTTGAACTACTGAAACACATACTTTTGATGGGAATGTAAATTGTTATATCAACTTTGGGAAAAAGTGTTTGGCATCTACTAAAGCTATATGCATGTATTCTATGCAATCTAGAAACCTCATTCAAAAGAAGTTAGTGTATATGTGCATCAAAATAAATGTCAAAACTAAAAGAAAAGCTAAACTTATAAAGTAGATAGTATAAGTGTGGTTACCAGAGTCTGGTAGGGTGTGGGTTAGGGAGAGATTTGTTGATTAAAAAGTACCAAGTTTCAGTTAGATAGGACAAACAGTTTCTGAGATTTATTGCACAGCAGAGTGACTATATAAATAATAATAATACATCACAAAATAGGTAAAAGCAAATTTCAAATTTTAAATTAAAAAAATGTTTTTTGGGGACCAAAGAGATGGCACAGCAGTTAAGAACACTGACTGCTCTTGCAGAGGATCCAGGTTCAGTTCCCAACACCGACATGGCAGCTAAAAACTGTCTGTAACTCCAGTATGGGGGGAATCTGATGACCTCTTCTGACCTCTGCGGGGATTGCATGATATGGGTGCACTTACATATATGTAGGCAAACCAGTCATACAGGTAAAATAAAAACAAATAAACAAACTTTAAAAATACTTTTTGAAGCCTGAATATGTAGGTCAGTCATAGAGTGCTTGTCTAGTATGTGTGAGGCACTGGGTTCAATACCCAGAATACACACACACACACACACACACACACACACACACACACACACATACACACACACACACACGCACACACACGCACACACGCACACACACACACACTTTGAGTATTATTTTAGCATTTGTATGTATTGAAGAATACTTTCTCCTTATGTAGTGATTTTTTTTACTCTTTTGTTCTTTATTTTTATTTTTTTAGAAGCATTTCATTACAGCTTTAACATACTCATTAACAGTTTCCAGAGCAAAGATACATCTCTTTCAAAAGTGGCTATAAAATTTTTAGGTTTGCTGTTGAATTAATACAGTTATACAATATTGAACTCAGTATAAGCCCTGTAAGACATAAAATTGAATGAGTTTTTAACATTTTAAAGAGATCTCCATTTCATTTTAAAATATACTATTTCTTACAGACTCATTGTTTTTGCTCATAACACTGCAATGTTGGCGCATGCATCTCTAATCTGTATGTATCTGATCATTACTAGTCATAATCTGTTGCACTCAGTTCCTTGGAACCTGTGTATGTCTGTAAAGTCGTTGGGTAGATTTCAATGGTAGTGTTTATCACCTCTACTAATTAACATGACGTAATTTTTATGCTTCCTCTTCAAATATAATTCATTTTTTTAATTCGTTGTTTTTTTGTGTGTACATGTATATCACACAGAACATCCCAAACCATCTTATTCAACTGTACACCCACTTCCCATATAGCACCCTCCCATAGCCTCCCTCCCCTGACTAGAGCCCTTATACTCTGTTATCCCTGCTACTGTCTGTTGTGATGTCACCACCCCCAGCCATTCCCCACTGCTTGTCCATCTGGTGATTCTAGTCAGCCTATCAAGAAGTCTTTGTTTTAGGAAGGTCAGCTGTTCCTCATCTAGCAGCAATTGCTTGTCAATATTCCTTTAGATAAGACTGGGGTCTGATGTTCATTCTCCCAGTTCTATGCTGGGTAACTATCTGGGAGTCCCTTGGGCCGTCCTGGCCAACAACTTAAAGGAAGGTACTCCTATCTGGCATTGTTGCTTGTTATGTAGCCTTTAGCTATACATATGGACTTTAAAAAATTATATTGGCCCCTTTAATCTTTGGTTATACTTTCCTTTTGGGTGCTTAGGGTCATACAATCGTCCCAGATAAACCAATTTATTTTTACTCTTAAGGTCGTTTGAGGATCTGTTCCTCAGGGGTCACATGGTCTTGGGAGGAGCCCCTGGCTCCTTTCTTTTACCAGTTCCGCCTATGTGAAGATAAGTCAAAGGTCCTGCTCAACCATGGTTGGCTTCGCTTGAAGAACAGAGGAAATGATTCCTCTGTGTTGACCCTCCTCTTCGTAGACTGGACACTGGTTTAAGTCCATCTTGTGGGGTCGCCTCGCCTTCCTTGAGCAAGTGGACAGGTGACCCAGGACATTTTGAGAGATGCTCATAGTCCCCTGGAACTAGTCAACCTAGGAGGGCAAGGAGCAAAAACTGTCCTTTATGTCCCTCTGACCAAATTAGTATAGGCCTCAAAGTATGTCTGTTAAACATCCAAGAAGGTTAGTTCCACCAGTCTGGTACTTTTAATTACTGTGTGTCATGTAGATCAATCTTGGGCAAAGACCAATTGTTCTCAGATAAACCTTGCCTAGACATATATTTCTTGATCTGTATGTATAATTTGTCAGTAGGTTGTTGGACTAATATGGTTCCCTCTGGTTTTTAAAACCAACTAGGCATTATTTATCTCTCACCTTGTGTAACCCCTCTATCATGGTTTCCCCAATTAAGGTGCCCCCATTTTTCCCCTTTCTCCTTTAATAATACCCTACTTCTATGGCCCTACCTCTCTTGAGGTCCTTCTTTCCCTTTATCCCCTAGGTTTCTTGTATACCCTTCCCTCTCCTCTTCCTTAAATTAAACCAATTTTTATCCATATACCCCTTATTAACATGTTTCCTACTGTTCTTTTCTTTCAGGTTCTTTCTTTCCCTTTACTTCCCTGTTTCCTATCCATTATCCTGGTTCCTGTAGTTATGTCTAGATACATACTCACTTACCAGGCTTTGGTTCTAGGATCCACATATGAGGGAGAACATACGTTGATTTTTTTTCTGACTCTGTATTATTTCACCTAGTATAACAGTTTCTAGTTCCATCAGTTTACCTGCAAATTTCATGATTTCATCTTTCTTTACTGGTGAGTAAACGCCATCATATAAATGAACCACATTTTCATTATCTACTTGTCAGTTGAGGGACACTTAGGTTGCTTCCATTTCTTAGCTATTGTGAAAAGCAGCAAAAACATGGATGTACAAGTGCCTCGGCAATAGGATTTGTTCTTTGGGTATACGCCAAGGACTGGTATAACTGGGTCAAATGGTAGGTTCATTTGTAGTTTTCTAAGAGTTCGCCACACTGCTTTCCATAGGGGTTGAACAAGTTTGCAGCCCCACCAGCAGTGGATGAGCCTTCCCCTTTCCCCACATCCTCTCCAACATTTGGTATCATTTGTACTCTTGATCTTAGCCAGTCTGACTGGGGTAAGATGAAATCTTAAAGTGGTTTTAATTTGCATTTCCCTAATTACTAGTGATTTTGAACATTTTTTAAGATGCTTCATAGCCATCTTTACTTCTTTTGAGAACTCTCTGTTCAGCTCCTTAGCCCATCTTTGGATTGGGTTACTTCCTGTCTTGATTCTTTGTTTTTTGAGTTCTTATAGATTCTGGATGTTAAACCTCTGTCAGATGTGCTGCTGGTGAAGATTTTCTCCCATTCTGTGGGGTTTTGTCTTCACTTACCTGGTTGCCTCTAATGTAAAGAAGCTTTTTAGTTTAATGAGGTCCTATTTGTTGATTCTTGACCTTGTTCCTTGAGCAGTTGATTTCTGGTTTAGAAAATCCTTTCCTACACCTATAACTTGTAGGTTTTTGCCAATGTTTTCTTCTATCAGTTTCAGAGTTTCAGGCTTTATATTGAGGTCTTTGATCCATTTGGAATAGACTTTTGTGCAAGGTGAAAGATGGGGGTTTAGTTTCATTCTTCTACAGTTGGAGATCCAGCTTTGCCAGCACCATTTGCTGAACATGCTGTCTTTCCTCCATTGAATGTTCTTGGTCAAATACTAGGTGGCCAAAATTGCATGTTCTCATACTTGGGTCTTGAATTTCATTCCATTGATCTATGTTGTTTTTATGACTATAGCTCTGGCATAGTAATCCCCCAGCATTGCTCTTAGTGCTCAGGGTTGCTTTGGCTATCCAAGGTGTTTTGTGCCTCCATATGAATCTTAGGATTTTTTTTCCAATTCTGTGAAAAATGTCATGGGAATTTTGATTGGCATTGCATTGAATCTATAAATGGCTTTTGGTAGGATGTTCATTTTCACAATATTAACTCTTCTAGTCCATGAGCATGGGCAGTCCTTCCATCTTCTTACGTCTTCCTCAATCACTTTCTTTAAAGATTTAAAATTTTCATTGTAGAGGTCTTTGGTGTCTTTGGTTAGGTTTATTCCAAGATATTTTATTTTCTTTGCAGCTGTTGTGAATGGGAAGGTTTCCCTGTATTCTTTCTCCAATTGTTTATTATTGATAT
>NW_008340643.1:2598321-2598874 GCF_000622305.1 Nannospalax galili
TGGTGGCACGTTTGGGATCTCTTAAGTATAGTATCATATCATCTTCAAAAAGTGATAGTTTGACCTCTTCTTTTCCAATTAGTCCTCCTTTAATTTCATTCTCCTGTCTTATTGTTCTTGCAAGAGTTTCAAGCACTACATTAAAGAGAAGTGGAGATAGTAGACAGCCTTGTCTGGTTCCTGATTTCAATGGGCGTGCTTTCAGTTTTTCTCCATTTAGAATGATGTTGGCTGTGTATTTATTATATATGGCTTTAATTATACTGAGGTATGTTCCCTCCAGTCCAATTCCCTCTAGGACTTTAAACATAAATGCATATTGAATTTTGTCAAAGGCCTTCTCTGCATCTATTGAGATGACCATGTGGTTCTTGTCTTTGAGGCCATGTGTGTGATTTATGACGTTTATTGACTTATGTGTATTGAGCCATCCCTGAATCTCTGGGATAAAGCTGGCTTGATCATGGTGGCTGATCTTTGTGATGTGTGTCTGTATGCGGTTTGCAAGTATCTTGTTGAGAATGGTTGCATCTATGTTCATGAAGAATATGTG
>NW_008340643.1:2599298-2615954 GCF_000622305.1 Nannospalax galili
TTTAACTGGGCTAGTGGTCGTTCAATCTTGTTTATCTTTACAAACAACCAGCTCTGCATTCGTTAATTTTTTTGTATTGTTTTCTTTGTTTTGATTTCATTAATTTCTGCCCTGATTTTTGTTATTTCTTCTTGTCTGCTGAGTTTGGGTTTCATTTGTTATTGCTTTTCAAGTGTCTTGAGTTGCAATGTTTTCTTCTTCCCCATTTTTTAATGCAGGCACTTAGAGCTATAAATTTCCCTCTAAGGACAGCTTTCAGCATGTCCCAGAGGCTTTTTTGTGTTGTATTGTCCTTTCCATTTAGCTCCAGGAATACTTTATTTCTTTCTTAATTTCTCTTTAGACCCATTCCTCATTCAGGAGTGTGTTGTTTCATCTCCATGTGTTAATGTTGTGACTAGGGCATCTTCCTGTGTTGATTTTAAGCTTTATTGTATTGTGGTCTGATACAATGCATGGAATTATTTCAATCATTTCTATTATTTGAGGTTTGTTTTGTGCCCCAGTATATAGTCGATTTTGGAGAAGGTTTCATGGGGCGTTGAATATAATGTATGTCCTTTGGTGCTTGGGTAGAATACTTGGTAGATGTCTGTTAGGTCCATTTCATATATGGTATTGTTTACTTCAGATGTCTCTCTGTTAACTCTGCACTGTTGACCTATCTTATGGTGGCAGTGGGGTATTGAAGTCCCCTACTATTAATGAATTGGGATTAATTGGGGTCTTAAAGTCCTGTGGTATTGTTTTTATGAAGCTGGTTGCACCAGAGTTTGGTGAATATATATTCATGATTGTAATATCTTCTTGGTTAATTGTTCCTTTGAGCAGAATGAAGTGGCCGTCTTTATCTCTTCTTGTTAGTTTTAGTTTATAATCTATTTTGTCAGATATTAGAATTGCAACGCCTGCTTTTTTTCATACTACCATTCATTCGCTTGGTATATTTTTTCCATCCTTTAACCTTAAGAATAGTGCCTGTCCTTGAAAGTGAGATGAGTTTCTTGCAGGCAATAAAAAGATGGGTTTTGTTTCTTAATCCATTCACCTAGTCTGTGTCTTTTGACTAAGGAGTTCAGTCTGTTAATATTTAAAGTTATTATTGAAAGATGTGTACTGAATTCTGTCATTTTTATTTCTATTCACATTCTTGATATAGCTGTACTTTTCCACAGTTATACCTTCATTGAATTTCTTTCTGCAACCCCTTGGGTATAGTCATTCCTTTCTTCAGCTCTTTGTATTGCTTCCAGAACTCTCTGAAGGGCTGGTTTTGTGGACATGAATTCCTTCAGCCTATTTATATCATGGAAGATTTTTCTTTCCCCTTTGACTATAATAGACATTTTGGCTGGTCATATAGCAATCTGGGTTGGCCTCTGTGGTCATTTAAAACTGGGAATACTTTGGTTCAGGCTCTTCTGGCTTTCATAATTTGCACTGAAAAGTCAATTGTAATCCTAATGGGTTTTCCTTTATATGTGACTTGTTGTTTTTCTTTTACAGCTTTCATTATTGCCTATTTGTCCTGTACATTTAGTGTATTTGCTATGATGTGCTGTGGAGAGTTTCTTTTCTGGTCCTTTCTGTTTGGTGTTCTATATGCTTCTTGTATTTGTATGGGCATATCTTTCTTTAATTTTGGGAAATTTTTTTCTATGAGTCTGTTGAGGATCTGGTCCATGCCATTAATTTGCAATTTTTCTCCTTCCTGTATGCCTATGATTCATAGGTTTGGTCTTTTTATGGTGTCACACAATTCCTGCATATTCCATTCTTGTGCTTTCTTAAATTTTTCATAATCTTTGCTTGAGTGGTCTAGTTCATCCACTTTATCTTCCAGTCATGATATTGTTTTCCATTTCATTCATCCTATTGGTGAGGCGTTCTCCTGTCGTTTCTAGTTGGCTTACTGAGTGTTTTACTTCCTTCTTCATTTCAGATTGAGTAGTCTTCAATATTTCTAGCTCTTTTCTGAATTCATTCAGAAGTTTATCCCTATCTCCCTTCAGTTCTTTGATTTCTTTGTGTTCTTTAAATTCACTGAATTCTTTTAGCATGTTTATAATTGTTCTTTTGAGTTCCATGTCCTGCATTATCTCTAGGGGGTTCTCATTGTACTCCTTTAGAAGATTATTGGTGGGGATATGTTATTTTGGTTTTTCATGTTATTATTTTTTCTCTGTGATTTTGACGTGTGAATTTCTTTTATAGTTTCTGATTCTTGTGTGAGACTCAAGCCTTCAAGTTTATGTCTGTTTCTTTTTGTGAACTTTATGTGCCTTTGTGTTTTACTTTTGGGGCATGAAAAGCTGGTTGGTGTAAGCTTGCAGTTCTCTCTTTTGATTTTATATTGGATGGCCAGATTGCTTTTGTCTTCAGAGAGTTCTCACAGAGGCCCATGTCAGAGGAGGATCAGATGCTCTCAGGCTTTCTCCTAAAGTCTGGATCCGTCCAGGAAAGATGTTGTCCTCAGGAATTTGGCTGTTGGACCGGCCTGGGAGTAGGGCCCAGGAAAGATGCTGGCCTCTGGCAGCTGGTGTCCGTGTCACCCAAAGATGCAAAGGGAGATGGGGGCGGGAAGTGGCCCCAAGGGATCCTGGGATCTGCAGGGAGGAACTGGGTTGGTCTGGATGCAAAGGATCAGGAAGGTGAGAGCTCAGCCCCCGTGTCCAAGAAAGAGGCTGGTGGATTGTGCAGCCCAGGGAAACAGAGAGAGGGAAGGGCAGGCCCAGGCCCAGAGGGCTCCTGGGGATCACGAGAAGGAACTGGGATGCAAAGGATCAGGAAGTAGTGGTGGTTCCCCTGGTGTGTGTGGCACCAAGACAAGGAATGGGACAGGACCCAGGCTAGGAGTAGAGATGGGCGGGGGAGATGGGAGAGTGAATGAGTCTGGGGGAGTCAAGGTGCTGAGGGCCCTATGGACATATCCAGCAGAGAGGCTTGAGGGTTGTGTCACTGTTTTGTTTTTTTTAAGACGGGGTCTCCCTCTAGCCCCAGGTGGCCTGGAATTTTCTACTTAGACTAACTTGGCCTGGATTTCATGGAGATCTGCTTGTCTCTGCCTTCCAAGTGCTGGGATTAGAGGTGTGTACCATCACACCCAGCTTCTTTTTACTCTTTTAATGATGTAAATGTTCTTTATTTAAGTGTTGACTGATTTACAAATAGGGATTTCTAAGGTTGATTCTTATGGGAATGAGTTTTTTAAAAATATTTTTATCACTTCTTTGAGAGTTTTGTACAATGTATGTTGATCTTATTCTCTCCTCCTCAACTCCTCCCAGATCCACCCCACCTCCCTACCCACCGAAATTCATGTTCTTCTTTTCCCATTGAGTCTAGTCTGTGTTGCCCAAATACTCTTGAATGTGGAATCTGCGCTGGAGCTTGGTTAACCTACCAGGGTCATGCCCTTAAAGAAAACTGGCTCTTCCTCTCACAACAGCTATCAAATGCCATTAGCTTGGGCTGGAGAGATGGCTCAGCAGTTAAGAACATTGAATGTTCTTGCAGAAGACCTGGGTTCAAATCCCAGCACCCACATGGCAGCTAATGACTGTCCATAACTCCAGTTCCAGGGGATCCGACAGCCTCTTCTGTCCTCAGAGGGCATTACACGACAAGGGTGCACTTACCTACATGCAGGCAATACACGTATACACATAAAAATATAAAAATAATAAATAAAATATTTAAAAAGTGCTTGCTGTGATTTGAGACTGCATTTTGCATTTTTGTATCTTCATGTGCTTCTTGCCCTCATGAATTAGTTCCTTTCCTGCAGTTTCCATTTCTGTGAAATATTTTTCCACTTGTGATTTAATTCTTTGAATATATAATCATGGCCATTGAAAAGTATGTACATATTGACTCCATGCTCTAGATTTTCTGCCAGTTCCTTTTCTATTGCAATTTTTGAAAACTTGGATTTCAGTTATCTGTCATCTCATTATATGCTTGATTATTTTTGATTGAGTGCCAGATATATGCAAATGTTTTGATGCTCTATGTAATACAAACTTTCTCCAGAGAGGGTTTATTTTTGGATTTGTTAGACAACTAGGAATGAGGATAATCACTTTTTTCCAGTCAGGAATTGAGATGAATTAAAGCTGGGTTTTAAACTTTTTTTCCCTTTTTTTTTTTTTTTGAGGACTATTTTATTTCCAGTTCACCATCCTGCCTAGAATGTAACTTGTGGTTTTGATTGTAGCTTGTGATAATTAGCAGGACCCTTCTCCCTAACAGTCTGAATTCCACTTTTTTGTTCCTTTATATGCCATTATGCTTAGCTTTTCAGCCTCTTAACTCCTGCTTTCGCTTTTGTCATTGGCAATTGCCTCGGTGGTGGAAATAGTCTTCAAAGCCTAACAGGAGTCTTTTGGCTTCCACTTTTTTTTGGATCTTGACTCTGCAGTCTTTTTTTTGGTCTTTTTGAGACAGGGTCTCCCTGTAGCCTCAGCTGCCATGGAGCTCGCCATGTAGACCAGGCTGGCCTCAAATTCACAGAGATCTGCTGGCCTCTGTCTGTTGAGTGTTGTGCTTAAAGGCGTGTGCCTCCATGCCCAGCCTGACTCTGCAGATTCTTAATGCCTTGGTAGTTTGGTGATTCATTCAAGTTTAAGGTGTATTTTTTTTTCTTCTTGTTTTCCTCAGTTTTTCTTAATTGCCCTTAGCAGGATTATTGGTCTGGAACAGCTTCCTGAGCCCTTGTCCCATAGGGAACTTTTAGAAAGCATAAACCTGATAATGCTACTTCTTTCCTTAGAAAACTTTATGAAGTCCTAGTTTCTTTCCACTTCTACCTTGATTCCTCCATTTTGCATTTTCATCTAAATCTCATGTGTAACTTCATGTTTCCATGATTTTTTCCTGTATTTTGACTGCTACTTGGAGTTTTTTTCTGTCTCTTCTCTGACTCAAACACTGTTTCTTTCTTTATAACTCATGTTCTATTTTTTAATTTCCTTAGACTCCCTTTTGTGTTTGGCCTCTATATTTCAGATATATATATGCTGAGTGAGACTGTCATGTAGTTGTACAATTATTTGTTCATTTTTCTGTTTTCCTTGCTAGAATGTGAACTTCACTGTGGCTCAGACCATATATAAATCATCTTTTGATTTCATGTGGCTGGTACAGTACTTAGCATCAAAGACATAGGAAGTAAATGTTCTTGGACTGAAATGAGTTCAGCTACAAAAACACGTACAACTATAAGCATGACTTGTTTCAAGGTTACCTCCCAGTTGGTCTTTTTCAGGAGCTGCTGGAGGCCTTACCTAGGAATGAGGAAGTGAGAGATCTTTGGCTTTTTTCTTGTCTGGTCAGCTGTATACTTTTGTTACAGTAACAAAAAACCTCTTAAAACTAGTGAAGAGTATACAAATCTCTGACACAAGACCCAACTTTATAGTTTTGTCAGATCCTCTGGTCATGGGACCACCCCTAGGAGGGTGAGTTCCCTTTAAGTTATGCTAAAGAAGTGGGCAGAATACCTAGTATGTTAATGTGATGGTAAACTTTTCCTATCCAGAATTCTCACCTCTTAGAGCAGTTCTTAAAGACCCAGTCACAGACATGAGGTCTCCTTAAGTCTTGCTCACTTTTCTGAATTGAAAAGTGTAACCTCTCCTTTTCTTCTTCATCTCCTTCTAACCATGTTCTTCCAAATGCTTTGGGCTGCCCCAAAGTATTTCTTGACTTTTTTCCCTGAAGTTCCCTTTTCCCCACCATGGGGCTACAAGTTCGCCAAGTGTCTGTCTGACCTCTATGGCAGCTCTAAATGGGTGTGGCTTCATGGCTTTTTTTTCCCTTTCTTCTCTCCATTCTCCTCAAGGTAAGTGCTGAGATTTAGGGCTTGCCTGCCTGAGGATTTTTCTTTATATTCTAATAATTTTATCCTAAAGCTTCTGTTTTAGTCCATTCTTAAATTCTTTTATAGATGAGACTAAGAACCCTAGAAGGTGACCTTGCTTCTTCCCTGTATCATTTTCATCATATTTCTTAACTGTTATTCTTACTGTCCATTGTGTCTAATGATATCATAGATTAGTCAATGCCCCAAATCATGTCTAGTATTAATTGTTTACCTCTCACTCACTGTATGATTTTTTCCAAGTTCAAATTTTTTAAGTACAGGATCCTTAGTTTTATTTCTCTGCTTCAAGCCATTTGTTCTTACTAGATCTTCATAGTTCTTTGTGAGCATTTTTCACACATCCTGATTGTCAGCAGGAAATGGACATCTTCTAGGTTGAGTGTTACCTGAAAAAGGCTTTCCTGTTGTGTAGATGACATTTTCTCTGTGTTTATCCTCAGGATCTTGTTACTAAATGTGTGCCCTCTTCACCTCTCTAGCCTTCAACTGTCTGGGAGATTTGCTATTCTATTGTTTCATAGCCTATGAACAATATTGCTCTTGTCAAACTTGGATGTCCATCAAGATAGTAATAAGTATTCAAGTTAGAATGTAGTTCAATATCCTATTTATTGATTCATTTATCTCTTTCTATCCTTTACTGATGGTTTAGGAAAGGCTAAGCAGTATAAAGCAATAACAAAGATGTAAGACACAAAAGAATTTTCAAAATAGCAAAAGGAGAAAAACATTAGCAAGAATTCATTGCTGTAAGCGGCTATACATTTCACAAACCAAATTTAGCCCTCTGTGTCTTGGTGGCTAGGACAATAAAGCAAGAAACTCAGGTTTTATATTTTACATTTTCTCTAGTCTGGACCACTATACTTTCTCTTGAGAAACTAACAACTTTCTGGATAGACCTGAGAGAAGCTTAGCACTGCATTCCTTATGGGAAGAGTTTAAGAATGTTACAAAATTTGCTTACACGTTTTATTTTACAAAGGTAAGACTTCTTGATTTATTTGGTTCTCAGTAAAACCCAATGTTCAGTGTTAAATTATTGTTCTACAAAGAATTCTAGAGTGACGGTAAAGTTTACCAAACATGCATGTTTCAGATAACTTCACTTAATCCAAGGATGGAATTGGAAAAATATTGAAAAAGACCTGTTAACATCTCTCAGTCTATCAATTTGTCATTGTGATAGAATCATGTGTTTTTCTCAATATTACAAATATTTAATATTGCAAATAGTGGTAGAAATATTCATATAGGTAAGAAAAGAAACAAACTAACAATACAAATCATAATAAATTCCATTCTCTTTTCATGAAAATTAATTATGTCAGCTATGGGTTGGATTGTGGTTGTGATTTCTATGCAGTTTAAATTATATTTAATAACAACTACCATCAGAAACACTGTATATTTAAAAAACAAATTTAACCCTGTATCTCCTGATGGCTAGGCCAAAAGAGGAAAGAAACTCAATAGACTTTATAACTTAAACTTTCTCTGACTCATTTAAGTTTCTCCTAAGAAACTAGCAATAGCTTTCTGGGTATTCATCAGGCAGATGACATTGTGATAGATGCTGAATATGTGGAAATGAACAAACACTTATACTCTACAGTCCTGTGGTTGAATATAAGAACAGAGATGAACAGATATGGATGTTAAAAGGATGTAGAGATCTGCATTATTCAGGGTTCTTTAAAGGAACAGAAATCACAAATGAATGAATAAATAAAAAAAATTCACTTACAGAATAGCATCTGAGTAGTCCAACAATGGCTGTGCCATACTGGAGAGGTTGAGAATTCAGTAGTTGCTCAGTCCATAAGGCTGAATGTCTCAACAGTCCCAATATGGCACTAAAGGCTTGAAGGGTTCCTGGTGATCCAGAAGCCTTCAGTCTACATTGGAATATGAAGAAATTGGTTCTACTTTCAGTGAAGGAATGCCACAGCAACAAGATGAGCCCACCAGTGAGAGAGAAGGCAAGCAGGCAAAAAGTGAAACCTTCCTTTTGCCATCACCTTTTATGTGAGCTGCCATCAGAAGGTAATGTCCACATTTAGGGTAAGTCTTCTGTCTTCAAATAATCTGATCAAGAAAGTCTCTCATTTCAGTTAATTCCAGATCCATTCAAGTTGACAACCAAGATTAGCTATCACAAGTCCACACCTTGTCAACTTGATACCCAATTGGATCTCCTTATGTCTTGCTTAATTTCCAAATGAAACAATGGCAAGGTCATAATTCTGTCTAACATGATATAACTATCCCATCATACAATGATCAATGCATTATATATCTTAGAATGTTCTTGAGGAATGCGTAGTCTTTTAGTGTCTTAAAACCTAAATAGGATAATATAGATTTACAACATTTAACACATCTCAATTATGTAATTTTTTAAAATAGGAAATAAAACACAAATATCTACTTAATATATGTATATATGTATAAGCATGTTCTTAAAAAAAAGGACAGAAACACTCATGTCCATTACAATCCTCGTTTCTGCAACTGGTTACATGGCCTTAGCTGATATTTATAACATCTTTCCTCTATTACCCATTCTTTATTTCCTGCACCCCCAGCAAGTCCCTCTGCAGGTCTTGGCTCTTTCCCTAGAAGAGCCCACACCTTCATCCCTGGAGGGGACCGTTTGTTATCCTACTTGGATTAGGTTGTTGCAGCTTCCCTCTTACCTTAATCACAGGATACAGTAAGAGCAAAAGACACCATAAAGAATCTTCTGCCTTCCAGACATAATCTTCCTTACCTTCACTGTGGAGAAACAGTCCAATTGCCCCCTGGTAGTCCGGATCAATCACCCCTCCTAATACTGCTATTCTTTTCTTAGCCTGTTGACTTAAGGACATCAGAAGTCCAAAGTGGCCAGAAAAGGAAGTCTTAGATTCCAGTTCAATGGAATGTTTGTTGTGTCTCCTGGCAGAAGCACTCACCCTTCTGGAACCAAAACTTTCAAGCCAACACAGCACAAAGTCTCAGGTACATGAAGCAAAAATTGTCCTAGAGGGTCACTAAGGGTGATAGTGAGTGGAACCATTCCCACTTCTACCACTTGATTCCTAGACCTGTGATCTCCTTTGCTGTAGGAAATACGATACCATATATTGGATGCTGATTCAAAGCATATACTGCCTTCTGGAGGACCCTACCCCAGCCCTCCAGGATATTGTCACCTACTTGGCACTTTAACTATGTCTTTAAAAGGACATTCCGCTGTTCTATCAAGTCAGCTGCTAAGGATGGTGGGGACCATGAAGACCAGTGAATTCCATGACTATGGGCCCACTGCCACACTTCTTTGGTTGTGAAATGAGTTCCCTCATCAGAAGTGATGCTGCTTGGAATATCATGATGGTAGATAACGCATTCATTCTGTAAGTCTCCAGATGGTAGTTTTGGTGGAAGCATTGCATGCAGGAAAGGTAAATCCATAACCAGAATAAGTATCTATTCCTGTATGGCAAAGTGCTGTCCCCTCCATGATGGAAGTGGTCGAATGCAGTCAACCTGCCATCAGGTTGCTGGCTGGTCACCCTGGGGAATAGTGCCTTGTTGGGGGCTCCATGTTGCTTTTTACTGTTGACAGATCTGGCACTCAGCAGTAGCTATAGCCAGGTCAGCCTTAGTGAGAGGAAGTCCATGTTGTCAAACCCTTGCATAACCTCCACCTCTGCCACCATGGCCATTTTGTTCATGGGCCCATTGTGCAATGACAGGGATAGCTGAAGAAAGAGACTGACTGTCCACAAAACAGGTTGTCTGATCTACTTGATTATTAAACTCATTCATGAGCTTGTTGGGACAGGGAGTGGGATATGATGGTTTGAATGAGAATCTTCTCCATAGGCTTCAAGTATTTGGACATTTTGTCCTCAGTTTGTGGCACTATTTTGGGAGGTTTTATGAGTTTTGTCCTTGGTGGAGGAAGCATGTCACTGGGGGCAGGGTTTGAGGGTTCTTAAGCCTTGCCACATTTCCAGTTGCTCTCTACTGCCTGTGCCTCCTTGAAGATGTAATCACTTGACTTTGTGTTTCAGCCACCTCCTTCCACCATGCCTTCCTCACCATTATGGATCCTTACACCTGGAACATTAAGTGCAAATGAACTCTTCCTTCTATACGTTGTCTTGGTCATGGCATCTTATCACAGCAACAGAAAAGTAACTAATACAAGATCTTAGCTCTCAGACTTTCCTGGGTCATAGGGATCCTATCCTATCTCAGCTCTATGAGCACCCTGTCTTGGCAGAGTGAGCCAATCACTGCCATCTCTCTCAGCCCAGCCTGGATCTCTGGGATTCTCCCCTGTCACACAGACTTGCATTTTTGAGCATTGTCTCTAATATTCCCTAGTGACCTGCCATCTTAGCTCTCAGACTTCCCCATGTCACAGGGATCCTATCCCATCCTGGATCTGCTCACATCCTATCTTGGCAAAGTGAGTCAGTCCTCACCATTGCAGCTCTCAGCCCAGCCTGAATCTATGGGGTCCTCCCCAGGCCCACACTTGGGGTTTGGCTCTTGATCCCTGGGACCACCCCATGCCCTGCCATCTGAACTCTGTTTGCACTGGGACTTTGAACTACAACCCTAACTTACCAGCTAACCTGCTTATGCAGCAGCTCCAACCCACCCTGCTGATCCAAGGACCCTGTGCAGTCAATCTTGAAATTGCAACTCAAAAGTTGCACTTATCTCTAGCTAAACGGAGACCATTTCTTTCATCCAAATTGTACATCAACAAAGTGGCTCCAAAATTGGTCACCAAGCAGTACTCAGCTAGGCCATAACCTGATGAGTTGGAGAAATAACAAACAAGATACAAACAAATATTCAACAAGAACGATATTGCTTACCCATATGAAGACAGACCACCACGTGAGTCCAGATGCCCAGGCCTCAGCAAATAAACACAAACAACATGAATAACCAAGATAATATATCTAATACAGAAATTAACAACCCCGTCATAATACTTCCTGAGAATGATAACCAAATGAATGTAAAAGACAATGATTTCAAAATATCAATTATAAATATGTTCAAGGAAGTCAAAGAGGACATGAATAAAAGTGAAGACCATGAATGAAATAGCTGAAGTACTTCAAAACATGAAACTAGAATTCAATAAAGACATAACATCTCTGAAGAAAAGCCAATCTGAAATAAAACTTGAAGTAAGAACTTAGGAACTCAAACAAGAAGCTTAGAGAAAAGAAGAAAAGAGTAAGTGGAGAAAGTGAAATGGAACATCAGATTTGAAGATAAGCTTGGGGAAATGGATCATTGACATAAAAAAAAAATGTTGAATCTAAAATAAGCCAAGAACAGAATATGCAGACTTCAGAGACACTGTAAAAAGACCAAACATATGGATCATAGGCATAGAAGGATGAGAAGAAACCCAAACCAAAGGCACAGAAAATACTTTTAATAAAATTATAGAAGAAAATTTCCCAAACCTAGGGAAAGAGATACCTATCAAGTTTAAGGAATCTCTCAGTTCTTACCAGAGAAGTTTATTTTTCCCAACAGATCATGATTAACACACAAAAACCACAAATGACCAGCATACAGAGAACAAGATGCTGCAGAGTGCTTATCTCTGAATAAGATGCATATATCAAACTTCTGCCTCGTAGGGATCAGGGATCATTACAGAAGAGGGTACAGAAAGATTGTAAGAGCTAGGGGTGGTGGGTGATCATAAAGAAACAGAGTTTTCCAGACAGCTGGTCAATTACTCATAGGAACTCACAGCAATAGTGACAACCTGCACAAGTTCCATTCAAACTCAAACCAGAAAAAATCCCAGCATAGACATGAGGAAGTGAGTAAGAAGCTCCAATCCCATCTAAGGAAATTTTGGCAACAGATGGGTGCTGGGAGGGGCAGAGACAGTCTCTTTCAAGCATGGGACTCTTGGTAGGTTAACCATGATTCAGTGGATGGACCCACACTGAATAGACCTTATTGTATATATAATAGGGTACATTAAATTGGGTGCAGGGACAATAAGGGGAGGTGGGGATAGGGGAGGGGACCTAAATACCATCAAATTGTATTGTATGAAAATCTCAAAAATTTCAATAAAACAGGATGTAGACAGTACAGATAGACTGTTGACACTGTAACAAATTACTAGAAATTTGGTGGCTTCAGACAACACAAATGTATTGTTTTATAGTTCTGGACACCAGAAATTCAAAATAGGTCTCTGTGATCTAATACCAAGTTGCTGATAGGGCTGTGTTCCTTCTGGAGACTCAAAGAGAATGTCTAATACCTTGCCTTTTAAGTTTCTTGTTTCCCCTGGTTTGCGGCCTTCCTCTCTGCGTTGTATTGCTTCAACCTCTGTTTTGGTCATTTCATCTCCTCTGACTTTTTGTATAACTTTCACCTAAAGACCTTTATAATTACACTGGGTCACTTGGATAATCCAGGACAATCCTTAATTAGTTACGCCTCTACAAGGTCACTTTTAACATTACTCTAATGCATTACAGATTCTAGGGGTTAAGATACAGGTATTTTGGAACAAGAGAGTTTTCTGCCCACTATATGTCATAAGCACATATTAAATGGCATGACAGTTATAAAACACAGTTGAATTATTTAAACTCTACTTTTATTTTTTTTAATCTCTAAAATTGTGCAGTGGTACTCTGCTCATAGGACAGCTATGAAGATTAAATAAGGTAAATGTGAAAGAATGCATCACTGTACCTGACACACAGTAGGTCCTCAGTAAATGTTAACTGAATGGGAATTTCGGTATAATATATGTCATCTACATATTGCAGAAAGTTTGAATTTTGCCTCTTGGACTCCATGAATAGAGAAAAAGTTTTTATTCTTCTTTGAGGTTGGTGCATATTTTCATGAACAAAACAGAAATGGCTCTAGATAATACTAGCTTTGTATATTTTATTTGAGAACTATTCATATGGTGAAATATCACATGCTTTGGCATTATCTTCCCCAAAACATAAGGGTAAAAACTTAAAAATAGAAAAATAGAAACTCTTAACAATAATTCTGGTAGAAACGGCTTATAACAATTTAGCACCTTATTTTTATTTCTGGAACACTTTCTGCTTGAAGAGCTGAAATTACTTAGGACATGTTAGCTAATTCTTGTGGTACCAGATGTATGTGGTGCAATGAGGGGGCAGGTAGCAGCAAAGAAAGGAAAGGGGGCAATGGGGCAGGTGTGACAAGTTGGGGTTTGTGTTTGGAAGCAGTTCTTGGCAAAGGTGAAAATATTTTTAGGTAATCTCCTTTTCCTGTGAAAGTCTGTAATACTCTAAAATTTGCTCTATTCTTTCAGCCTAGAAATAGAACCCTGGATATAGAATGATTGCACTTTCGTGGTTACTGTGGGCTGGGAAGTGAAAGCCAAGCATGGCAATTCTCAAACTTCTACTTTGTGATTTCCATCACTCACCCCCTCTGAGCACCAATGGCATATATTAATGTGTTTCTGCTTCTTTCCATTTTTCTCTGACTTTCCATCCTCTACGCCCAAATATCTCTATTCAAACTTCCATTTGGACCAGCACAGCTTGGCAACACTTTGGACTTCTGTTGTGTTATTGTCTCTCATGAGATCTCAGCAGATTCCAGGCACTGACCAGAAGACAGATGGAAGATTTTAGAAGGAAAGGAGACCCATTTTCTCTACTCTTATAGTCTGAAAATGGATACTTTAAAGGGAACATCCACCTAACAAATATTTGTTGATGATTACTTCAATAAACTACTAGTGCTGCACACTAAAGACCCAGCAATGAACAACCTACACATAGTTCTTCTTTTGATATATCTTGTAGTCTAGGGAAAAAGAACAAGTAACAAGGAAATTTTAAATGTGGTTTGGATATTTAAAGTTTCTATTAAGAAGACTGACTTTCTGTGTTAATTACCATTTTTTTGCATGAGGAAGCATGACTGGTGAGAGTTAAGAGATGCATTAATATTCTCTCTGCCTCCTGTTCCTCTATGTTCCATGAGCCTTAAGTGTAGAGGTTCCATTGTAGATGTGCCACTTAGGACTGGGCATCTCATAGATACTTATTCTCTGCCTGTGACCAGTTGTGGAACTCTGTAATAATCTCTCTATCTGTTGTAAAACGAAGATTTTTTGATGAATGGTGGGAAGTATACTTGTCTTTAAATAAAAGGATCCTTATTTAGCATATGGTGAGAAATGTTTGTCTAGGATTACAGAATAAGGGGTTTCAGAGTGTATGCCCCTGAATAGGACTCCTATATTAAACCTCTGGCACCTAGGGCTCAGAGACCATTGTGGAAGAGGGGACGGAAAGACTATAAGAGCCAGGGGTTGTGGATGACCAAAAGGAGACAGAGTTTTTCAGGATTCTGGGAACTTGCTTATATGAACTTATAGCAATGGTGACACCAGGCGCATGCACAAGACCCATGCAAACTCAAACCAGATGAAAACCCAGCATAGTCGTGGGGAAATGGACAAGAAGCCCCACTCTTAGTTGAGGAACTATAGGTAAGTGACCACTGCTAGGTGAGGTAGAGTTGATCCCTCACCTTCTTTAAGGGAGTGATGCTAGATTGGCTCACCAGGCTCCAGTAGTTGGACTCACACTGAGGGACACTTGAGGACACTGAGTTGACATAATAGGCCTTGACATATATGACAGAATTCATGAAATCCAGTGGGGGGGTATGGGGCAGGTGCAAATAGGGGCTTTCTAAATATGATTAAGATGTATTCTTTGGAATATATAAAAAATCAATTAAAAAGAAGACTGAAACGAACAGGGCAATGGAACAGAATGCAATAGCAGTAGCTTGGAAGAGGTGAGGAACTGATCTGATTGAAGAATAGGAAGAAGTCTAGTTTGGCCTGAGACTGTTAAGGTGGAGTTGGGTTTTATTTCATGAGAGGAGCTTACAGAAGTAGACAAGAGTGATTCTTGGGAGTCTGGATTTATTTTAAGAACAGTGGGAATTCAGAAGGGGGTTTTAAATTATGTAGTGACAATATTTAACTTATAGTCTAAAGATTTCTCTGATCTAATGAATGAAAATATTTTTGAAACAGTTGGGGGAGAGATTTTAATAATGAGAGGTGATACTAATAAGATGAGGTGATAATGTAGTCTAGGTAGGATCAGTGTCTGTGGAGATACTGACAGTTTGTGGATGTTCTAGGTAGAACTAAAAGGATTTGCTGTTGGATTGGTTATGGGGTGATAGGGAGAAAGCAAACTTAAGTAATCCCAAGGCTTGACCTTACTAAGTAACTAATGATGTCACCAATTAAGATGAGAAAGACACATGGAGAAATAAGTTTTGTGGAAGGTGAGAATCATGAGTTTTGTTTTCATTTACATCAATAATTTAGAGACCCTTTTAAATAAGCAGATACTGGGATAGGGAGATGGTTCATTGCATAAAAAACACTTACTCTGCAAGAATCAGGTCCTGAGTTTGAATCTCTAGTACCTACATAAAACATCAGGCTTAACAATGTATACGTCCCAGCATTTGGTGGTGGTGGTGGTGAGGGTTGTGTGTGTCAGAGACAGGGTGATCCTAAGAGCTCACTGGCCAGACAGCCTAGACATTTCCAGTTCAAGACAATAAGGTGGAAAGCAATTGGCCTCTGCATGAGTTCCCACAAGCATGTGTATCTACTACATACATACACATACTACACACATACACACACACACACATACACATACACATACAGAGAGGGGAGAGAGAGAGAGAGAGAGAGAGAGAGTGAGAGAGAGAGAGAGAGAGAGAGAGAGAGACTATTAAGAGGGCAGGTGTCATGTCAGCCAAAAAATAGTTTGAGGCTTATTAAAATAACAATGCTAGTTAATACTATAGGAATGTCCGAGCCCATCACAGTTAAACAGAGAAGAGGACTCTGTCAGAAAAGGAAGAACCAGCTAGGCAAGGTGTGATGTCACTGAAACCAAGAGGTAGTCTTACTTTAAGGAGAGTGGTCAAGTGTGTTGAGTTCAGTTAAGAAGACAGTAAGTTTAAGGTAGTGGAGTTGACTGATCACTGAGTTTGTAAAAGTAGAGGTTTCTGGTGTGATGTTGATCAGAGTGGTTTCACTGTAGTGGGGAGAGAAGCCACATGTTGGAAGAGTGAGACTGGGGATGAGGTCAACAGGTATAGGCACCAGTTTTAGCCTTACTAGCTTCAGTGTTCTTATCTTAAAACTTTATTGGAATGCCTTCTTCGATCATTCCTTGGAGATCGGTGATCCTATAGAGGGCAAGGAAGTTTATACTGTATAACTGAGCAATATTTTTTCATAAAAGAATAATTTAAACATCCTTGTCATTCATACTTATGCTAGGGATTCATTACTGTTATTTTAGGGTGACAGGTGCATTTTTACTTTAGTCCTCTGTCCACTTCTTATTTCCACATTATTCACATTCCTCTCTTTCTTAATTTTAATTTTTATTGTTTTTATTTTTCATTTGAATTTTTGTGATTTTCATACAATATGGTTTGATGGTATTTAGATCCCCTCCCCTATCCATATCACATTCATCTCTTGAAGTATTTTTAGGTTAGAGCTGTAGATCAGTGGTAGAGTATGTTACAGGACTGTAGTTTCATCCCCATTGCCACAAAACCTTTACATATTTTTAGCATGTTCATTGTTCTGTGCTCTATAATTACTATAAAAACTTTTCCTCTCTTTTCACAAATCAAAAAGTATTTTTTCTGTGCTTGTG